>NW_027077572.1:565000-865000 GCF_963924675.1 Phocoena phocoena | reverse complement strand
CAATTCCAGTCTACCCCCTGCAATCGTTTTCCTGAAATTCTGCCCCGCTTTCAAGTCCCCTTCGCAGGCTTACTTCAATATATTTTTGGAGGATAGCTGTCATTTATAACTCTGCAGGTTTGTGAATTACAGTGCCCCTGAGCTCCTTTCTTCAACTCGCTTTCTTGTGAGCTGGGCACAAAACCGCAGGATTGCTTCAGGCCCTAATCTGTTTCGGGCAGGGCATGCTGAGCCTTTGGTAAATTCCTCTTCCTGGTGGGAAATGAGCGTTACATTTGCCCGTGCAGACACCTACAGCTAGTCTCTCATTGGTTCTCCCTATTCCTGTTCATCTTGCACAGAAATTGCAAGCTGTGCCAAACAGGAGGTTAAAGGCACTGACTCTCCAAGCAGGGAGACTGTTAGTAAATCATCTGGAATGGTGAACCCGAGGACCAGGATACGAAAACTGAGATGCATTTTAAATCATTTCCCCATAACACGGTGGACCATACTGTGGGTTTCACATGCATGTTTTAGCTGGAGGAAGAATCCCTTGAACCTGAAGAGTTGGGACCCATGGAATAGGTACCATACAGTATGACTTCAAAGGGTGTGCATTTGCTCACCTAAACTCACCAATGCTATCAGCCTGAAGTGTCCAGCCTTATGTCTCAACCAGCTCTGGATGTAGATGTGGTCAATCCCGGTTGCATCACATGCCCTGAGTGAATTATTTAAGAATTGCTCTCTATTTCACTGTCTTTGTGTTTTGTTTTCGAAATTTATTTTGATAATGGGATTTATCGGATTTTCACTGCTGCCTGTCGGCCGCTGTACACACCCTTGATTCTCTTACGGAGACATATATATCCATGGGTTTTAAGATTCTTCCTAGTCAGGTATATTCCTAGGCGTTGAATATGTGGTGTTGGGTCCATTTCGTTGAGCAAGGAGTAGGTCTTGTCTATTACATATTGGGCTTATGGAAAGTTATCTGTGCTAATTTCAGTCTCTGGTTTTATGCAGCACCCCAAGGCACCTTTCCCCATAAGCAAGCACTAGTTGGTTTTCTAAATTTGAGACCCTTTTCTATTTTGTAATTCAGTTCATGTGTAGTCAAGTTTACATTCCGTGTATTCGTGATATCTTATGATGTTTCTTTTTCTGTGTGACGTAGTTCACGTAGAATCACCGTACCTGCATCCACTCACTATGCCGCTATGGGCCTGATGACACAGATTTCATTGCTGAGTGATATTGCATTGTACGTACGTGCCACAAGTTCTTTATCCATTTTTTGCTTTCTGGGATATTTACCTGATACTGTAGACGAGCTTCTTGTGAACACAGCCGTCTCAAATATTGGGGTGGCTGTCTGTTTTTGATTTTAATTTCCGTAAGCTATAGGACCATAAGTGGAAGTGCCATAGGCTGTGTTGCTTTGTTTCTTTCGTGTTTCAGGAAACACCATACACTTCTCCAGGGTGGCTGCTGGCAATTTACATCCTGCCAATCAGCATAACAAGGCTCCCTGTTCTCCATATCCTGTCCTACCTTTCTGGATTTTACACTTTTTTCAGATGGCCCTTTTGCCAGGGGGGCAGTGAGACTTCATTGTAGTGCAGATTTCATTTACAGGCTTGCTTGGTTGGCCAAAAAGGGCGTATGCGTTTTTTCCTGAATATATTCAGGAAAAAACGCATACGCCCTTTTTGGCCAAGTGCATCATTGTCGACGTTCTGCCTCTTTTCCTATGCTTTCAGGGCAATTCCAGTCTACCCCCTGCAATCGTTTTCCTGAAATTCTGCCCCACTTTCAAGTCCCCTTCGCAGGCTTACTTCAATATATTTTTGGAGGAAAGCTGTCATTTATAACTCTGCAGGTTTGTGAATTACAGTGCCCCTGAGCTCCTTTCTTCAACTCGCTTTCTTGTGAGCTGGGCACAAAACCGCAGGATTGCTTCAGGCCCTAATCTGTTTCCAGCAGGGCACACTGAGCCTTTGTTTAATTCCTCTTCCTGGTGGGCAATGAGCGTTACATTTGCCCGTGCAGACACCTACAGCTAGTCTCTCATTGGTTCTCCCTATTCCTGTTCATCTTGCACAGAAATTGCAAGCTGTGCCAAAGAGGAGGTTAAAGGCACTGACTCTCCAAGCGGGGAGAGTGTTAGTAAAGCATCTGGAATGGTGAACCCGAGGACCAGGATACGAAAACTGAGATGCATTTTAAATCATTTCCCAATCACATGGTGGACGATACTCTTGGTTTCCCATGCATGTTTTAGCTGGAGGAAGAATCCCTTGAACCTGGAGAGTTGGGACCCATGGAATGGGTACCATGCAGTATGACTTCAAAGGGTCTGCATTTGCTCACCGAAACTCACCAATGCTATCAGCCTGAAGTGTCCAGCCTTATGTCTCAACCAGCTCTGGGTGTAGATGTGTTAAATCCCGGTTGCATCACATGCCCTGAGTGAATTATTTAAGAATTGCTCTCTATTTCACTGTCTTTATGATTTTTTTTTGAAATTTATTTTGATAATGGGATTTATCGGATTTTCACTGCTGCGTTTATGCCGCTGTACACACGCTTGATTCTCTTACGGAGACATATATATCCATGGGTTTTAAGATTCTTCCTAGTCAGGTATATTCCTAGGCGTTGAATATGTGGTGTTGGGTCCATTTCGTTGAGCAAGGAGTAGGTCTTGTCTATTACATATTTGGCTTATGGAAAGTTATCTGTGCTAATTTCAGTCTCTGGTTTATGAAGCACCCCAACGCACCTTTCCCCATAAGCAAGCACCAGTTGGTTTTCTAAATTTGAGACCCTGTTCTGTTTTGTAATTCAGTTCATGTGTAGTCAAGTTTACATTCCGTGTATTAGTGATATCTTATGATGTTTCTTTTTCTGTGTGACGTAGTTCACGTAGAATCACCGTACCTGCATCCACTCACTATGCCGCCACGGGCCTGATGACACAGATTTCATTGCTGAGTGATATTGCATTGTACGTACGTGCCACAACTTCTTTATCCATATTTTGCTTTCTGGGATATTTACCTGTTACTGTAGACGAGCTTCTTGTGAACACAGCCGTCCCAAATATTGGGGTGGCTGTCTGTTTTTGATTTTAATTTCCGTAAGCTATAGGACCATAAGTGGAAGTGCCATAGACTGTGTTGCTTTGTTTCTTATGTGTTTCAGGAAACACCATACACTTCTCCAGGCTGGCTGCTGGCAATTTACATCCTGCCAATCAGCATAACAAGGCTCCCTGTTCTCCATATCCTGTCCTACCTTTCTGGATTTTACACTTTTTTCAGATGGCCCTCTTGCCCGGGGGGCAGTGAGACTTCATTGTACTGCAGATTTCATTTACAGGCTTGCTTGGTTGGCCAAAAAGGGCGTATGCGTTTTTTCCTGAATATATTCAGGAAAAAACGCATACGCCCTTTTTGGCCAAGTGCATCATTGTCGACGTTCTGCCTCTTTTCCTATGCTTTCAGGGCAATTCCAGTCTACCCCCTGCAATCGTTTTCCTGAAATTCTGCCCCGCTTTCAAGTCCCCTTCGCAGGCTTACTTCAATATATTTTTGGAGGATAGCTGTCATTTATAACTCTGCAGGTTTGTGAATTACAGTGCCCCTGAGCTCCTTTCTTCAACTCGCTTTCTTGTGAACTGGGCACAAAACCGCAGGATTGCTTCAGGCCCTAATCTGTTTCGGGCAGGGCATGCTGAGCCTTTGGTAAATTCCTCTTCCTGGTGGGAAATGAGCGTTACATTTGCCCGTGCAGACACCTACAGCTAGTCTCTCATTGGTTCTCCCTATTCCTGTTCATCTTGCACGGAAATTGCAAGCTGTGCCAAACAGGAGGTTAAAGGCACTGACTCTCCAAGCAGGGAGACTGTTAGTAAATCATCTGGAATGGTGATCCCGAGGACCAGGATACGAAAACGGAGATGCATTTTAAATCATTTCCCCATAACACGGTGGACCATACTGTGGGTTTCACATGCATGTTTTAGCTGGAGGAAGAATCCCTTGAACCTGAAGAGTTGGGACCCATGGAATAGGTACCATACAGTATGACTTCAAAGGGTGTGCATTTGCTCACCTAAACTCACCAATGCTATCAGCCTGAAGTGTCCAGCCTTATGTCTCAACCAGCTCTGGGTGTAGATGTGGTCAATCCCGGTTGCATCACATGCCCTGAGTGAATTATTTAAGAATTGCTCTCTATTTCACTGTCTTTGTGTTTTGTTTTCGAAATTTATTTTGATAATGGGATTTATCGGATTTTCACTGCTGCCTTTCGGCCGCTGTACACACCCTTGATTCTCTTACGGAGACATATATATCCATGGGTTTTAAGATTCTTCCTAGTCAGGTATATTCCTAGGCGTTGAATATGTGGTGTTGGGTCCATTTCGTTGAGCAAGGAGTAGGTCTTGTCTATTACATATTGGGCTTATGGAAAGTTATCTGTGCTAATTTCAGTCTCTGGTTTTATGCAGCACCCCAAGGCACCTTTCCCCATAAGCAAGCACTAGTTGGTTTTCTAAATTTGAGACCCTTTTCTATTTTGTAATTCAGTTCATGTGTAGTCAAGTTTACATTCCGTGTATTCGTGATATCTTATGATGTTTCTTTTTCTGTGTGACGTAGTTCACGTAGAATCACCGTACCTGCATCCACTCACTATGCCGCTATGGGCCTGATGACACAGATTTCATTGCTGAGTGATATTGCATTGTACGTACGTGCCACAAGTTCTTTATCCATTTTTTGCTTTCTGGGATATTTACCTGATACTGTAGACGAGCTTCTTGTGAACACAGCCGTCTCAAATATTGGGGTGGCTGTCTGTTTTTGATTTTAATTTCCGTAAGCTATAGGACCATAAGTGGAAGTGCCATAGGCTGTGTTGCTTTGTTTCTTTCGTGTTTCAGGAAACACCATACACTTCTCCAGGGTGGCTGCTGGCAATTTACATCCTGCCAATCAGCATAACAAGGCTCCCTGTTCTCCATATCCTGTCCTACCTTTCTGGATTTTACACTTTTTTCAGATGGCCCTTTTGCCAGGGGGGCAGTGAGACTTCATTGTAGTGCAGATTTCATTTACAGGCTTGCTTGGTTGGCCAAAAAGGGCGTATGCGTTTTTTCCTGAATATATTCAGGAAAAAACGCATACGCCCTTTTTGGCCAAGTGCATCATTGTCGACGTTCTGCCTCTTTTCCTATGCTTTCAGGGCAATTCCAGTCTACCCCCTGCAATCGTTTTCCTGAAATTCTGCCCCGCTTTCAAGTCCCCTTCGCAGGCTTACTTCAATATATTTTTGGAGGAAAGCTGTCATTTATAACTCTGCAGGTTTGTGAATTACAGTGCCCCTGAGCTCCTTTCTTCAACTCGCTTTCTTGTGAGCTGGGCACAAAACCGCAGGATTGCTTCAGGCCCTAATCTGTTTCCAGCAGGGCACACTGAGCCTTTGTTTAATTCCTCTTCCTGGTGGGCAATGAGCGTTACATTTGCCCGTGCAGACACCTACAGCTAGTCTCTCATTGGTTCTCCCTATTCCTGTTCATTTTGCACAGAAATTGCAAGCTGTGCCAAAGAGGAGGTTAAAGGCACTGACTCTCCAAGCGGGGAGAGTGTTAGTAAAGCATCTGGAATGGTGAACCCGAGGACCAGGATACGAAAACTGAGATGCATTTTAAATCATTTCCCAATCACATGGTGGACGATACTCTTGGTTTCCCATGCATGTTTTAGCTGGAGGAAGAATCCCTTGAACCTGGAGAGTTGGGACCCATGGAATGGGTACCATGCAGTATGACTTCAAAGGGTCTGCATTTGCTCACCGAAACTCACCAATGCTATCAGCCTGAAGTGTCCAGCCTTATGTCTCAACCAGCTCTGGGTGTAGATGTGTTAAATCCCGGTTGCATCACATGCCCTGAGTGAATTATTTAAGAATTGCTCTCTATTTCACTGTCTTTATGATTTTTTTTTGAAATTTATTTTGATAATGGGATTTATCGGATTTTCACTGCTGCGTTTATGCCGCTGTACACACGCTTGATTCTCTTACGGAGACATATATATCCATGGGTTTTAAGATTCTTCCTAGTCAGGTATATTCCTAGGCGTTGAATATGTGGTGTTGGGTCCATTTCGTTGAGCAAGGAGTAGGTCTTGTCTATTACATATTTGGCTTATGGAAAGTTATCTGTGCTAATTTCAGTCTCTGGTTTATGAAGCACCCCAACGCACCTTTCCCCATAAGCAAGCACCAGTTGGTTTTCTAAATTTGAGACCCTGTTCTGTTTTGTAATTCAGTTCATGTGTAGTCAAGTTTACATTCCGTGTATTAGTGATATCTTATGATGTTTCTTTTTCTGTGTGACGTAGTTCACGTAGAATCACCGTACCTGCATCCACTCACTATGCCGCTACGGGCCTGATGACACAGATTTCATTGCTGAGTGATATTGCATTGTACGTACGTGCCACAACTTCTTTATCCATATTTTGCTTTCTGGGATATTTACCTGTTACTGTAGACGAGCTTCTTGTGAACACAGCCGTCCCAAATATTGGGGTGGCTGTCTGTTTTTGATTTTAATTTCCGTAAGCTATAGGACCATAAGTGGAAGTGCCATAGACTGTGTTGCTTTGTTTCTTATGTGTTTCAGGAAACACCATACACTTCTCCAGGCTGGCTGCTGGCAATTTACATCCTGCCAATCAGCATAACAAGGCTCCCTGTTCTCCATATCCTGTCCTACCTTTCTGGATTTTACACTTTTTTCAGATGGCCCTTTTGCCAGGGGGGCAGTGAGACTTCATTGTAGTGCAGATTTCATTTACAGGCTTGCTTGGTTGGCCAAAAAGGGCGTATGCGTTTTTTCCTGAATATATTCAGGAAAAAACGCATACGCCCTTTTTGGCCAAGTGCATCATTGTCGACGTTCTGCCTCTTTTCCTATGCTTTCAGGGCAATTCCAGTCTACCCCCTGCAATCGTTTTCCTGAAATTCTGCCCCGCTTTCAAGTCCCCTTCGCAGGCTTACTTCAATATATTTTTGGAGGATAGCTGTCATTTATAACTCTGCAGGTTTGTGAATTACAGTGCCCCTGAGCTCCTTTCTTCAACTCGCTTTCTTGTGAACTGGGCACAAAACCGCAGGATTGCTTCAGGCCCTAATCTGTTTCGGGCAGGGCATGCTGAGCCTTTGGTAAATTCCTCTTCCTGGTGGGAAATGAGCGTTACATTTGCCCGTGCAGACACCTACAGCTAGTCTCTCATTGGTTCTCCCTATTCCTGTTCATCTTGCACGGAAATTGCAAGCTGTGCCAAACAGGAGGTTAAAGGCACTGACTCTCCAAGCAGGGAGACTGTTAGTAAATCATCTGGAATGGTGATCCCGAGGACCAGGATACGAAAACGGAGATGCATTTTAAATCATTTCCCCATAACACGGTGGACCATACTGTGGGTTTCACATGCATGTTTTAGCTGGAGGAAGAATCCCTTGAACCTGAAGAGTTGGGACCCATGGAATAGGTACCATACAGTATGACTTCAAAGGGTGTGCATTTGCTCACCTAAACTCACCAATGCTATCAGCCTGAAGTGTCCAGCCTTATGTCTCAACCAGCTCTGGGTGTAGATGTGGTCAATCCCGGTTGCATCACATGCCCTGAGTGAATTATTTAAGAATTGCTCTCTATTTCACTGTCTTTGTGTTTTGTTTTCGAAATTTATTTTGATAATGGGATTTATCGGATTTTCACTGCTGCCTTTCGGCCGCTGTACACACCCTTGATTCTCTTACGGAGACATATATATCCATGGGTTTTAAGATTCTTCCTAGTCAGGTATATTCCTAGGCGTTGAATATGTGGTGTTGGGTCCATTTCGTTGAGCAAGGAGTAGGTCTTGTCTATTACATATTGGGCTTATGGAAAGTTATCTGTGCTAATTTCAGTCTCTGGTTTTATGCAGCACCCCAAGGCACCTTTCCCCATAAGCAAGCACTAGTTGGTTTTCTAAATTTGAGACCCTTTTCTATTTTGTAATTCAGTTCATGTGTAGTCAAGTTTACATTCCGTGTATTCGTGATATCTTATGATGTTTCTTTTTCTGTGTGACGTAGTTCACGTAGAATCACCGTACCTGCATCCACTCACTATGCCGCTATGGGCCTGATGACACAGATTTCATTGCTGAGTGATATTGCATTGTACGTACGTGCCACAAGTTCTTTATCCATTTTTTGCTTTCTGGGATATTTACCTGATACTGTAGACGAGCTTCTTGTGAACACAGCCGTCTCAAATATTGGGGTGGCTGTCTGTTTTTGATTTTAATTTCCGTAAGCTATAGGACCATAAGTGGAAGTGCCATAGGCTGTGTTGCTTTGTTTCTTTCGTGTTTCAGGAAACACCATACACTTCTCCAGGGTGGCTGCTGGCAATTTACATCCTGCCAATCAGCATAACAAGGCTCCCTGTTCTCCATATCCTGTCCTACCTTTCTGGATTTTACACTTTTTTCAGATGGCCCTTTTGCCAGGGGGGCAGTGAGACTTCATTGTAGTGCAGATTTCATTTACAGGCTTGCTTGGTTGGCCAAAAAGGGCGTATGCGTTTTTTCCTGAATATATTCAGGAAAAAACGCATACGCCCTTTTTGGCCAAGTGCATCATTGTCGACGTTCTGCCTCTTTTCCTATGCTTTCAGGGCAATTCCAGTCTACCCCCTGCAATCGTTTTCCTGAAATTCTGCCCCGCTTTCAAGTCCCCTTCGCAGGCTTACTTCAATATATTTTTGGAGGAAAGCTGTCATTTATAACTCTGCAGGTTTGTGAATTACAGTGCCCCTGAGCTCCTTTCTTCAACTCGCTTTCTTGTGAGCTGGGTACAAAACCGCAGGATTGCTTCAGGCCCTAATCTGTTTCCAGCAGGGCACACTGAGCCTTTGTTTAATTCCTCTTCCTGGTGGGAAATGAGCGTTACATTTGCCCGTGCAGACACCTACAGCTAGTCTCTCATTGGTTCTCCCTATTCCTGTTCATCTTGCACAGAAATTGCAAGCTGTGCCAAAGAGGAGGTTAAAGGCACTGACTCTCCAAGCGGGGAGAGTGTTAGTAAAGCATCTGGAATGGTGAACCCGAGGACCAGGATACGAAAACTGAGATGCATTTTAAATCATTTCCCAATCACATGGTGGACGATACTCTTGGTTTCCCATGCATGTTTTAGCTGGAGGAAGAATCCCTTGAACCTGGAGAGTTGGGACCCATGGAATGGGTAACATGCAGTATGACTTCAAAGGGTCTGCATTTGCTCACCGAAACTCACCAATGCTATCAGCCTGAAGTGTCCAGCCTTATGTCTCAACCAGCTCTGGGTGTAGATGTGTTAAATCCCGGTTGCATCACATGCCCTGAGTGAATTATTTAAGAATTGCTCTCTATTTCACTGTCTTTATGATTTTTTTTTGAAATTTATTTTGATAATGGGATTTATCGGATTTTCACTGCTGCGTTTATGCCGCTGTACACACGCTTGATTCTCTTACGGAGACATATATATCCATGGGTTTTAAGATTCTTCCTAGTCAGGTATATTCCTAGGCGTTGAATATGTGGTGTTGGGTCCATTTCGTTGAGCAAGGAGTAGGTCTTGTCTATTACATATTTGGCTTATGGAAAGTTATCTGTGCTAATTTCAGTCTCTGGTTTTATGAAGCACCCCAACGCACCTTTCCCCATAAGCAAGCACTAGTTGGTTTTCTAAATTTGAGACCCTGTTCTGTTTTGTAATTCAGTTCATGTGTAGTCAAGTTTACATTCCGTGTATTAGTGATATCTTATGATGTTTCTTTTTCTGTGTGACGTAGTTCACGTAGAATCACCGTACCTGCATCCACTCACTATGCCGCTACGGGCCTGATGACACAGATTTCATTGCTGAGTGATATTGCATTGTACGTACGTGCCACAACTTCTTTATCCATATTTTGCTTTCTGGGATATTTACCTGTTACTGTAGACGAGCTTCTTGTGAACACAGCCGTCCCAAATATTGGGGTGGCTGTCTGTTTTTGATTTTAATTTCCGTAAGCTATAGGACCATAAGTGGAAGTGCCATAGACTGTGTTGCTTTGTTTCTTATGTGTTTCAGGAAACACCATACACTTCTCCAGGCTGGCTGCTGGCAATTTACATCCTGCCAATCAGCATAACAAGGCTCCCTGTTCTCCATATCCTGTCCTACCTTTCTGGATTTTTCACTTTTTTCAGATGGCCCTCTTGCCCGGGGGGCAGTGAGACTTCATTGTAGTGCAGATTTCCTTTACAGGCTTGCTTGGTTGGCCAAAAAGGGCGTATGCGTTTTTTCCTGAATATATTCAGGAAAAAACGCATACGCACTTTTTGGCCAAGTGCATCATTGTCGACGTTCTGCCTCTTTTCCTATGCTTTCAGGGCAATTCCAGTCTACCCCCTGCAATCGTTTTCCTGAAATTCTGCCCCGCTTTCAAGTCCCCTTCGCAGGCTTACTTCAATATATTTTTGGAGGATAGCTGTCATTTATAACTCTGCAGGTTTGTGAATTACAGTGCCCCTGAGCTCCTTTCTTCAACTCGCTTTCTTGTGAACTGGGCACAAAACCGCAGGATTGCTTCAGGCCCTAATCTGTTTCGGGCAGGGCATGCTGAGCCTTTGGTAAATTCCTCTTCCTGGTGGGAAATGAGCATTACATTTGCCCGTGCAGACACCTACAGCTAGTCTCTCATTGGTTCTCCCTATTCCTGTTCATCTTGCACAGAAATTGCAAGCTGTGCCAAACAGGAGGTTAAAGGCACTGACTCTCCAAGCAGGGAGACTGTTAGTAAATCATCTGGAATGGTGAACCCGAGGACCAGGATACGAAAACTGAGATGCATTTTAAATCATTTCCCCATAACACGGTGGACCATACTGTGGGTTTCACATGCATGTTTTAGCTGGAGGAAGAATCCCTTGAACCTGAAGAGTTGGGACCCATGGAATAGGTACCATACAGTATGACTTCAAAGGGTGTGCATTTGCTCACCTAAACTCACCAATGCTATCAGCCTGAAGTGTCCAGCCTTATGTCTCAACCAGCTCTGGGTGTAGATGTGGTCAATCCCGGTTGCATCACATGCCCTGAGTGAATTATTTAAGAATTGCTCTCTATTTCACTGTCTTTGTGTTTTGTTTTCGAAATTTATTTTGATAATGGGATTTATCGGATTTTCACTGCTGCCTTTCGGCCGCTGTACACACCCTTGATTCTCTTACGGAGACATATATATCCATGGGTTTTAAGATTCTTCCTAGTCAGGTATAATCCTAGGCGTTGAATATGTGGTGTTGGGTCCATTTCGTTGAGCAAGGAGTAGGTCTTGTCTATTACATATTGGGCTTATGGAAAGTTATCTGTGCTAATTTCAGTCTCTGGTTTTATGCAGCACCCCAAGGCACCTTTCCCCATAAGCAAGCACTAGTTGGTTTTCTAAATTTGAGACCCTTTTCTATTTTGTAATTCAGTTCATGTGTAGTCAAGTTTACATTCCATGTATTCGTGATATCTTATGATGTTTCTTTTTCTGTGTGACGTAGTTCACGTAGAATCACCGTACCTGCATCCACTCACTATGCCGCTATGGGCCTGATGACACAGATTTCATTGCTGAGTGATATTGCATTGTACGTACGTGCCACAAGTTCTTTATCCATTTTTTGCTTTCTGGGATATTTACCTGATACTGTAGACGAGCTTCTTGTGAACACAGCCGTCTCAAATATTGGGGTGGCTGTCTGTTTTTGATTTTAATTTCCGTAAGCTATAGGACCATAAGTGGAAGTGCCATAGGCTGTGTTGCTTTGTTTCTTTCGTGTTTCAGGAAACACCATACACTTCTCCAGGGTGGCTGCTGGCAATTTACATCCTGCCAATCAGCATAACAAGGCTCCCTGTTCTCCATATCCTGTCCTACCTTTCTGGATTTTACACTTTTTTCAGATGGCCCTTTTGCCAGGGGGGCAGTGAGACTTCATTGTAGTGCAGATTTCATTTACAGGCTTGCTTGGTTGGCCAAAAAGGGCGTATGCGTTTTTTCCTGAATATATTCAGGAAAAAACGCATACGCCCTTTTTGGCCAAGTGCATCATTGTCGACGTTCTGCCTCTTTTCCTATGCTTTCAGGGCAATTCCAGTCTACCCCCTGCAATCGTTTTCCTGAAATTCTGCCCCGCTTTCAAGTCCCCTTCGCAGGCTTACTTCAATATATTTTTGGAGGAAAGCTGTCATTTATAACTCTGCAGGTTTGTGAATTACAGTGCCCCTGAGCTCCTTTCTTCAACTCGCTTTCTTGTGAGCTGGGCACAAAACCGCAGGATTGCTTCAGGCCCTAATCTGTTTCCAGCAGGGCACACTGAGCCTTTGTTTAATTCCTCTTCCTGGTGGGCAATGAGCGTTACATTTGCCCGTGCAGACACCTACAGCTAGTCTCTCATTGGTTCTCCCTATTCCTGTTCATTTTGCACAGAAATTGCAAGCTGTGCCAAAGAGGAGGTTAAAGGCACTGACTCTCCAAGCGGGGAGAGTGTTAGTAAAGCATCTGGAATGGTGAACCCGAGGACCAGGATACGAAAACTGAGATGCATTTTAAATCATTTCCCAATCACATGGTGGACGATACTCTTGGTTTCCCATGCATGTTTTAGCTGGAGGAAGAATCCCTTGAACCTGGAGAGTTGGGACCCATGGAATGGGTACCATGCAGTATGACTTCAAAGGGTCTGCATTTGCTCACCGAAACTCACCAATGCTATCAGCCTGAAGTGTCCAGCCTTATGTCTCAACCAGCTCTGGGTGTAGATGTGTTAAATCCCGGTTGCATCACATGCCCTGAGTGAATTATTTAAGAATTGCTCTCTATTTCACTGTCTTTATGATTTTTTTTTGAAATTTATTTTGATAATGGGATTTATCGGATTTTCACTGCTGCGTTTATGCCGCTGTACACACGCTTGATTCTCTTACGGAGACATATATATCCATGGGTTTTAAGATTCTTCCTAGTCAGGTATATTCCTAGGCGTTGAATATGTGGTGTTGGGTCCATTTCGTTGAGCAAGGAGTAGGTCTTGTCTATTACATATTTGGCTTATGGAAAGTTATCTGTGCTAATTTCAGTCTCTGGTTTATGAAGCACCCCAACGCACCTTTCCCCATAAGCAAGCACTAGTTGGTTTTCTAAATTTGAGACCCTGTTCTGTTTTGTAATTCAGTTCATGTGTAGTCAAGTTTACATTCCGTGTATTAGTGATATCTTATGATGTTTCTTTTTCTGTGTGACGTAGTTCACGTAGAATCACCGTACCTGCATCCACTCACTATGCCGCTACGGGCCTGATGACACAGATTTCATTGCTGAGTGATATTGCATTGTACGTACGTGCCACAACTTCTTTATCCATATTTTGCTTTCTGGGATATTTACCTGTTACTGTAGACGAGCTTCTTGTGAACACAGCCTTCCCAAATATTGGGGTGGCTGTCTGTTTTTGATTTTAATTTCCGTAAGCTATAGGACCATAAGTGGAAGTGCCATAGACTGTGTTGCTTTGTTTCTTATGTGTTTCAGGAAACACCATACACTTCTCCAGGCTGGCTGCTGGCAATTTACATCCTGCCAATCAGCATAACAAGGCTCCCTGTTCTCCATATCCTGTCCTACCTTTCTGGATTTTACACTTTTTTCAGATGGCCCTCTTGCCCGGGGGGCAGTGAGACTTCATTGTACTGCAGATTTCCTTTACAGGCTTGCTTGGTTGGCCAAAAAGGGCGTATGCGTTTTTTCCTGAATATATTCAGGAAAAAACGCATACGCCCTTTTTGGCCAAGTGCATCATTGTCGACGTTCTGCCTCTTTTCCTATGCTTTCAGGGCAATTCCAGTCTACCCCCTGCAATCGTTTTCCTGAAATTCTGCCCCGCTTTCAAGTCCCCTTCGCAGGCTTACTTCAATATATTTTTGGAGGATAGCTGTCATTTATAACTCTGCAGGTTTGTGAATTACAGTGCCCCTGAGCTCCTTTCTTCAACTCGCTTTCTTGTGAGCTGGGCACAAAACCGCAGGATTGCTTCAGGCCCTAATCTGTTTCGGGCAGGGCATGCTGAGCCTTTGGTAAATTCCTCTTCCTGGTGGGAAATGAGCGTTACATTTGCCCGTGCAGACACCTACAGCTAGTCTCTCATTGGTTCTCCCTATTCCTGTTCATCTTGCACAGAAATTGCAAGCTGTGCCAAACAGGAGGTTAAAGGCACTGACTCTCCAAGCAGGGAGACTGTTAGTAAATCATCTGGAATGGTGAACCCGAGGACCAGGATACGAAAACTGAGATGCATTTTAAATCATTTCCCCATAACACGGTGGACCATACTGTGGGTTTCACATGCATGTTTTAGCTGGAGGAAGAATCCCTTGAACCTGAAGAGTTGGGACCCATGGAATAGGTACCATACAGTATGACTTCAAAGGGTGTGCATTTGCTCACCTAAACTCACCAATGCTATCAGCCTGAAGTGTCCAGCCTTATGTCTCAACCAGCTCTGGGTGTAGATGTGGTCAATCCCGGTTGCATCACATGCCCTGAGTGAATTATTTAAGAATTGCTCTCTATTTCACTGTCTTTGTGTTTTGTTTTCGAAATTTATTTTGATAATGGGATTTATCGGATTTTCACTGCTGCCTTTCGGCCGCTGTACACACCCTTGATTCTCTTACGGAGACATATATATCCATGGGTTTTAAGATTCTTCCTAGTCAGGTATATTCCTAGGCGTTGAATATGTGGTGTTGGGTCCATTTCGTTGAGCAAGGAGTAGGTCTTGTCTATTACATATTGGGCTTATGGAAAGTTATCTGTGCTAATTTCAGTCTCTGGTTTTATGCAGCACCCCAAGGCACCTTTCTCCATAAGCAAGCACTAGTTGGTTTTCTAAATTTGAGACCCTTTTCTATTTTGTAATTCAGTTCATGTGTAGTCAAGTTTACATTCCGTGTATTCGTGATATCTTATGATGTTTCTTTTTCTGTGTGACGTAGTTCACGTAGAATCACCGTACCTGCATCCACTCACTATGCCGCTATGGGCCTGATGACACAGATTTCATTGCTGAGTGATATTGCATTGTACGTACGTGCCACAAGTTCTTTATCCATTTTTTGCTTTCTGGGATATTTACCTGATACTGTAGACGAGCTTCTTGTGAACACAGCCGTCTCAAATATTGGGGTGGCTGTCTGTTTTTGATTTTAATTTCCGTAAGCTATAGGACCATAAGTGGAAGTGCCATAGGCTGTGTTGCTTTGTTTCTTTCGTGTTTCAGGAAACACCATACACTTCTCCAGGGTGGCTGCTGGCAATTTACATCCTGCCAATCAGCATAACAAGGCTCCCTGTTCTCCATATCCTGTCCTACCTTTCTGGATTTTACACTTTTTTCAGATGGCCCTTTTGCCAGGGGGGCAGTGAGACTTCATTGTAGTGCAGATTTCATTTACAGGCTTGCTTGGTTGGCCAAAAAGGGCGTATGCGTTTTTTCCTGAATATATTCAGGAAAAAACGCATACGCTCTTTTTGGCCAAGTGCATCATTGTCGACGTTCTGCCTCTTTTCCTATGCTTTCAGGGCAATTCCAGTCTACCCCCTGCAATCGTTTTCCTAAAATTCTGCCCCGCTTTCAAGTCCCCTTCGCAGGCTTACTTCAATATATTTTTGGAGGAAAGCTGTCATTTATAACTCTGCAGGTTTGTGAATTACAGTGCCCCTGAGCTCCTTTCTTCAACTCGCTTTCTTGTGAGCTGGGCCCAAAACCGCAGGATTGCTTCAGGCCCTAATCTGTTTCCAGCAGGGCACACTGAGCCTTTGTTTAATTCCTCTTCCTGGTGGGCAATGAGTGTTACATTTGCCCGTGCAGACACCTACAGCTAGTCTCTCATTGGTTCTCCCTATTCCTGTTCATTTTGCACAAAAATTGCAAGCTGTGCCAAAGAGGAGGTTAAAGGCACTGACTCTCCAAGCGGGGAGAGTGTTAGTAAAGCATCTGGAATGGTGAACCCGAGGACCAGGATACGAAAACTGAGATGCATTTTAAATCATTTCCCAATCACATGGTGGACGATACTCTTGGTTTCCCATGCATGTTTTAGCTGGAGGAAGAATCCCTTGAACCTGGAGAGTTGGGACCCATGGAATGGGTACCATGCAGTATGACTTCAAAGGGTCTGCATTTGCTCACCGAAACTCACCAATGCTATCAGCCTGAAGTGTCCAGCCTTATGTCTCAACCAGCTCTGGGTGTAGATGTGTTAAATCCCGGTTGCATCACATGCCCTGAGTGAATTATTTAAGAATTGCTCTCTATTTCACTGTCTTTATGATTTTTTTTTGAAATTTATTTTGATAATGGGATTTATCGGATTTTCACTGCTGCGTTTATGCCGCTGTACACACGCTTGATTCTCTTACGGAGACATATATATCCATGGGTTTTAAGATTCTTCCTAGTCAGGTATATTCCTAGGCGTTGAATATGTGGTGTTGGGTCCATTTCGTTGAGCAAGGAGTAGGTCTTGTCTATTACATATTTGGCTTATGGAAAGTTATCTGTGCTAATTTCAGTCTCTGGTTTATGAAGCACCCCAACGCACCTTTCCCCATAAGCAAGCACTAGTTGGTTTTCTAAATTTGAGACCCTGTTCTGTTTTGTAATTCAGTTCATGTGTAGTCAAGTTTACATTCCGTGTATTAGTGATATCTTATGATGTTTCTTTTTCTGTGTGACGTAGTTCACGTAGAATCACCGTACCTGCATCCACTCACTATGCCGCTACGGGCCTGATGACACAGATTTCATTGCTGAGTGATATTGCATTGTACGTACGTGCCACAACTTCTTTATCCATATTTTGCTTTCTGGGATATTTACCTGTTACTGTAGACGAGCTTCTTGTGAACACAGCCGTCCCAAATATTGGGGTGGCTGTCTGTTTTTGATTTTAATTTCCGAAAGCTATAGGACCATAAGTGGAAGTGCCATAGACTGTGTTGCTTTGTTTCTTATGTGTTTCAGGAAACACCATACACTTCTCCAGGCTGGCTGCTGGCAATTTACATCCTGCCAATCAGCATAACAAGGCTCCCTGTTCTCCATATCCTGTCCTACCTTTCTGGATTTTACACTTTTTTCAGATGGCCCTCTTGCCCGGGGGGCAGTGAGACTTCATTGTAGTGCAGATTTCCTTTACAGGCTTGCTTGGTTGGCCAAAAAGGGCGTATGCGTTTTTTCCTGAATATATTCAGGAAAAAACGCATACGCCCTTTTTGGCCAAGTGCATCATTGTCGACGTTCTGCCTCTTTTCCTATGCTTTCAGGGCAATTCCAGTCTACCCCCTGCAATCGTTTTCCTGAAATTCTGCCCCGCTTTCAAGTCCCCTTCGCAGGCTTACTTCAATATATTTTTGGAGGAAAGCTGTCATTTATAACTCTGCAGGTTTGTGAATTACAGTGCCCCTGAGCTCCTTATTTCAACTCGCTTTCTTGTGAGCTGGGCACAAAACCGCAGGATTGCTTCAGGCCCTAATCTGTTTCCAGCAGGGCACACTGAGCCTTTGTTTAATTCCTCTTCCTGGTGGGCAATGAGCGTTACATTTGCCCATGCAGACACCTACAGCTAGTCTCTCATTGGTTCTCCCTATTCCTGTTCATTTTGCACAGAAATTGCAAGCTGTGCCAAAGAGGAGGTTAAAGGCACTGACTCTCCAAGCGGGGAGAGTGTTAGTAAAGCATCTGGAATGGTGAACCCGAGGACCAGGATACGAAAACTGAGATGCATTTTAAATCATTTCCCAATCACATGGTGGACGATACTCTTGGTTTCCCATGCATGTTTTAGCTGGAGGAAGAATCCCTTGAACCTGGAGAGTTGGGACCCATGGAATGGGTACCATGCAGTATGACTTCAAAGGGTCTGCATTTGCTCACCGAAACTCACCAATGCTATCAGCCTGAAGTGTCCAGCCTTATGTCTCAACCAGCTCTGGGTGTAGATGTGTTAAATCCCGGTTGCATCACATGCCCTGAGTGAATTATTTAAGAATTGCTCTCTATTTCACTGTCTTTATGATTTTTTTTTGAAATTTATTTTGATAATGGGATTTATCGGATTTTCACTGCTGCGTTTATGCCGCTGTACACACGCTTGATTCTCTTACGGAGACATATATATCCATGGGTTTTAAGATTCTTCCTAGTCAGGTATATTCCTAGGCGTTGAATATGTGGTGTTGGGTCCATTTCGTTGAGCAAGGAGTAGGTCTTGTCTATTACATATTTGGCTTATGGAAAGTTATCTGTGCTAATTTCAGTCTCTGGTTTATGAAGCACCCCAACGCACCTTTCCCCATAAGCAAGCACTAGTTGGTTTTCTAAATTTGAGACCCTGTTCTGTTTTGTAATTCAGTTCATGTGTAGTCAAGTTTACATTCCGTGTATTAGTGATATCTTATGATGTTTCGTTTTCTGTGTGACGTAGTTCACGTAGAATCACCGTACCTGCATCCACTCACTATGCCGCTACGGGCCTGATGACACAGATTTCATTGCTGAGTGATATTGCATTGTACGTACGTGCCACAACTTCTTTATCCATATTTTGCTTTCTGGGATATTTACCTGTTACTGTAGACGAGCTTCTTGTGAACACAGCCGTCCCAAATATTGGGGTGGCTGTCTGTTTTTGATTTTAATTTCCGAAAGCTATAGGACCATAAGTGGAAGTGCCATAGACTGTGTTGCTTTGTTTCTTATGTGTTTCAGGAAACACCATACACTTCTCCAGGCTGGCTGCTGGCAATTTACATCCTGCCAATCAGCATAACAAGGCTCCCTGTTCTCCATATCCTGTCCTACCTTTCTGGATTTTACACTTTTTTCAGATGGCCCTCTTGCCCGGGGGGCAGTGAGACTTCATTGTAGTGCAGATTTCCTTTACAGGCTTGCTTGGTTGGCCAAAAAGGGCGTATGCGTTTTTTCCTGAATATATTCAGGAAAAAACGCATACGCCCTTTTTGGCCAAGTGCATCATTGTCGACGTTCTGCCTCTTTTCCTATGCTTTCAGGGCAATTCCAGTCTACCCCCTGCAATCGTTTTCCTGAAATTCTGCCCCGCTTTCAAGTCCCCTTCGCAGGCTTAATTCAATATATTTTTGGAGGAAAGCTGTCATTTATAACTCTGCAGGTTTGTGAATTACAGTGCCCCTGAGCTCCTTTCTTCAACTCGCTTTCTTGTGAGCTGGGCACAAAACCGCAGGATTGCTTCAGGCCCTAATCTGTTTCCAGCAGGGCACACTGAGCCTTTGTTTAATTCCTCTTCCTGGTGGGCAATGAGCGTTACATTTGCCCGTGCAGACACCTACAGCTAGTCTCTCATTGGTTCTCCCTATTCCTGTTCATTTTGCACAGAAATTGCAAGCTGTGCCAAAGAGGAGGTTAAAGGCACTGACTCTCCAAGCGGGGAGAGTGTTAGTAAAGCATCTGGAATGGTGAACCCGAGGACCAGGATACGAAAACTGAGATGCATTTTAAATCATTTCCCAATCACATGGTGGACGATACTCTTGGTTTCCCATGCATGTTTTAGCTGGAGGAAGAATCCCTTGAACCTGAAGAGTTGGGACCCATGGAATAGGTACCATACAGCATGACTTCAAAGGGTGTGCATTTGCTCACCGAAACTCACCAATGCTATCAGCCTGAAGTGTCCAGCCTTATGTCTCAACCAGCTCTGGGTGTAGATGTGGTCAATCCCGGTTGCATCACATGCCCTGAGTGAATTATTTAAGAATTGCTCTCTATTTCACTGTCTTTGTGTTTTGTTTTCGAAATTTATTTTGATAATGGGATTTATCGGATTTTCACTGCTGCCTTTCGGCCGCTGTACACACCCTTGATTCTCTTACGGAGACATATATATCCATGGGTTTTAAGATTCTTCCTAGTCAGGTATATTCCTAGGCGTTGAATATGTGGTGTTGGGTCCATTTCGTTGAGCAAGGAGTAGGTCTTGTCTATTACATATTGGGCTTATGGAAAGTTATCTGTGCTAATTTCAGTCTCTGGTTTTATGCAGCACCCCAAGGCACCTTTCCCCATAAGCAAGCACTAGTTGGTTTTCTAAATTTGAGACCCTTTTCTATTTTGTAATTCAGTTCATGTGTAGTCAAGTTTACATTCCGTGTATTCGTGATATCTTATGATGTTTCTTTTTCTGTGTGACGTAGTTCACGTAGAATCACCGTACCTGCATCCACTCACTATGCCGCTATGGGCCTGATGACACAGATTTCATTGCTGAGTGATATTGCATTGTACGTACGTGCCACAAGTTCTTTATCCATTTTTTGCTTTCTGGGATATTTACCTGATACTGTAGACGAGCTTCTTGTGAACACAGCCGTCTCAAATATTGGGGTGGCTGTCTGTTTTTGATTTTAATTTCCGTAAGCTATAGGACCATAAGTGGAAGTGCCATAGGCTGTGTTGCTTTGTTTCTTTCGTGTTTCAGGAAACACCATACACTTCTCCAGGGTGGCTGCTGGCAATTTACATCCTGCCAATCAGCATAACAAGGCTCCCTGTTCTCCATATCCTGTCCTACCTTTCTGGATTTTACACTTTTTTCAGATGGCCCTTTTGCCAGGGGGGCAGTGAGACTTCATTGTAGTGCAGATTTCATTTACAGGCTTGCTTGGTTGGCCAAAAAGGGCGTATGCGTTTTTTCCTGAATATATTCAGGAAAAAACGCATACGCCCTTTTTGGCCAAGTGCATCATTGTCGACGTTCTGCCTCTTTTCCTATGCTTTCAGGGCAATTCCAGTCTACCCCCTGCAATCGTTTTCCTGAAATTCTGCCCCGCTTTCAAGTCCCCTTCGCAGGCTTACTTCAATATATTTTTGGAGGAAAGCTGTCATTTATAACTCTGCAGGTTTGTGAATTACAGTGCCCCTGAGCTCCTTTCTTCAACTCGCTTTCTTGTGAGCTGGGCACAAAACCGCAGGATTGCTTCAGGCCCTAATCTGTTTCCAGCAGGGCACACTGAGCCTTTGTTTAATTCCTCTTCCTGGTGGGCAATGAGCGTTACATTTGCCCGTGCAGACACCTACAGCTAGTCTCTCATTGGTTCTCCCTATTCCTGTTCATTTTGCACAGAAATTGCAAGCTGTGCCAAAGAGGAGGTTAAAGGCACTGACTCTCCAAGCGGGGAGAGTGTTAGTAAAGCATCTGGAATGGTGAACCCGAGGACCAGGATACGAAAACTGAGATGCATTTTAAATCATTTCCCAATCACATGGTGGACGATACTCTTGGTTTCCCATGCATGTTTTAGCTGGAGGAAGAATCCCTTGAACCTGGAGAGTTGGGACCCATGGAATGGGTACCATGCAGTATGACTTCAAAGGGTCTGCATTTGCTCACCGAAACTCACCAATGCTATCAGCCTGAAGTGTCCAGCCTTATGTCTCAACCAGCTCTGGGTGTAGATGTGTTAAATCCCGGTTGCATCACATGCCCTGAGTGAATTATTTAAGAATTGCTCTCTATTTCACTGTCTTTATGATTTTTTTTTGAAATTTATTTTGATAATGGGATTTATCGGATTTTCACTGCTGCGTTTATGCCGCTGTACACACGCTTGATTCTCTTACGGAGACATATATATCCATGGGTTTTAAGATTCTTCCTAGTCAGGTATATTCCTAGGCGTTGAATATGTGGTGTTGGGTCCATTTCGTTGAGCAAGGAGTAGGTCTTGTCTATTACATATTTGGCTTATGGAAAGTTATCTGTGCTAATTTCAGTCTCTGGTTTTATGAAGCACCCCAACGCACCTTTCCCCATAAGCAAGCACTAGTTGGTTTTCTAAATTTGAGACCCTGTTCTGTTTTGTAATTCAGTTCATGTGTAGTCAAGTTTACATTCCGTGTATTAGTGATATCTTATGATGTTTCTTTTTCTGTGTGACGTAGTTCACGTAGAATCACCGTACCTGCATCCACTCACTATGCCGCTACGGGCCTGATGACACAGATTTCATTGCTGAGTGATATTGCATTGTACGTACGTGCCACAACTTCTTTATCCATATTTTGCTTTCTGGGATATTTACCTGTTACTGTAGACGAGCTTCTTGTGAACACAGCCGTCCCAAATATTGGGGTGGCTGTCTGTTTTTGATTTTAATTTCCGTAAGCTATAGGACCATAAGTGGAAGTGCCATAGACTGTGTTGCTTTGTTTCTTATGTGTTTCAGGAAACACCATACACTTCTCCAGGCTGGCTGCTGGCAATTTACATCCTGCCAATCAGCATAACAAGGCTCCCTGTTCTCCATATCCTGTCCTACCTTTCTGGATTTTACACTTTTTTCAGATGGCCCTCTTGCCCGGGGGGGGGCAGTGAGACTTCATTGTAGTGCAGATTTCCTTTACAGGCTTGCTTGGTTGGCCAAAAAGGGCGTATGCGTTTTTTCCTGAATATATTCAGGAAAAAACGCATACGCCCTTTTTGGCCAAGTGCATCATTGTCGACGTTCTGCCTCTTTTCCTATGCTTTCAGGGCAATTCCAGTCTACCCCCTGCAATCGTTTTCCTGAAATTCTGCCCGCTTTCAAGTCCCCTTCGCAGGCTTACTTCAATATATTTTTGGAGGATAGCTGTCATTTATAACTCTGCAGGTTTGTGAATTACAGTGCCCCTGAGCTCCTTTCTTCAACTCGCTTTCTTGTGAACTGGGCACAAAACCGCAGGATTGCTTCAGGCCCTAATCTGTTTCGGGCAGGGCATGCTGAGCCTTTGGTAAATTCCTCTTCCTGGTGGGAAATGAGCGTTACATTTGCCCGTGCAGACACCTACAGCTAGTCTCTCATTGGTTCTCCCTATTCCTGTTCATCTTGCACAGAAATTGCAAGCTGTGCCAAACAGGAGGTTAAAGGCACTGACTCTCCAAGCAGGGAGACTGTTAGTAAATCATCTGGAATGGTGAACCCGAGGACCAGGATACGAAAACTGAGATGCATTTTAAATCATTTCCCCATAACACGGTGGACCATACTGTGGGTTTCACATGCATGTTTTAGCTGGAGGAAGAATCCCTTGAACCTGAAGAGTTGGGACCCATGGAATAGGTACCATACAGTATGACTTCAAAGGGTGTGCATTTGCTCACCTAAACTCACCAATGCTATCAGCCTGAAGTGTCCAGCCTTATGTCTCAACCAGCTCTGGGTGTAGATGTGGTCAATCCCGGTTGCATCACATGCCCTGAGTGAATTATTTAAGAATTGCTCTCTATTTCACTGTCTTTGTGTTTTGTTTTCGAAATTTATTTTGATAATGGGATTTATCGGATTTTCACTGCTGCCTTTCGGCCGCTGTACACACCCTTGATTCTCTTACGGAGACATATATATCCATGGGTTTTAAGATTCTTCCTAGTCAGGTATATTCCTAGGCGTTGAATATGTGGTGTTGGGTCCATTTCGTTGAGCAAGGAGTAGGTCTTGTCTATTACATATTGGGCTTATGGAAAGTTATCTGTGCTAATTTCAGTCTCTGGTTTTATGCAGCACCCCAAGGCACCTTTCCCCATAAGCAAGCACTAGTTGGTTTTCTAAATTTGAGACCCTTTTCTATTTTGTAATTCAGTTCATGTGTAGTCAAGTTTACATTCCGTGTATTCGTGATATCTTATGATGTTTCTTTTTCTGTGTGACGTAGTTCACGTAGAATCACCGTACCTGCATCCACTCACTATGCCGCTACGGGCCTGATGACACAGATTTCATTGCTGAGTGATATTGCATTGTACGTACGTGCCACAACTTCTTTATCCATATTTTGCTTTCTGGGATATTTACCTGTTACTGTAGACGAGCTTCTTGTGAACACAGCCGTCCCAAATATTGGGGTGGCTGTCTGTTTTTGATTTTAATTTCCGTAAGCTATAGGACCATAAGTGGAAGTGCCATAGACTGTGTTGCTTTGTTTCTTATGTGTTTCAGGAAACACCATACACTTCTCCAGGCTGGCTGCTGGCAATTTACATCCTGCCAATCAGCATAACAAGGCTCCCTGTTCTCCATATCCTGTCCTACCTTTCTGGATTTTACACTTTTTTCAGATGGCCCTCTTGCCCGGGGGGCAGTGAGACTTCATTGTAGTGCAGATTTCATTTACAGGCTTGCTTGGTTGGCCAAAAAGGGCGTATGCGTTTTTTCCGGAATATATTCAGGAAAAAACGCATACGCCCTTTTTGGCCAAGTGCATCATTGTCGACGTTCTGCCTCTTTTCCTATGCTTTCAGGGCAATTCCAGTCTACCCCCTGCAATCGTTTTCCTGAAATTCTGCCCCGCTTTCAAGTCCCCTTCGCAGGCTTACTTCAATATATTTTTGGAGGATAGCTGTCATTTATAACTCTGCAGGTTTGTGAATTACAGTGCCCCTGAGCTCCTTTCTTCAACTCGCTTTCTTGTGAACTGGGCACAAAACCGCAGGATTGCTTCAGGCCCTAATCTGTTTCGGGCAGGGCATGCTGAGCCTTTGGTAAATTCCTCTTCCTGGTGGGAAATGAGCGTTACATTTGCCCGTGCAGACACCTACAGCTAGTCTCTCATTGGTTCTCCCTATTCCTGTTCATCTTGCACAGAAATTGCAAGCTGTGCCAAACAGGAGGTTAAAGGCACTGACTCTCCAAGCAGGGAGACTGTTAGTAAATCATCTGGAATGGTGAACCCGAGGACCAGGATACGAAAACTGAGATGCATTTTAAATCATTTCCCCATAACACGGTGGACCATACTGTGGGTTTCACATGCATGTTTTAGCTGGAGGAAGAATCCCTTGAACCTGAAGAGTTGGGACCCATGGAATAGGTACCATACAGTATGACTTCAAAGGGTGTGCATTTGCTCACCGAAACTCACCAATGCTATCAGCCTGAAGTGTCCAGCCTTATGTCTCAACCAGCTCTGGGTGTAGATGTGGTCAATCCCGGTTGCATCACATGCCCTGAGTGAATTATTTAAGAATTGCTCTCTATTTCACTGTCTTTGTGTTTTGTTTTCGAAATTTATTTTGATAATGGGATTTATCGGATTTTCACTGCTGCCTTTCGGCCGCTGTACACACCCTTGATTCTCTTACGGAGACATATATATCCATGGGTTTTAAGATTCTTCCTAGTCAGGTATATTCCTAGGCGTTGAATATGTGGTGTTGGGTCCATTTCGTTGAGCAAGGAGTAGGTCTTGTCTATTACATATTGGGCTTATGGAAAGTTATCTGTGCTAATTTCAGTCTCTGGTTTTATGCAGCACCCCAAGGCACCTTTCCCCATAAGCAAGCACTAGTTGGTTTTCTAAATTTGAGGCCCTGTTCTGTTTTGTAATTCAGTTCATGTGTAGTCAAGTTTACATTCCGTGTATTCGTGATATCTTATGATGTTTCTTTTTCTGTGTGACGTAGTTCACGTAGAATCACCGTACCTGCATCCACTCACTATGCCGCTATGGGCCTGATGACACAGATTTCATTGCTGAGTGATATTGCATTGTACGTACGTGCCACAAGTTCTTTATCCATTTTTTGCTTTCTGGGATATTTACCTGATACTGTAGACGAGCTTCTTGTGAACACAGCCGTCTCAAATATTGGGGTGGCTGTCTGTTTTTGATTTTAATTTCCGTAAGCTATAGGACCATAAGTGGAAGTGCCATAGGCTGTGTTGCTTTGTTTCTTTCGTGTTTCAGGAAACACCATACACTTCTCCAGGGTGGCTGCTGGCAATTTACATCCTGCCAATCAGCATAACAAGGCTCCCTGTTCTCCATATCCTGTCCTACCTTTCTGGATTTTACACTTTTTTCAGATGGCCCTTTTGCCAGGGGGGCAGTGAGACTTCATTGTAGTGCAGATTTCATTTACAGGCTTGCTTGGTTGGCCAAAAAGGGCGTATGCGTTTTTTCCTGAATATATTCAGGAAAAAACGCATACGCCCTTTTTGGCCAAGTGCATCATTGTCGACGTTCTGCCTCTTTTCCTATGCTTTCAGGGCAATTCCAGTCTACCCCCTGCAATCGTTTTCCTGAAATTCTGCCCCGCTTTCAAGTCCCCTTCGCAGGCTTACTTCAATATATTTTTGGAGGAAAGCTGTCATTTATAACTCTGCAGGTTTGTGAATTACAGTGCCCCTGAGCTCCTTTCTTCAACTCGCTTTCTTGTGAGCTGGGCACAAAACCGCAGGATTGCTTCAGGCCCTAATCTGTTTCCAGCAGGGCACACTGAGCCTTTGTTTAATTCCTCTTCCTGGTGGGCAATGAGCGTTACATTTGCCTGTGCAGACACCTACAGCTAGTCTCTCATTGGTTCTCCCTATTCCTGTTCATTTTGCACAGAAATTGCAAGCTGTGCCAAAGAGGAGGTTAAAGGCACTGACTCTCCAAGCGGGGAGAGTGTTAGTAAAGCATCTGGAATGGTGAACCCGAGGACCAGGATACGAAAACTGAGATGCATTTTAAATCATTTCCCAATCACATGGTGGACGATACTCTTGGTTTCCCATGCATGTTTTAGCTGGAGGAAGAATCCCTTGAACCTGGAGAGTTGGGACCCATGGAATGGGTACCATGCAGTATGACTTCAAAGGGTCTGCATTTGCTCACCGAAACTCACCAATGCTATCAGCCTGAAGTGTCCAGCCTTATGTCTCAACCAGCTCTGGGTGTAGATGTGTTAAATCCCGGTTGCATCACATGCCCTGAGTGAATTATTTAAGAATTGCTCTCTATTTCACTGTCTTTATGATTTTTTTTTGAAATTTATTTTGATAATGGGATTTATCGGATTTTCACTGCTGCGTTTATGCCGCTGTACACACGCTTGATTCTCTTACGGAGACATATATATCCATGGGTTTTAAGATTCTTCCTAGTCAGGTATATTCCTAGGCGTTGAATATGTGGTGTTGGGTCCATTTCGTTGAGCAAGGAGTAGGTCTTGTCTATTACATATTTGGCTTATGGAAAGTTATCTGTGCTAATTTCAGTCTCTGGTTTTATGAAGCACCCCAACGCACCTTTCCCCATAAGCAAGCACTAGTTGGTTTTCTAAATTTGAGACCCTGTTCTGTTTTGTAATTCAGTTCATGTGTAGTCAAGTTTACATTCCGTGTATTAGTGATATCTTATGATGTTTCTTTTTCTGTGTGACGTAGTTCACGTAGAATCACCGTACCTGCATCCACTCACTATGCCGCTACGGGCCTGATGACACAGATTTCATTGCTGAGTGATATTGCATTGTACGTACGTGCCACAACTTCTTTATCCATATTTTGCTTTCTGGGATATTTACCTGTTACTGTAGACGAGCTTCTTGTGAACACAGCCGTCCCAAATATTGGGGTGGCTGTCTGTTTTTGATTTTAATTTCCGTAAGCTATAGGACCATAAGTGGAAGTGCCATAGACTGTGTTGCTTTGTTTCTTATGTGTTTCAGGAAACACCATACACTTCTCCAGGGTGGCTGCTGGCAATTTACATCCTGCCAATCAGCATAACAAGGCTCCCTGTTCTCCATATCCTGTCCTACCTTTCTGGATTTTACACTTTTTTCAGATGGCCCTCTTGCCCGGGGGGCAGTGAGACTTCATTGTAGTGCAGATTTCCTTTACAGGCTTGCTTGGTTGGCCAAAAAGGGCGTATGCGTTTTTTCCTGAATATATTCAGGAAAAAACGCATACGCCCTTTTTGGCCAAGTGCATCATTGTCGACGTTCTGCCTCTTTTCCTATGCTTTCAGGGCAATTCCAGTCTACCCCCTGCAATCGTTTTCCTGAAATTCTGCCCCGCTTTCAAGGCCCCTTCGCAGGCTTACTTCAATATATTTTTGGAGGATAGCTGTCATTTATAACTCTGCAGGTTTGTGAATTACAGTGCCCCTGAGCTCCTTTCTTCAACTCGCTTTCTTGTGAACTGGGCACAAAACCGCAGGATTGCTTCAGGCCCTAATCTGTTTCGGGCAGGGCATGCTGAGCCTTTGGTAAATTCCTCTTCCTGGTGGGAAATTAGCGTTACATTTGCCCGTGCAGACACCTACAGCTAGTCTCTCATTGGTTCTCCCTATTCCTGTTCATCTTGCACAGAAATTGCAAGCTGTGCCAAACAGGAGGTTAAAGGCACTGACTCTCCAAGCAGGGAGACTGTTAGTAAATCATCTGGAATGGTGATCCCGAGGACCAGGATACGAAAACTGAGATGCATTTTAAATCATTTCGCCATAACACGGTGGACCATACTGTGGGTTTCACATGCATGTTTTAGCTGGAGGAAGAATCCCTTGAACCTGAAGAGTTGGGACCCATGGAATAGGTACCATACAGTATGACTTCAAAGGGTGTGCATTTGCTCACCTAAACTCACCAATGCTATCAGCCTGAAGTGTCCAGCCTTATGTCTCAACCAGCTCTGGGTGTAGATGTGGTCAATCCCGGTTGCATCACATGCCATGAGTGAATTATTTAAGAATTGCTCTCTATTTCACTGTCTTTGTGTTTTGTTTTCGAAATTTATTTTGATAATGGGATTTATCGGATTTTCACTGCTGCCTTTCGGCCGCTGTACACACCCTTGATTCTCTTACGGAGACATATATATCCATGGGTTTTAAGATTCTTCCTAGTCAGGTATATTCCTAGGCGTTGAATATGTGGTGTTGGGTCCATTTCGTTGAGCAAGGAGTAGGTCTTGTCTATTACATATTGGGCTTATGGAAAGTTATCTGTGCTAATTTCAGTCTCTGGTTTTATGCAGCACCCCAAGGCACCTTTCCCCATAAGCAAGCACTAGTTGGTTTTCTAAATTTGAGGCCCTGTTCTGTTTTGTCATTCAGTTCATGTGTAGTCAAGTTTACATTCCGTGTATTAGTGATATCTTATGATGTTTCTTTTTCTGTGTGACGTAGTTCACGTAGAATCACCGTACCTGCATCCACTCACTATGCCGCTATGGGCCTGATGACACAGATTTCATTGCTGAGTGATATTGCATTGTACGTACGTGCCACAAGTTCTTTATCCATTTTTTGCTTTCTGGGATATTTACCTGATACTGTAGACGAGCTTCTTGTGAACACAGCCGTCTCAAATATTGGGGTGGCTGTCTGTTTTTGATTTTAATTTCCGTAAGCTATAGGACCATAAGTGGAAGTGCCATAGGCTGTGTTGCTTTGTTTCTTTCGTGTTTCAGGAAACACCATACACTTCTCCAGGGTGGCTGCTGGCAATTTACATCCTGCCAATCAGCATAACAAGGCTCCCTGTTCTCCATATCCTGTCCTACCTTTCTGGATTTTACACTTTTTTCAGATGGCCCTTTTGCCAGGGGGGCAGTGAGACTTCATTGTAGTGCAGATTTCATTTACAGGCTTGCTTGGTTGGCCAAAAAGGGCGTATGCGTTTTTTCCTGAATATATTCAGGAAAAAACGCATACGCCCTTTTTGGCCAAGTGCATCATTGTCGACGTTCTGCCTCTTTTCCTATGCTTTCAGGGCAATTCCAGTCTACCCCCTGCAATCGTTTTCCTGAAATTCTGCCCCGCTTTCAAGTCCCCTTCGCAGGCTTACTTCAATATATTTTTGGAGGAAAGCTGTCATTTATAACTCTGCAGGTTTGTGAATTACAGTGCCCCTGAGCTCCTTTCTTCAACTCGCTTTCTTGTGAGCTGGGCACAAAACCGCAGGATTGCTTCAGGCCCTAATCTGTTTCCAGCAGGGCACACTGAGCCTTTGTTTAATTCCTCTTCCTGGTGGGCAATGAGCGTTACATTTGCCCGTGCAGACACCTACAGCTAGTCTCTCATTGGTTCTCCCTATTCCTGTTCATTTTGCACAGAAATTGCAAGCTGTGCCAAAGAGGAGGTTAAAGGCACTGACTCTCCAAGCGGGGAGAGTGTTAGTAAAGCATCTGGAATGGTGAACCCGAGGACCAGGATACGAAAACTGAGATGCATTTTAAATCATTATCCAATCACATGGTGGACGATACTCTTGGTTTCCCATGCATGTTTTAGCTGGAGGAAGAATCCCTTGAACCTGGAGAGTTGGGACCCATGGAATGGGTACCATGCAGTATGACTTCAAAGGGTCTGCATTTGCTCACCGAAACTCACCAATGCTATCAGCCTGAAGTGTCCAGCCTTATGTCTCAACCAGCTCTGGGTGTAGATGTGTTAAATCCCGGTTGCATCACATGCCCTGAGTGAATTATTTAAGAATTGCTCTCTATTTCACTGTCTTTATGATTTTTTTTTGAAATTTATTTTGATAATGGGATTTATCGGATTTTCACTGCTGCGTTTATGCCGCTGTACACACGCTTGATTCTCTTATGGAGACATATATATCCATGGGTTTTAAGATTCTTCCTAGTCAGGTATATTCCTAGGCGTTGAATATGTGGTGTTGGGTCCATTTCGTTGAGCAAGGAGTAGGTCTTGTCTATTACATATTTGGCTTATGGAAAGTTATCTGTGCTAATTTCAGTCTCTGGTTTTATGAAGCACCCCAACGCACCTTTCCCCATAAGCAAGCACTAGTTGGTTTTCTAAATTTGAGACCCTGTTCTGTTTTGTATTTCAGTTCATGTGTAGTCAAGTTTACATTCCGTGTATTAGTGATATCTTATGATGTTTCTTTTTCTGTGTGACGTAGTTCACGTAGAATCACCGTACCTGCATCCACTCACTATGCCACTACGGGCCTGATGACACAGATTTCATTGCTGAGTGATATTGCATTGTACGTACGTGCCACAACTTCTTTATCCATATTTTGCTTTCTGGGATATTTACCTGTTACTGTAGACGAGCTTCTTGTGAACACAGCCGTCCCAAATATTGGGGTGGCTGTCTGTTTTTGATTTTAATTTCCGTAAGCTATAGGACCATAAGTGGAAGTGCCATAGACTGTGTTGCTTTGTTTCTTATGTGTTTCAGGAAACACCATACACTTCTCCAGGCTGGCTGCTGGCAATTTACATCCTGCCAATCAGCATAACAAGGCTCCCTGTTCTCCATATCCTGTCCTACCTTTCTGGATTTTACACTTTTTTCAGATGGCCCTCTTGCCCGGGGGGCAGTGAGACTTCATTGTAGTGCAGATTTCCTTTACAGGCTTGCTTGGTTGGCCAAAAAGGGCGTATGCGTTTTTTCCTGAATATATTCAGGAAAAAACGCATACGCCCTTTTTGGCCAAGTGCATCATTGTCGACGTTGTGCCTATTTTCCTATGCTTTCAGGGCAATTCCAGTCTACCCCCTGCAATCGTTTTCCTGAAATTCTGCCCCGCTTTCAAGTCCCCTTCGCAGGCTTACTTCAATATATTTTTGGAGGATAGCTGTCATTTATAACTCTGCAGGTTTGTGAATTACAGTGCCCCTGAGCTCCTTTCTTCAACTCGCTTTCTTGTGAACTGGGCACAAAACCGCAGGATTGCTTCAGGCCCTAATCTGTTTCGGGCAGGGCATGCTGAGCCTTTGGTAAATTCCTCTTCCTGGTGGGAAATGAGCGTTACATTTGCCCGTGCAGACACCTACAGCTAGTCTCTCATTGGTTCTCCCTATTCCTGTTCATCTTGCACAGAAATTGCAAGCTGTGCCAAACAGGAGGTTAAAGGCACTGACTCTCCAAGCAGGGAGACTGTTAGTAAATCATCTGGAATGGTGAACCCGAGGACCAGGATACGAAAACTGAGATGCATTTTAAATCATTTCCCCATAACACGGTGGACCATACTGTGGGTTTCACATGCATGTTTTAGCTGGAGGAAGAATCCCTTGAACCTGAAGAGTTGGGACCCATGGAATAGGTACCATACAGTATGACTTCAAAGGGTGTGCATTTGCTCACCTAAACTCACCAATGCTATCAGCCTGAAGTGTCCAGCCTTATGTCTCAACCAGCTCTGGGTGTAGATGTGGTCAATCCCGGTTGCATCACATGCCCTGAGTGAATTATTTAAGAATTGCTCTCTATTTCACTGTCTTTGTGTTTTGTTTTCGAAATTTATTTTGATAATGGGATTTATCGGATTTTCACTGCTGCCTTTCGGCCGCTGTACACACCCTTGATTCTCTTACGGAGACATATATATCCATGGGTTTTAAGATTCTTCCTAGTCAGGTATATTCCTAGGCGTTGAATATGTGGTGTTGGGTCCATTTCGTTGAGCAAGGAGTAGGTCTTGTCTATTACATATTGGGCTTATGGAAAGTTATCTGTGCTAATTTCAGTCTCTGGTTTTATGCAGCACCCCAAGGCACCTTTCCCCATAAGCAAGCACTAGTTGGTTTTCTAAATTTGAGACCCTTTTCTATTTTGTAATTCAGTTCATGTGTAGTCAAGTTTACATTCCGTGTATTCGTGATATCTTATGATGTTTCTTTTTCTGTGTGACGTAGTTCACGTAGAATCACCGTACCTGCATCCACTCACTATGCCGCTATGGGCCTGATGACACAGATTTCATTGCTGAGTGATATTGCATTGTACGTACGTGCCACAAGTTCTTTATCCATTTTTTGCTTTCTGGGATATTTACCTGATACTGTAGACGAGCTTCTTGTGAACACAGCCGTCTCAAATATTGGGGTGGCTGTCTGTTTTTGATTTTAATTTCCGTAAGCTATAGGACCATAAGTGGAAGTGCCATAGGCTGTGTTGCTTTGTTTCTTTCGTGTTTCAGGAAACACCATACACTTCTCCAGGGTGGCTGCTGGCAATTTACATCCTGCCAATCAGCATAACAAGGCTCCCTGTTCTCCATATCCTGTCCTACCTTTCTGGATTTTACACTTTTTTCAGATGGCCCTTTTGCCAGGGGGGCAGTGAGACTTCATTGTAGTGCAGATTTCATTTACAGGCTTGCTTGGTTGGCCAAAAAGGGCGTATGCGTTTTTTCCTGAATATATTCAGGAAAAAACGCATACGCCCTTTTTGGCCAAGTGCATCATTGTCGACGTTCTGCCTCTTTTCCTATGCTTTCAGGGCAATTCCAGTCTACCCCCTGCAATCGTTTTCCTGAAATTCTGCCCCGCTTTCAAGTCCCCTTCGCAGGCTTACTTCAATATATTTTTGGAGGAAAGCTGTCATTTATAACTCTGCAGGTTTGTGAATTACAGTGCCCCTGAGCTCCTTTCTTCAACTCGCTTTCTTGTGAGCTGGGCACAAAACCGCAGGTTTGCTTCAGGCCCTAATCTGTTTCCAGCAGGGCACACTGAGCCTTTGTTTAATTCCTCTTCCTGGTGGGCAATGAGCGTTACATTTGCCCGTGCAGACACCTACAGCTAGTCTCTCATTGGTTCTCCCTATTCCTGTTCATTTTGCACAGAAATTGCAAGCTGTGCCAAAGAGGAGGTTAAAGGCACTGACTCTCCAAGCGGGGAGAGTGTTAGTAAAGCATCTGGAATGGTGAACCCGAGGACCAGGATACGAAAACTGAGATGCATTTTAAATCATTTCCCAATCACATGGTGGACGATACTCTTGGTTTCCCATGCATGTTTTAGCTGGAGGAAGAATCCCTTGAACCTGGAGAGTTGGGACCCATGGAATGGGTACCATGCAGTATGACTTCAAAGGGTCTGCATTTGCTCACCGAAACTCACCAATGCTATCAGCCTGAAGTGTCCAGCCTTATGTCTCAACCAGCTCTGGGTGTAGATGTGTTAAATCCCGGTTGCATCACATGCCCTGAGTGAATTATTTAAGAATTGCTCTCTATTTCACTGTCTTTATGATTTTTTTTTGAAATTTATTTTGATAATGGGATTTATCGGATTTTCACTGCTGCGTTTATGCCGCTGTACACACGCTTGATTCTCTTACGGAGACATATATATCCATGGGTTTTAAGATTCTTCCTAGTCAGGTATATTCCTAGGCGTTGAATATGTGGTGTTGGGTCCATTTCGTTGAGCAAGGAGTAGGTCTTGTCTATTACATATTTGGCTTATGGAAAGTTATCTGTGCTAATTTCAGTCTCTGGTTTTATGAAGCACCCCAACGCACCTTTCCCCATAAGCAAGCACTAGTTGGTTTTCTAAATTTGAGACCCTGTTCTGTTTTGTAATTCAGTTCATGTGTAGTCAAGTTTACATTCCGTGTATTAGTGATATCTTATGATGTTTCTTTTTCTGTGTGACGTAGTTCACGTAGAATCACCGTACCTGCATCCACTCACTATGCCGCTACGGGCCTGATGACACAGATTTCATTGCTGAGTGATATTGCATTGTACGTACGTGCCACAACTTCTTTATCCATATTTTGCTTTCTGGGATATTTACCTGTTACTGTAGACGAGCTTCTTGTGAACACAGCCGTCCCAAATATTGGGGTGGCTGTCTGTTTTTGATTTTAATTTCCGTAAGCTATAGGACCATAAGTGGAAGTGCCATAGACTGTGTTGCTTTGTTTCTTATGTGTTTCAGGAAACACCATACACTTCTCCAGGCTGGCTGCTGGCAATTTACATCCTGCCAATCAGCATAACAAGGCTCCCTGTTCTCCATATCCTGTCCTACCTTTCTGGATTTTACACTTTTTTCAGATGGCCCTCTTGCCCGGGGGGCAGTGAGACTTCATTGTAGTGCAGATTTCCTTTACAGGCTTGCTTGGTTGGCCAAAAAGGGCGTATGCGTTTTTTCCTGAATATATTCAGGAAAAAACGCATACGCCCTTTTTGGCCAAGTGCATCATTGTCGACGTTCTGCCTCTTTTCCTATGCTTTCAGGGCAATTCCAGTCTACCCCCTGCAATCGTTTTCCTGAAATTCTGCCCCGCTTTCAAGTCCCCTTCGCAGGCTTACTTCAATATATTTTTGGAGGAAAGCTGTCATTTATAACTCTGCAGGTTTGTGAATTACAGTGCCCCTGAGCTCCTTTCTTCAACTCGCTTTCTTGTGAACTGGGCACAAAACCGCAGGATTGCTTCAGGCCCTAATCTGTTTCGGGCAGGGCATGCTGAGCCTTTGGTAAATTCCTCTTCCTGGTGGGAAATGAGCGTTACATTTGCCCGTGCAGACACCTACAGCTAGTCTCTCATTGGTTCTCCCTATTCCTGTTCATCTTGCACAGAAATTGCAAGCTGTGCCAAACAGGAGGTTAAAGGCACTGACTCTCCAAGCAGGGAGACTGTTAGTAAATCATCTGGAATGGTGAACCCGAGGACCAGGATACGAAAACTGAGATGCATTTTAAATCATTTCCCCATAACACGGTGGACCATACTGTGGGTTTCACATGCATGTTTTAGCTGGAGGAAGAATCCCTTGAACCTGAAGAGTTGGGACCCATGGAATAGGTACCATACAGTATGACTTCAAAGGGTGTGCATTTGCTCACCTAAACTCACCAATGCTATCAGCCTGAAGTGTCCAGCCTTATGTCTCAACCAGCTCTGGGTGTAGATGTGGTCAATCCCGGTTGCATCACATGCCCTGAGTGAATTATTTAAGAATTGCTCTCTATTTCACTGTCTTTGTGTTTTGTTTTCGAAATTTATTTTGATAATGGGATTTATCGGATTTTCACTGCTGCCTTTCGGCCGCTGTACACACCCTTGATTCTCTTACGGAGACATATATATCCATGGGTTTTAAGATTCTTCCTAGTCAGGTATATTCCTAGGCGTTGAATATGTGGTGTTGGGTCCATTTCGTTGAGCAAGGAGTAGGTCTTGTCTATTACATATTGGGCTTATGGAAAGTTATCTGTGCTAATTTCAGTCTCTGGTTTTATGCAGCACCCCAAGGCACCTTTCCCCATAAGCAAGCACTAGTTGGTTTTCTAAATTTGAGACCCTTTTCTATTTTGTAATTCAGTTCATGTGTAGTCAAGTTTACATTCCGTGTATTCGTGATATCTTATGATGTTTCTTTTTCTGTGTGACGTAGTTCACGTAGAATCACCGTACCTGCATCCACTCACTATGCCGCTATGGGCCTGATGACACAGATTTCATTGCTGAGTGATATTGCATTGTACGTACGTGCCACAAGTTCTTTATCCATTTTTTGCTTTCTGGGATATTTACCTGATACTGTAGACGAGCTTCTTGTGAACACAGCCGTCTCAAATATTGGGGTGGCTGTCTGTTTTTGATTTTAATTTCCGTAAGCTATAGGACCATAAGTGGAAGTGCCATAGGCTGTGTTGCTTTGTTTCTTTCGTGTTTCAGGAAACACCATACACTTCTCCAGGGTGGCTGCTGGCAATTTACATCCTGCCAATCAGCATAACAAGGCTCCCTGTTCTCCATATCCTGTCCTACCTTTCTGGATTTTACACTTTTTTCAGATGGCCCTTTTGCCAGGGGGGCAGTGAGACTTCATTGTAGTGCAGATTTCATTTACAGGCTTGCTTGGTTGGCCAAAAAGGGCGTATGCGTTTTTTCCTGAATATATTCAGGAAAAAACGCATACGCCCTTTTTGGCCAAGTGCATCATTGTCGACGTTCTGCCTCTTTTCCTATGCTTTCAGGGCAATTCCAGTCTACCCCCTGCAATCGTTTTCCTGAAATTCTGCCCCGCTTTCAAGTCCCCTTCGCAGGCTTACTTCAATATATTTTTGGAGGAAAGCTGTCATTTATAACTCTGCAGGTTTGTGAATTACAGTGCCCCTGAGCTCCTTTCTTCAACTCGCTTTCTTGTGAGCTGGGCACAAAACCGCAGGATTGCTTCAGGCCCTAATCTGTTTCCAGCAGGGCACACTGAGCCTTTGTTTAATTCCTCTTCCTGGTGGGCAATGAGCGTTACATTTGCCCGTGCAGACACCTACAGCTAGTCTCTCATTGGTGCTCCCTATTCCTGTTCATTTTGCACAGAAATTGCAAGCTGTGCCAAAGAGGAGGTTAAAGGCACTGACTCTCCAAGCGGGGAGAGTGTTAGTAAAGCATCTGGAATGGTGAACCCGAGGACCAGGATACGAAAACTGAGATGCATTTTAAATCATTTCCCAATCACATTGTGGACGATACTCTTGGTTTCCCATGCATGTTTTAGCTGGAGGAAGAATCCCTTGAACCTGGAGAGTTGGGACCCATGGAATGGGTACCATGCAGTATGACTTCAAAGGGTCTGCATTTGCTCACCGAAACTCACCAATGCTATCAGCCTGAAGTGTCCAGCCTTATGTCTCAACCAGCTCTGGGTGTAGATGTGTTAAATCCCGGTTGCATCACATGCCCTGAGTGAATTATTTAAGAATTGCTCTCTATTTCACTGTCTTTATGATTTTTTTTTGAAATTTATTTTGATAATGGGATTTATCGGATTTTCACTGCTGCGTTTATGCCGCTGTACACACGCTTGATTCTCTTACGGAGACATATATATCCATGGGTTTTAAGATTCTTCCTAGTCAGGTATATTCTTAGGCGTTGAATATGTGGTGTTGGGTCCATTTCGTTGAGCAAGGAGTAGGTCTTGTCTATTACATATTTGGCTTATGGAAAGTTATCTGTGCTAATTTCAGTCTCTGGTTTTATGAAGCACCCCAACGCACCTTTCCCCATAAGCAAGCACTAGTTGGTTTTCTAAATTTGAGACCCTGTTCTGTTTTGTAATTCAGTTCATGTGTAGTCAAGTTTACATTCCGTGTATTAGTGATATCTTATGATGTTTCTTTTTCTGTGTGACGTAGTTCACGTAGAATCACCGTACCTGCATCCACTCACTATGCCGCTACGGGCCTGATGACACAGATTTCATTGCTGAGTGATATTGCATTGTACGTACGTGCCACAACTTCTTTATCCATATTTTGCTTTCTGGGATATTTACCTGTTACTGTAGACGAGCTTCTTGTGAACACAGCCGTCCCAAATATTGGGGTGGCTGTCTGTTTTTGATTTTAATTTCCGTAAGCTATAGGACCATAAGTGGAAGTGCCATAGACTGTGTTGCTTTGTTTCTTATGTGTTTCAGGAAACACCATACACTTCTCCAGGCTGGCTGCTGGCAATTTACATCCTGCCAATCAGCATAACAAGGCTCCCTGTTCTCCATATCCTGTCCTACCTTTCTGGATTTTACACTTTTTTCAGATGGCCCTCTTGCCCGGGGGGCAGTGAGACTTCATTGTAGTGCAGATTTCCTTTACAGGCTTGCTTGGTTGGCCAAAAAGGGCGTATGCGTTTTTTCCTGAATATATTCAGGAAAAAACGCATACGCCCTTTTTGGCCAAGTGCATCATTGTCGACGTTCTGCCTCTTTTCCTATGCTTTCAGGGCAATTCCAGTCTACCCCCTGCAATCGTTTTCCTGAAATTCTGCCCCGCTTTCAAGTCCCCTTCGCAGGCTTACTTCAATATATTTTTGGAGGATAGCTGTCATTTATAACTCTGCAGGTTTCTGAATTACAGTGCCCCTGAGCTCCTTTCTTCAACTCGCTTTCTTGTGAACTGGGCACAAAACCGCAGGATTGCTTCAGGCCCTAATCTGTTTCGGGCAGGGCATGCTGAGCCTTTGGTAAATTCCTCTTCCTGGTGGGCAATGAGCGTTACATTTGCCCGTGCAGACACCTACAGCTAGTCTCTCATTGGTTCTCCCTATTCCTGTTCATCTTGCACAGAAATTGCAAGCTGTGCCAAACAGGAGGTTACAGGCACTGACTCTCCAAGCAGGGAGACTGTTAGTAAATCATCTGGAATGGTGAACCCGAGGACCAGGATACGAAAACTGAGATGCATTTTAAATCATTTCCCCATAACACGGTGGACCATACTGTGGGTTTCACATGCATGTTTTAGCTGGAGGAAGAATCCCTTGAACCTGAAGAGTTGGGACCCATGGAATAGGTACCATACAGTATGACTTCAAAGGGTGTGCATTTGCTCACCTAAACTCACCAATGCTATCAGCCTGAAGTGTCCAGCCTTATGTCTCAACCAGCTCTGGGTGTAGATGTGGTCAATCCCGGTTGCATCACATGCCCTGAGTGAATTATTTAAGAATTGCTCTCTATTTCACTGTCTTTGTGTTTTGTTTTCGAAATTTATTTTGATAATGGGATTTATCGGATTTTCACTGCTGCCTTTCCTCCGCTGTACACACCCTTGATTCTCTTACGGAGACATATATATCCATGAGTTTTAAGATTCTTCCTAGTCAGGTATATTCCTAGGCGTTGAATATGTGGTGTTGGGTCCATTTCGTTGAGCAAGGAGTAGGTCTTGTCTATTACATATTGGGCTTATGGAAAGTTATCTGTGCTAATTTCAGTCTCTGGTTTTATGCAGCACCCCAAGGCACCTTTCCCCATAAGCAAGCACTAGTTGGTTTTCTAAATTTGAGACCCTTTTCTATTTTGTAATTCAGTTCATGTGTAGTCAAGTTTACATTCTGTGTATTCGTGATATCTTATGATGTTTCTTTTTCTGTGTGACGTAGTTCACGTAGAATCACCGTACCTGCATCCACTCACTATGCCGCTACGGGCCTGATGACACAGATTTCATTGCTGAGTGATATTGCATTGTACGTACGTGCCACAACTTCTTTATCCATATTTTGCTTTCTGGGATATTTACCTGTTACTGTAGACGAGCTTCTTGTGAACACAGCCGTCCCAAATATTGGGGTGGCTGTCTGTTTTTGATTTTAATTTCCGTAAGCTATAGGACCATAAGTGGAAGTGCCATAGACTGTGTTGCTTTGTTTCTTATGTGTTTCAGGAAACACCATACACTTCTCCAGGCTGGCTGCTGGCAATTTACATCCTGCCAATCAGCATAACAAGGCTCCCTGTTCTCCATATCCTGTCCTACCTTTCTGGATTTTACACTTTTTTCAGATGGCCCTCTTGCCCGGGGGGCAGTGAGACTTCATTGTAGTGCAGATTTCCTTTACAGGCTTGCTTGGTTGGCCAAAAAGGGCGTATGCGTTTTTTCCTGAATATATTCAGGAAAAAACGCATACGCCCTTTTTGGCCAAGTGCATCATTGTCGACGTTCTGCCTCTTTTCCTATGCTTTCAGGGCAATTCCAGTCTACCCCCTGCAATCGTTTTCCTGAAATTCTGCCCCGCTTTCAAGTCCCCTTCGCAGGCTTACTTCAATATATTTTTGGAGGATAGCTGTCATTTATAACTCTGCAGGTTTGTGAATTACAGTGCCCCTGAGCTCCTTTCTTCAACTCGCTTTCTTGTGAACTGGGCACAAAACCACAGGATTGCTTCAGGCCCTAATCTGTTTCGGGCAGGGCATGCTGAGCCTTTGGTAAATTCCTCTTCCTGGTGGGAAATGAGCGTTACATTTGCCCGTGCAGACACCTACAGCTAGTCTCTCATTGGTTCTCCCTATTCCTGTTCATCTTGCACAGAAATTGCAAGCTGTGCCAAACAGGAGGTTACAGGCACTGACTCTCCAAGCAGGGAGACTGTTAGTAAATCATCTGGAATGGTGAACCCGAGGACCAGGATACGAAAACTGAGATGCATTTTAAATCATTTCCCCATAACACGGTGGACCATACTGTGGGTTTCACATGCATGTTTTAGCTGGAGGAAGAATCCCTTGAACCTGAAGAGTTGGGACCCATGGAATAGGTACCATACAGTATGACTTCAAAGGGTGTGCATTTGCTCACCTAAACTCACCAATGCTATCAGCCTGAAGTGTCCAGCCTTATGTCTCAACCAGCTCTGGGTGTAGATGTGGTCAATCCCGGTTGCATCACATGCCCTGAGTGAATTATTTAAGAATTGCTCTCTATTTCACTGTCTTTGTGTTTTGTTTTCGAAATTTATTTTGATAATGGGATTTATCGGATTTTCACTGCTGCCTTTCGGCCGCTGTACACACCCTTGATTCTCTTACGGAGACATATATATCCATGGGTTTTAAGATTCTTCCTAGTCAGGTATATTCCTAGGCGTTGAATATGTGGTGTTGGGTCCATTTCGTTGAGCAAGGAGTAGGTCTTGTCTATTACATATTGGGCTTATGGAAAGTTATCTGTGCTAATTTCAGTCTCTGGTTTTATGCAGCACCCCAAGGCACCTTTCCCCATAAGCAAGCACTAGTTGGTTTTCTAAATTTGAGACCCTTTTCTATTTTGTAATTCAGTTCATGTGTAGTCAAGTTTACATTCCGTGTATTCGTGATATCTTATGATGTTTCTTTTTCTGTGTGACGTAGTTCACGTAGAATCACCGTACCTGCATCCACTCACTATGCCGCTATGGGCCTGATGACACAGATTTCATTGCTGAGTGATATTGCATTGTACGTACGTGCCACAAGTTCTTTATCCATTTTTTGCTTTCTGGGATATTTACCTGATACTGTAGACGAGCTTCTTGTGAACACAGCCGTCTCAAATATTGGGGTGGCTGTCTGTTTTTGATTTTAATTTCCGTAAGCTATAGGACCATAAGTGGAAGTGCCATAGGCTGTGTTGCTTTGTTTCTTTCGTGTTTCAGGAAACACCATACACTTCTCCAGGGTGGCTGCTGGCAATTTACATCCTGCCAATCAGCATAACAAGGCTCCCTGTTCTCCATATCCTGTCCTACCTTTCTGGATTTTACACTTTTTTCAGATGGCCCTTTTGCCAGGGGGGCAGTGAGACTTCATTGTAGTGCAGATTTCATTTACAGGCTTGCTTGGTTGGCCAAAAAGGGCGTATGCGTTTTTTCCTGAATATATTCAGGAAAAAACGCATACGCCCTTTTTGGCCAAGTGCATCATTGTCGACGTTCTGCCTCTTTTCCTATGCTTTCAGGGCAATTCCAGTCTACCCCCTGCAATCGTTTTCCTGAAATTCTGCCCCGCTTTCAAGTCCCCTTCGCAGGCTTACTTCAATATATTTTTGGAGGAAAGCTGTCATTTATAACTCTGCAGGTTTGTGAATTACAGTGCCCCTGAGCTCCTTTCTTCAACTCGCTTTCTTGTGAGCTGGGCACAAAACCGCAGGATTGCTTCAGGCCCTAATCTGTTTCCAGCAGGGCACACTGAGCCTTTGTTTAATTCCTCTTCCTGGTGGGCAATGAGTGTTACATTTGCCCGTGCAGACACCTACAGCTAGTCTCTCATTGGTTCTCCCTATTCCTGTTCATTTTGCACAGAAATTGCAAGCTGTGCCAAAGAGGAGGTTAAAGGCACTGACTCTCCAAGCGGGGAGAGTGTTAGTAAAGCATCTGGAATGGTGAACCCGAGGACCAGGATACGAAAACTGAGATGCATTTTAAATCATTTCCCAATCACATGGTGGACGATACTCTTGGTTTCCCATGCATGTTTTAGCTGGAGGAAGAATCCCTTGAACCTGGAGAGTTGGGACCCATGGAATGGGTACCATGCAGTATGACTTCAAAGGGTCTGCATTTGCTCACCGAAACTCACCAATGCTATCAGCCTGAAGTGTCCAGCCTTATGTCTCAACCAGCTCTGGGTGTAGATGTGGTCAATCCCGGTTGCATCACATGCCCTGAGTGAATTATTTAAGAATTGCTCTCTATTTCACTGTCTTTATGATTTTTTTTTGAAATTTATTTTGATAATGGGATTTATCGGATTTTCACTGCTGCGTTTCGGCCGCTGTACACACGCTTGATTCTCTTACGGAGACATATATATCCATGGGTTTTAAGATTCTTCCTAGTCAGGTATATTCCTAGGCGTTGAATATGTGGTGTTGGGTCCATTTCGTTGAGCAAGGAGTAGGTCTTGTCTATTACATATTGGGCTTATGGAAAGTTATCTGTGCTAATTTCAGTCTCTGGTTTTATGAAGCACCCCAACGCACCTTTCCCCATAAGCAAGCACTAGTTGGTTTTCTAAATTTGAGACCCTGTTCTGTTTTTTAATTCAGTTCATGTGTAGTCAAGTTTACATTCCGTGTATTAGTGATATCTTATGATGTTTCTTTTTCTGTGTGACGTAGTTCACGTAGAATCACCGTACCTGCATCTACTCACTATGCCGCTACGGGCCTGATGACACAGATTTCATTGCTGAGTGATATTGCATTGTACGTACGTGCCACAACTTCTTTATCCATATTTTGCTTTCTGGGATATTTACCTGTTACTGTAGACGAGCTTCTTGTGAACACAGCCGTCCCAAATATTGGGGTGGCTGTCTGTTTTTGATTTTAATTTCCGTAAGCTATAGGACCATAAGTGGAAGTGCCATAGACTGTGTTGCTTTGTTTCTTATGTGTTTCAGGAAACACCATACACTTCTCCAGGCTGGCTGCTGGCAATTTACATCCTGCCAATCAGCATAACAAGGCTCCCTGTTCTCCATATCCTGTCCTACCTTTCTGGATTTTACACTTTTTTCAGATGGCCCTCTTGCCCGGGGGGCAGTGAGACTTCATTGTAGTGCAGATTTCCTTTACAGGCTTGCTTGGTTGGCCAAAAAGGGCGTATGCGTTTTTTCCTGAATATATTCAGGAAAAAACGCATACGCCCTTTTTGGCCAAGTGCATCATTGTCGACGTTCTGCCTCTTTTCCTATGCTTTCAGGGCAATTCCAGTCTACCCCCTGCAATCGTTTTCCTGAAATTCTGCCCCGCTTTCAAGTCCCCTTCGCAGGCTTACTTCAATATATTTTTGGAGGATAGCTGTCATTTATAACTCTGCAGGTTTGTGAATTACAGTGCCCCTGAGCTCCTTTCTTCAACTCGCTTTCTTTTGAACTGGGCACAAAACCACCGGATTGCTTCAGGCCCTAATCTGTTTCGGGCAGGGCATGCTGAGCCTTTGGTAAATTCCTCTTCCTGGTGGGAAATGAGCGTTACATTTGCCCGTGCAGACACCTACAGCTAGTCTCTCATTGGTTCTCCCTATTCCTGTTCATCTTGCACAGAAATTGCAAGCTGTGCCAAACAGGAGGTTACAGGCACTGACTCTCCAAGCAGGGAGACTGTTAGTAAATCATCTGGAATGGTGAACCCGAGGACCAGGATACGAAAACTGAGATGCATTTTAAATCATTTCCCCATAACACGGTGGACCATACTGTGGGTTTCACATGCATGTTTTAGCTGGAGGAAGAATCCCTTGAACCTGAAGAGTTGGGACCCATGGAATAGGTACCATACAGTATGACTTCAAAGGGTGTGCATTTGCTCACCTAAACTCACCAATGCTATCAGCCTGAAGTGTCCAGCCTTATGTCTCAACCAGCTCTGGGTGTAGATGTGGTCAATCCCGGTTGCATCACATGCCCTGAGTGAATTATTTAAGAATTGCTCTCTATTTCACTGTCTTTGTGTTTTGTTTTCGAAATTTATTTTGATAATGGGATTTATCGGATTTTCACTGCTGCCTTTCGGCCGCTGTACACACCCTTGATTCTCTTACGGAGACATATATATCCATGGGTTTTAAGATTCTTCCTAGTCAGGTATATTCCTAGGCGTTGAATATGTGGTGTTGGGTCCATTTCGTTGAGCAAGGAGTAGGTCTTGTCTATTACATATTGGGCTTATGGAAAGTTATCTGTGCTAATTTCAGTCTCTGGTTTTATGCAGCACCCCAAGGCACCTTTCCCCATAAGCAAGCACTAGTTGGTTTTCTAAATTTGAGACCCTTTTCTATTTTGTAATTCAGTTCATGTGTAGTCAAGTTTACATTCCGTGTATTCGTGATATCTTATGATGTTTCTTTTTCTGTGTGACGTAGTTCACGTAGAATCACCGTACCTGCATCCACTCACTATGCCGCTATGGGCCTGATGACACAGATTTCATTGCTGAGTGATATTGCAATGTACGTACGTGCCACAAGTTCTTTATCCATTTTTTGCTTTCTGGGATATTTACCTGATACTGTAGACGAGCTTCTTGTGAACACAGCCGTCTCAAATATTGGGGTGGCTGTCTGTTTTTGATTTTAATTTCCGTAAGCTATAGGACCATAAGTGGAAGTGCCATAGGCTGTGTTGCTTTGTTTCTTTCGTGTTTCAGGAAACACCATACACTTCTCCAGGGTGGCTGCTGGCAATTTACATCCTGCCAATCAGCATAACAAGGCTCCCTGTTCTCCATATCCTGTCCTACCTTTCTGGATTTTACACTTTTTTCAGATGGCCCTTTTGCCAGGGGGGCAGTGAGACTTCATTGTAGTGCAGATTTCATTTACAGGCTTGCTTGGTTGGCCAAAAAGGGCGTATGCGTTTTATCCTGAACATATTCAGGAAAAAACGCATACGCCCTTTTTGGCCAAGTGCATCATTGTCGACGTTCTGCCTCTTTTCCTATGCTTTCAGGGCAATTCCAGTCTACCCCCTGCAATCGTTTTCCTGAAATTCTGCCCCGCTTTCAAGTCCCCTTCGCAGGCTTACTTCAATATATTTTTGGAGGAAAGCTGTCATTTATAACTCTGCAGGTTTGTGAATTACAGTGCCCCTGAGCTCCTTTCTTCAACTCGCTTTCTTGTGAGCTGGGCACAAAACCGCAGGATTGCTTCAGGCCCTAATCTGTTTCCAGCAGGGCACACTGAGCCTTTGTTTAATTCCTCTTCCTGGTGGGCAATGAGCGTTACATTTGCCCGTGCAGACACCTACAGCTAGTCTCTCATTGGTTCTCCCTATTCCTGTTCATTTTGCACAGAAATTGCAAGCTGTGCCAAAGAGGAGGTTAAAGGCACTGACTCTCCAAGCGGGGAGAGTGTTAGTAAAGCATCTGGAATGGTGAACCCGAGGACCAGGATACGAAAACTGAGATGCATTTTAAATCATTTCCCAATCACATGGTGGACGATACTCTTGGTTTCCCATGCATGTTTTAGCTGGAGGAAGAATCCCTTGAACCTGGAGAGTTGGGACCCATGGAATGGGTACCATGCAGTATGACTTCAAAGGGTCTGCATTTGCTCACCGAAACTCACCAATGCTATCAGCCTGAAGTGTCCAGCCTTATGTCTCAACCAGCTCTGGGTGTAGATGTGGTCAATCCCGGTTGCATCACATGCCCTGAGTGAATTATTTAAGAATTGCTCTCTATTTCACTGTCTTTATGATTTTTTTTTGAAATTTATTTTGATAATGGGATTTATCGGATTTTCACTGCTGCGTTTATGCCGCTGTACACACGCTTGATTCTCTTACGGAGACATATATATCCATGGGTTTTAAGATTCTTCCTAGTCAGGTATATTCCTAGGCGTTGAATATGTGGTGTTGGGTCCATTTCGTTGAGCAAGGAGTAGGTCTTGTCTATTACATATTTGGCTTATGGAAAGTTATCTGTGCTAATTTCAGTCTCTGGTTTTATGAAGCACCCCAACGCACCTTTCCCCATAAGCAAGCACTAGTAGGTTTTCTAAATTTGAGACCCTGTTCTGTTTTGTAATTCAGTTCATGTGTAGTCAAGTTTACATTCCGTGTATTAGTGATATCTTATGATGTTTCTTTTTCTGTGTGACGTAGTTCACGTAGAATCACCGTACCTGCATCCACTCACTATGCCGCTACGGGCCTGATGACACAGATTTCATTGCTGAGTGATATTGCATTGTACGTACGTGCCACAACTTCTTTATCCATTTTTTGCTTTCTGGGATATTTACCTGTTACTGTAGACGAGCTTCTTGTGAACACAGCCGTCCCAAATATTGGGGTGGCTGTCTGTTTTTGATTTTAATTTCCGTAAGCTATAGGACCATAAGTGGAAGTGCCATAGACTGTGTTGCTTTGTTTCTTATGTGTTTCAGGAAACACCATACACTTCTCCAGGCTGGCTGCTGGCAATTTACATCCTGCCAATCAGCATAACAAGGCTCCCTGTTCTCCATATCCTGTCCTACCTTTCTGGATTTTACACTTTTTTCAGATGGCCCTCTTGCCCGGGGGGCAGTGAGACTTCATTGTAGTGCAGATTTCCTTTACAGGCTTGCTTGGTTGGCCAAAAAGGGCGTATGCGTTTTTTCCTGAATATATTCAGGAAAAAACGCATACGCCCTTTTTGGCCAAGTGCATCATTGTCGACGTTCTGCCTCTTTTCCTATGCTTTCAGGGCAATTCCAGTCTACCCCCTGCAATCGTTTTCCTGAAATTCTGCCCCGCTTTCAAGTCCCCTTCGCAGGCTTACTTCAATATATTTTTGGAGGATAGCTGTCATTTATAACTCTGCAGGTTTGTGAATTACAGTGCCCCTGAGCTCCTTTCTTCAACTCGCTTTCTTGTGAACTGGGCACAAAACCGCAGGATTGCTTCAGGCCCTAATCTGTTTCGGGCAGGGCATGCTGAGCCTTTGGTAAATTCCTCTTCCTGGTGGGAAATGAGCGTTACATTTGCCCGTGCAGACACCTACAGCTAGTCTCTCATTGGTTCTCCCTATTCCTGTTCATCTTGCACAGAAATTGCAAGCTGTGCCAAACAGGAGGTTAAAGGCACTGACTCTCCAAGCAGGGAGACTGTTAGTAAATCATCTGGAATGGTGAACCCGAGGACCAGGATACGAAAAGGGAGATGCATTTTAAATCATTTCCCCATAACACGGTGGACCATACTGTGGGTTTCACATGCATGTTTTAGCTGGAGGAAGAATCCCTTGAACCTGAAGAGTTGGGACCCATGGAATAGGTACCATACAGTATGACTTCAAAGGGTGTGCATTTGCTCACCTAAACTCACCAATGCTATCAGCCTGAAGTGTCCAGCCTTATGTCTCAACCAGCTCTGGGTGTAGATGTGGTCAATCCCGGTTGCATCACATGCCCTGAGTGAATTATTTAAGAATTGCTCTCTATTTCACTGTCTTTGTGTTTTGTTTTCGAAATTTATTTTGATAATGGGATTTATCGGATTTTCACTGCTGCCTTTCGGCCGCTGTACACACCCTTGATTCTCTTACGGAGACATATATATCCATGGGTTTTAAGATTCTTCCTAGTCAGGTATATTCCTAGGCGTTGAATATGTGGTGTTGGGTCCATTTCGTTGAGCAAGGAGTAGGTCTTGTCTATTACATATTGGGCTTATGGAAAGTTATCTGTGCTAATTTCAGTCTCTGGTTTTATGCAGCACCCCAAGGCACCTTTCCCCATAAGCAAGCACTAGTTGGTTTTCTAAATTTGAGACCCTTTTCTATTTTGTAATTCAGTTCATGTGTAGTCAAGTTTACATTCCGTGTATTCGTGATATCTTATGATGTTTCTTTTTCTGTGTGACGTAGTTCACGTAGAATCACCGTACCTGCATCCACTCACTATGCCACTATGGGCCTGATGACACAGATTTCATTGCTGAGTGATATTGCATTGTACGTACGTGCCACAAGTTCTTTATCCATTTTTTGCTTTCTGGGATATTTACCTGATACTGTAGACGAGCTTCTTGTGAACACAGCCGTCTCAAATATTGGGGTGGCTGTCTGTTTTTGATTTTAATTTCCGTAAGCTATAGGACCATAAGTGGAAGTGCCATAGGCTGTGTTGCTTTGTTTCTTTCGTGTTTCAGGAAACACCATACACTTCTCCAGGGTGGCTGCTGGCAATTTACATCCTGCCAATCAGCATAACAAGGCTCCCTGTTCTCCATATCCTGTCCTACCTTTCTGGATTTTACACTTTTTTCAGATGGCCCTTTTGCCAGGGGGGCAGTGAGACTTCATTGTAGTGCAGATTTCATTTACAGGCTTGCTTGGTTGGCCAAAAAGGGCGTATGCGTTTTTTCCTGAATATATTCCTGAATATATTTCCTGAATATATTCAGGAAAAAACGCATACGCCCTTTTTGGCCAAGTGCATCATTGTCGACGTTCTGCCTCTTTTCCTATGCTTTCAGGGCAATTCCAGTCTACCCCCTGCAATCGTTTTCCTGAAATTCTGCCCCGCTTTCAAGTCCCCTTCGCAGGCTTACTTCAATATATTTTTGGAGGAAAGCTGTCATTTATAACTCTGCAGGTTTGTGAATTACAGTGCCCCTGAGCTCCTTTCTTCAACTCGCTTTCTTGTGAGCTGGGCACAAAACCGCAGGATTGCTTCAGGCCCTAATCTGTTTCCAGCAGGGCACACTGAGCCTTTGTTTAATTCCTCTTCCTGGTGGGCAATGAGCGTTACATTTGCCCGTGCAGACACCTACAGCTAGTCTCTCATTGGTTCTCCCTATTCCTGTTCATTTTGCACAGAAATTGCAAGCTGTGCCAAAGAGGAGGTTAAAGGCACTGACTCTCCAAGCGGGGAGAGTGTTAGTAAAGCATCTGGAATGGTGAACCCGAGGACCAGGATACGAAAACTGAGATGCATTTTAAATCATTTCCCAATCACATGGTGGACGATACTCTTGGTTTCCCATGCATGTTTTAGCTGGAGGAAGAATCCCTTGAACCTGGAGAGTTGGGACCCATGGAATGGGTACCATGCAGTATGACTTCAAAGGGTCTGCCTTTGCTCACCGAAACTCACCAATGCTATCAGCCTGAAGTGTCCAGCCTTATGTCTCAACCAGCTCTGGGTGTAGATGTGTTAAATCCCGGTTGCATCACATGCCCTGAGTGAATTATTTAAGAATTGCTCTCTATTTCACTGTCTTTATGATTTTTTTTTGAAATTTATTTTGATAATGGGATTTATCGGATTTTCACTGCTGCGTTTATGCCGCTGTACACACGCTTGATTCTCTTACGGAGACATATATATCCATGGGTTTTAAGATTCTTCCTAGTCAGGTATATTCCTAGGCGTTGAATATGTGGTGTTGGGTCCATTTCGTTGAGCAAGGAGTAGGTCTTGTCTATTACATATTTGGCTTATGGAAAGTTATCTGTGCTAATTTCAGTCTCTGGTTTTATGAAGCACCCCAACGCACCTTTCCCCATAAGCAAGCACTAGTTGGTTTTCTAAATTTGAGACCCTGTTCTGTTTTGTAATTCAGTTCATGTGTAGTCAAGTTTACATTCCGTGTATTAGTGATATCTTATGATGTTTCTTTTTCTGTGTGACGTAGTTCACGTAGAATCACCGTACCTGCATCCACTCACTATGCCGCTACGGGCCTGATGACACAGATTTCATTGCTGAGTGATATTGCATTGTACGTACGTGCCACAACTTCTTTATCCATATTTTGCTTTCTGGGATATTTACCTGTTACTGTAGACGAGCTTCTTGTGAACACAGCCGTCCCAAATATTGGGGTGGCTGTCTGTTTTTGATTTTAATTTCCGTAAGCTATAGGACCATAAGTGGAAGTGCCATAGACTGTGTTGCTTTGTTTCTTATGTGTTTCAGGAAACACCATACACTTCTCCAGGCTGGCTGCTGGCAATTTACATCCTGCCAATCAGCATAACAAGGCTCCCTGTTCTCCATATCCTGTCCTACCTTTCTGGATTTTACACTTTTTTCAGATGGCCCTCTTGCCCGGGGGGCAGTGAGACTTCATTGTAGTGCAGATTTCCTTTACAGGCTTGCTTGGTTGGCCAAAAAGGGCGTATGCGTTTTTTCCTGAATATATTCAGGAAAAAACGCATATGCCCTTTTTGGCCAAGTGCATCATTGTCGACGTTCTGGCTCTTTTCCTATGCTTTCAGGGCAATTCCAGTCTACCCCCTGCAATCGTTTTCCTGAAATTCTGCCCCGCTTTCAAGTCCCCTTCGCAGGCTTACTTCAATATATTTTTGGAGGATAGCTGTCATTTATAACTCTGCAGGTTTGTGAATTACAGTGCCCCTGAGCTCCTTTCTTCAACTCGCTTTCTTGTGAACTGGGCACAAAACCACAGGATTGCTTCAGGCCCTAATCTGTTTCGGGCAGGGCATGCTGAGCCTTTGGTAAATTCCTCTTCCTGGTGGGAAATGAGCGTTACATTTGCCCGTGCAGACACCTACAGCTAGTCTCTCATTGGTTCTCCCTATTCCTGTTCATCTTGCACAGAAATTGCAAGCTGTGCCAAACAGGAGGTTACAGGCACTGACTCTCCAAGCAGGGAGACTGTTAGTAAATCATCTGGAATGGTGAACCCGAGGACCAGGATACGAAAACTGAGATGCATTTTAAATCATTTCCCCATAACACGGTGGACCATACTGTGGGTTTCACACGCATGTTTTAGCTGGAGGAAGAATCCCTTGAACCTGAAGAGTTGGGACCCATGGAATAGGTACCATACAGTATGACTTCAAAGGGTGTGCATTTGCTCACCTAAACTCACCAATGCTATCAGCCTGAAGTGTCCAGCCTTATGTCTCAACCAGCTCTGGGTGTAGATGTGGTCAATCCCGGTTGCATCACATGCCCTGAGTGAATTATTTAAGAATTGCTCTCTATTTCACTGTCTTTGTGTTTTGTTTTCGAAATTTATTTTGATAATGGGATTTATCGGATTTTCACTGCTGCCTTTCGGCCGCTGTACACACCCTTGATTCTCTTACGGAGACATATATATCCATGGGTTTTAAGATTCTTCCTAGTCAGGTATATTCCTAGGCGTTGAATATGTGGTGTTGGGTCCATTTCGTTGAGCAAGGAGTAGGTCTTGTCTATTACATATTGGGCTTATGGAAAGTTATCTGTGCTAATTTCAGTCTCTGGTTTTATGCAGCACCCCAAGGCACCTTTCCCCATAAGCAAGCACTAGTTGGTTTTCTAAATTTGAGACCCTTTTCTATTTTGTAATTCAGTTCATGTGTAGTCAAGTTTACATTCCGTGTATTCGTGATATCTTATGATGTTTCTTTTTCTGTGTGACGTAGTTCACGTAGAATCACCGTACCTGCATCCACTCACTATGCCGCTACGGGCCTGATGACACAGATTTCATTGCTGAGTGATATTGCATTGTACGTACGTGCCACAAGTTCTTTATCCATTTTTTGCTTTCTGGGATATTTACCTGATACTGTAGACGAGCTTCTTGTGAACACAGCCGTCTCAAATATTGGGGTGGCTGTCTGTTTTTGATTTTAATTTCCGTAAGCTATAGGACCATAAGTGGAAGTGCCATAGGCTGTGTTGCTTTGTTTCTTTCGTGTTTCAGGAAACACCATACACTTCTCCAGGGTGGCTGCTGGCAATTTACATCCTGCCAATCAGCATAACAAGGCTCCCTGTTCTCCATATCCTGTCCTACCTTTCTGGATTTTACACTTTTTTCAGATGGCCCTTTTGCCAGGGGGGCAGTGAGACTTCATTGTAGTGCAGATTTCATTTACAGGCTTGCTTGGTTGGCCAAAAAGGGCGTATGCGTTTTTTCCTGAATATATTCAGGAAAAAACGCATACGCCCTTTTTGGCCAAGTGCATCATTGTCGACGTTCTGCCTCTTTTCCTATGCTTTCAGGGCAATTCCAGTCTACCCCCTGCAATCGTTTTCCTGAAATTCTGCCCCGCTTTCAAGTCCCCTTCGCAGGATTACTTCAATATATTTTTGGAGGAAAGCTGTCATTTATAACTCTGCAGGTTTGTGAATTACAGTGCCCCTGAGCTCCTTTCTTCAACTCGCTTTCTTGTGAGCTGGGCACAAAACCGCAGGATTGCTTCAGGCCCTAATCTGTTTCCAGCAGGGCACACTGAGCCTTTGTTTAATTCCTCTTCCTGGTGGGCAATGAGCGTTACATTTGCCCGTGCAGACACCTACAGCTAGTCTCTCATTGGTTCTCCCTATTCCTGTTCATTTTGCACAGAAATTGCAAGCTGTGCCAAAGAGGAGGTTAAAGGCACTGACTCTCCAAGCGGGGAGAGTGTTAGTAAAGCATCTGGAATGGTGAACCCGAGGACCAGGATACGAAAACTGAGATGCATTTTAAATCATTTCCCAATCACATGGTGGACGATACTCTTGGTTTCCCATGCATGTTTTAGCTGGAGGAAGAATCCCTTGAACCTGGAGAGTTGGGACCCATGGAATGGGTACCATGCAGTATGACTTCAAAGGGTCTGCATTTGCTCACCGAAACTCACCAATGCTATCAGCCTGAAGTGTCCAGCCTTATGTCTCAACCAGCTCTGGGTGTAGATGTGTTAAATCCCGGTTGCATCACATGCCCTGAGTGAATTATTTAAGAATTGCTCTCTATTTCACTGTCTTTATGATTTTTTTTTGAAATTTATTTTGATAATGGGATTTATCGGATTTTCACTGCTGCGTTTATGCCGCTGTACACACGCTTGATTCTCTTACGGAGACATATATATCCATGGGTTTTAAGATTCTTCCTAGTCAGGTATATTCCTAGGCGTTGAATATGTGGTGTTGGGTCCATTTCGTTGAGCAAGGAGTAGGTCTTGTCTATTACATATTTGGCTTATGGAAAGTTATCTGTGCTAATTTCAGTCTCTGGTTTTATGAAGCACCCCAACGCACCTTTCCCCATAAGCAAGCACTAGTTGGTTTTCTAAATTTGAGACCCTGTTCTGTTTTGTAATTCAGTTCATGTGTAGTCAAGTTTACATTCCGTGTATTAGTGATATCTTATGATGTTTCTTTTTCTGTGTGACGTAGTTCACGTAGAATCACCGTACCTGCATCCACTCACTATGCCGCTACGGGCCTGATGACACAGATTTCATTGCTGAGTGATATTGCATTGTACGTACGTGCCACAACTTCTTTATCCATATTTTGCTTTCTGGGATATTTACCTGTTACTGTAGACGAGCTTCTTGTGAACACAGCCGTCCCAAATATTGGGGTGGCTGTCTGTTTTTGATTTTAATTTCCGTAAGCTATAGGACCATAAGTGGAAGTGCCATAGACTGTGTTGCTTTGTTTCTTATGTGTTTCAGGAAACACCATACACTTCTCCAGGCTGGCTGCTGGCAATTTACATCCTGCCAATCAGCATAACAAGGCTCCCTGTTCTCCATATCCTGTCCTACCTTTCTGGATTTTACACTTTTTTCAGATGGCCCTCTTGCCCGGGGGGCAGTGAGACTTCATTGTAGTGCAGATTTCCTTTACAGGCTTGCTTGGTTGGCCAAAAAGGGCGTATGCGTTTTTTCCTGAATATATTCAGGAAAAAACGCATACGCCCTTTTTGGCCAAGTGCATCATTGTTGACGTTCTGGCTCTTTTCCTATGCTTTCAGGGCAATTCCAGTCTACCCCCTGCAATCGTTTTCCTGAAATTCTGCCCCGCTTTCAAGTCCCCTTCGCAGGCTTACTTCAATATATTTTTGGAGGATAGCTGTCATTTATAACTCTGCAGGTTTGTGAATTACAGTGCCCCTGAGCTCCTTTCTTCAACTCGCTTTCTTGTGAACTGGGCACAAAACCACAGGATTGCTTCAGGCCCTAATCTGTTTCGGGCAGGGCATGCTGAGCCTTTGGTAAATTCCTCTTCCTGGTGGGAAATGAGCGTTACATTTGCCCGTGCAGACACCTACAGCTAGTCTCTCATTGGTTCTCCCTATTCCTGTTCATCTTGCACAGAAATTGCAAGCTGTGCCAAACAGGAGGTTACAGGCACTGACTCTCCAAGCAGGGAGACTGTTAGTAAATCATCTGGAATGGTGAACCCGAGGACCAGGATACGAAAACTGAGATGCATTTTAAATCATTTCCCCATAACACGGTGGACCATACTGTGGGTTTCACATGCATGTTTTAGCTGGAGGAAGAATCCCTTGAACCTGAAGAGTTGGGACCCATGGAATAGGTACCATACAGTATGACTTCAAAGGGTGTGCATTTGCTCACCTAAACTCACCAATGCTATCAGCCTGAAGTGTCCAGCCTTATGTCTCAACCAGCTCTGGGTGTAGATGTGGTCAATCCCGGTTGCATCACATGCCCTGAGTGAATTATTTAAGAATTGCTCTCTATTTCACTGTCTTTGTGTTTTGTTTTCGAAATTTATTTTGATAATGGGATTTATCGGATTTTCACTGCTGCCTTTTGGCCGCTGTACACACCCTTGATTCTCTTACGGAGACATATATATCCATGGGTTTTAAGATTCTTCCTAGTCAGGTATATTCCTAGGCGTTGAATATGTGGTGTGGGGTCCATTTCGTTGAGCAAGGAGTAGGTCTTGTCTATTACATATTGGGCTTATGGAAAGTTATCTGTGCTAATTTCAGTCTCTGGTTTTATGCAGCACCCCAAGGCACCTTTCCCCATAAGCAAGCACTAGTTGGTTTTCTAAATTTGAGACCCTTTTCTATTTTGTAATTCAGTTCATGTGTAGTCAAGTTTACATTCCGTGTATTCGTGATATCTTATGATGTTTCTTTTTCTGTGTGACGTAGTTCACGTAGAATCACCGTACCTGCATCCACTCACTATGCCGCTATGGGCCTGATGACACAGATTTCATTGCTGAGTGATATTGCATTGTACGTACGTGCCACAAGTTCTTTATCCATTTTTTGCTTTCTGGGATATTTACCTGATACTGTAGACGAGCTTCTTGTGAACACAGCCGTCTCAAATATTGGGGTGGCTGTCTGTTTTTGATTTTAATTTCCGTATGCTATAGGACCATAAGTGGAAGTGCCATAGGCTGTGTTGCTTTGTTTCTTTCGTGTTTCAGGAAACACCATACACTTCTCCAGGGTGGCTGCTGGCAATTTACATCCTGCCAATCAGCATAACAAGGCTCCCTGTTCTCCATATCCTGTCCTACCTTTCTGGATTTTACACTTTTTTCAGATGGCCCTTTTGCCAGGGGGGCAGTGAGACTTCATTGTAGTGTAGATTTCATTTACAGGCTTGCTTGGTTGGCCAAAAAGGGCGTATGCGTTTTTTCCTGAATATATTCAGGAAAAAACGCATACGCCCTTTTTGGCCAAGTGCATCATTGTCGACGTTCTGCCTCTTTTCCTATGCTTTCAGGGCAATTCCAGTCTACCCCCTGCAATCGTTTTCCTGAAATTCTGCCCCGCTTTCAAGTCCCCTTCGCAGGCTTACTTCAATATATTTTTGGAGGAAAGCTGTCATTTATAACTCTGCAGGTTTGTGAATTACAGTGCCCCTGAGCTCCTTTCTTCAACTCGCTTTCTTGTGAGCTGGGCACAAAACCGCAGGATTGCTTCAGGCCCTAATCTGTTTCCAGCAGGGCACACTGAGCCTTTGTTTAATTCCTCTTCCTGGTGGGCAATGAGCGTTACATTTGCCCGTGCAGACACCTACAGCTAGTCTCTCATTGGTTCTCCCTATTCCTGTTCATTTTGCACAGAAATTGCAAGCTGTGCCAAAGAGGAGGTTAAAGGCACTGACTCTCCAAGCGGGGAGAGTGTTAGTAAAGCATCTGGAATGGTGAACCCGAGGACCAGGATACGAAAACTGAGATGCATTTTAAATCATTTCCCAATCACATGGTGGACAATACTCTTGGTTTCCCATGCATGTTTTAGCTGGAGGAAGAATCCCTTGAACCTGGAGAGTTGGGACCCATGGAATGGGTGCCATGCAGTATGACTTCAAAGGGTCTGCATTTGCTCACCGAAACTCACCAATGCTATCAGCCTGAAGTGTCCAGCCTTATGTCTCAACCAGCTCTGGGTGTAGATGTGTTAAATTCCGGTTGCATCACATGCCCTGAGTGAATTATTTAAGAATTGCTCTCTATTTCACTGTCTTTATGATTTTTTTTTGAAATTTATTTTGATAATGGGATTTATCGGATTTTCACTGCTGCGTTTATGCCGCTGTACACACGCTTGATTCTCTTACGGAGACATATATATCCATGGGTTTTAAGATTCTTCCTAGTCAGGTATATTCCTAGGCGTTGAATATGTGGTGTTGGGTCCATTTCGTTGAGCAAGGAGTAGGTCTTGTCTATTACATATTTGGCTTATGGAAAGTTATCTGTGCTAATTTCAGTCTCTGGTTTTATGAAGCACCCCAACGCACCTTTCCCCATAAGCAAGCACTAGTTGGTTTTCTAAATTTGAGACCCTGTTCTGTTTTGTAATTCAGTTCATGTGTAGTCAAGTTTACATTCCGTGTATTAGTGATATCTTATGATGTTTCTTTTTCTGTGTGACGTAGTTCACGTAGAATCACCGTACCTGCATCCACTCACTATGCCGCTACGGGCCTGATGACACAGATTTCATTGCTGAGTGATATTGCATTGTACGTACGTGCCACAACTTCTTTATCCATATTTTGCTTTCTGGGATATTTACCTGTTACTGTAGACGAGCTTCTTGTGAACACAGCCGTCCCAAATATTGGGGTGGCTGTCTGTTTTTGATTTTAATTTCCGTAAGCTATAGGACCATAAGTGGAAGTGCCATAGACTGTGTTGCTTTGTTTCTTAGGTGTTTCAGGAAACACCATACACTTCTCCAGGCTGGCTGCTGGCAATTTACATCCTGCCAATCAGCATAACAAGGCTCCCTGTTCTCCATATCCTGTCCTACCTTTCTGGATTTTACACTTTTTTCAGATGGCCCTCTTGCCCGGGGGGCAGTGAGACTTCATTGTAGTGCAGATTTCCTTTACAGGCTTGCTTGGTTGGCCAAAAAGGGCGTATGCGTTTTTTCCTGAATATATTCAGGAAAAAACGCATACGCCCTTTTTGGCCAAGTGCATCATTGTCGACGTTCTGCCTCTTTTCCTATGCTTTCAGGGCAATTCCAGTCTACCCCCTGCAATCGTTTTCCTGAAATTCTGCCCCGCTTTCAAGTCCCCTTCGCAGGCTTACTTCAATATATTTTTGGAGGATAGCTGTCATTTATAACTCTGCAGGTTTGTGAATTACAGTGCCCCTGAGCTCCTTTCTTCAACTCGCTTTCTTGTGAACTGGGCACAAAACCACAGGATTGCTTCAGGCCCTAATCTGTTTCGGGCAGGGCATGCTGAGCCTTTGGTAAATTCCTCTTCCTGGTGGGAAATGAGCGTTACATTTGCCCATGCAGACACCTACAGCTAGTCTCTCATTGGTTCTCCCTATTCCTGTTCATCTTGCACAGAAATTGCAAGCTGTGCCAAACAGGAGGTTACAGGCACTGACTCTCCAAGCAGGGAGACTCTTAGTAAATCATCTGGAATGGTGAACCCGAGGACCAGGATACGAAAACTGAGATGCATTTTAAATCATTTCCCCATAACACGGTGGACCATACTGTGGGTTTCACATGCATGTTTTAGCTGGAGGAAGAATCCCTTGAACCTGAAGAGTTGGGACCCATGGAATAGGTACCATACAGTATGACTTCAAAGGGTGTGCATTTGCTCACCTAAACTCACCAATGCTATCAGCCTGAAGTGTCCAGCCTTATGTCTCAACCAGCTCTGGGTGTAGATGTGGTCAATCCCGGTTGCATCACATGCCCTGAGTGAATTATTTAAGAATTGCTCTCTATTTCACTGTCTTTGTGTTTTGTTTTCGAAATTTATTTTGATAATGGGATTTATCGGATTTTCACTGCTGCCTTTCGGCCGCTGTACACACCCTTGATTCTCTTACGGAGACATATATATCCATGGGTTTTAAGATTCTTCCTAGTCAGGTATATTCCTAGGCGTTGAATATGTGGTGTTGGGTCCATTTCGTTGAGCAAGGAGTAGGTCTTGTCTATTACATATTGGGCTTATGGAAAGTTATCTGTGCTAATTTCAGTCTCTGGTTTTATGCAGCACCCCAAGGCACCTTTCCCCATAAGCAAGCACTAGTTGGTTTTCTAAATTTGAGACCCTTTTCTATTTTGTAATTCAGTTCATGTGTAGTCAAGTTTACATTCCGTGTATTCGTGATATCTTATGATGTTTCTTTTTCTGTGTGACGTAGTTCATGTAGAATCACCGTACCTGCATCCACTCACTATGCCGCTATGGGCCTGATGACACAGATTTCATTGCTGAGTGATATTGCATTGTACGTACGTGCCACAAGTTCTTTATCCATTTTTTGCTTTCTGGGATATTTACCTGATACTGTAGACGAGCTTCTTGTGAACACAGCCGTCTCAAATATTGGGGTGGCTGTCTGTTTTTGATTTTAATTTCCGTAAGCTATAGGACCATAAGTGGAAGTGCCATAGGCTGTGTTGCTTTGTTTCTTTCGTGTTTCAGGAAACACCATACACTTCTCCAGGGTGGCTGCTGGCAATTTACATCCTGCCAATCAGCATAACAAGGCTCCCTGTTCTCCATATCCTGTCCTACCTTTCTGGATTTTACACTTTTTTCAGATGGCCCTTTTGCCAGGGGGGCAGTGAGACTTCATTGTAGTGCAGATTTCATTTACAGGCTTGCTTGGTTGGCCAAAAAGGGCGTATGCGTTTTTTCCTGAATATATTCAGGAAAAAACGCATACGCCCTTTTTGGCCAAGTGCATCATTGTCGACGTTCTGCCTCTTTTCCTATGCTTTCAGGGCAATTCCAGTCTACCCCCTGCAATCGTTTTCCTGAAATTCTGCCCCGCTTTCAAGTCCCCTTCGCAGGCTTACTTCAATATATTTTTGGAGGAAAGCTGTCATTTATAACTCTGCAGGTTTGTGAATTACAGTGCCCCTGAGCTCCTTTCTTCAACTCGCTTTCTTGTGAGCTGGGCACAAAACCGCAGGATTGCTTCAGGCCCTAATCTGTTTCCAGCAGGGCACACTGAGCCTTTGTTTAATTCCTCTTCCTGGTGGGCAATGAGCGTTACATTTGCCCGTGCAGACACCTACAGCTAGTCTCTCATTGGTTCTCCCTATTCCTGTTCATTTTGCACAGAAATTGCAAGCTGTGCCAAAGAGGAGGTTAAAGGCACTGACTCTCCAAGCGGGGAGAGTGTTAGTAAAGCATCTGGAATGGTGAACCCGAGGACCAGGATACGAAAACTGAGATGCATTTTAAATCATTTCCCAATCACATGGTGGACGATACTCTTGGTTTCCCATGCATGTTTTAGCTGGAGGAAGAATCCCTTGAACCTGGAGAGTTGGGACCCATGGAATGGGTACCATGCAGTATGACTTCAAAGGGTCTGCATTTGCTCACCGAAACTCACCAATGCTATCAGCCTGAAGTGTCCAGCCTTATGTCTCAACCAGCTCTGGGTGTAGATGTGTTAAATCCCGGTTGCATCACATGCCCTGAGTGAATTATTTAAGAATTGCTCTCTATTTCACTGTCTTTATGATTTTTTTTTGAAATTTATTTTGATAATGGGATTTATCGGATTTTCACTGCTGCGTTTATGCCGCTGTACACACGCTTGATTCTCTTATGGAGACATATATATCCATGGGTTTTAAGATTCTTCCTAGTCAGGTATATTCCTAGGCGTTGAATATGTGGTGTTGGGTCCATTTCGTTGAGCAAGGAGTAGGTCTTGTCTATTACATATTTGGCTTATGGAAAGTTATCTGTGCTAATTTCAGTCTCTGGTTTTATGAAGCACCCCAACGCACCTTTCCCCATAAGCAAGCACTAGTTGGTTTTCTAAATTTGAGACCCTTTTCTATTTTGTAATTCAGTTCATGTGTAGTCAAGTTTACATTCCGTGTATTCGTGATATCTTATGATGTTTCTTTTTCTGTGTGACGTAGTTCACGTAGAATCACCGTACCTGCATCCACTCACTATGCCGCTACGGGCCTGATGACACAGATTTCATTGCTGAGTGATATTGCATTGCCCGTACGTGCCACAACTTCTTTATCCATATTTTGCTTTCTGGGATATTTACCTGTTACTGTAGACGAGCTTCTTGTGAACACAGCCATCCCAAATATTGGGGTGGCTGTCTGTTTTTGATTTTAATTTCCGTAAGCTATAGGACCATAAGTGGAAGTGCCATAGACTGTGTTGCTTTGTTTCTTATGTGTTTCAGGAAACACCATACACTTCTCCAGGCTGGCTGCTGGCAATTTACATCCTGCCAATCAGCATAACAAGGCTCCCTGTTCTCCATATCCTGTCCTACCTTTCTGGATTTTACACTTTTTTCAGATGGCCCTCTTGCCCGGGGGGCAGTGAGACTTCATTGTAGTGCAGATTTCCTTTACAGGCTTGCTTGGTTGGCCAAAAAGGGCGTATGCGTTTTTTCCTGAATATATTCAGGAAAAAACGCATACGCCCTTTTTGGCCAAGTGCATCATTGTCGACGTTCTGCCTCTTTTCCTATGCTTTCAGGGCAATTCCAGTCTACCCCCTGCAATCGTTTTCCTGAAATTCTGCCCCGCTTTCAAGTCCCCTTTGCAGGCTTACTTCAATATATTTTTGGAGGATAGCTGTCATTTATAACTCTGCAGGTTTGTGAATTACAGTGTCCCTGAGCTCCTTTCTTCAACTCGCTTTCTTGTGAACTGGGCACAAAACCGCAGGATTGCTTCAGGCCCTAATCTGTTTCGGGCAGGGCATGCTGAGCCTTTGGTAAATTCCTCTTCCTGGTGGGAAATGAGCGTTACATTTGCCCGTGCAGACACCTACAGCTAGTCTCTCATTGGTTCTCCCTATTCCTGTTCATCTTGCACAGAAATTGCAAGCTGTGCCAAACAGGAGGTTAAAGGCACTGACTCTCCAAGCAGGGAGACTCTTAGTAAATCATCTGGAATGGTGAACCCGAGGACCAGGATACGAAAACTGAGATGCATTTTAAATCATTTCCCCATAACACGGTGGACCATACTGTGGGTTTCACATGCATGTTTTAGCTGGAGGAAGAATCCCTTGAACCTGAAGAGTTGGGACCCATGGAATAGGTACCATACAGTATGATTTCAAAGGGTGTGCATTTGCTCACCTAAACTCACCAATGCTATCAGCCTGAAGTGTCCAGCCTTATGTCTCAACCAGCTCTGGGTGTAGATGTGGTCAATCCCGGTTGCATCACATGCCCTGAGTGAATTATTTATGAATTGCTCTCTATTTCACTGTCTTTGTGTTTTGTTTTCGAAATTTATTTTGATAATGGGATTTATCGGATTTTCACTGCTGCCTTTCGGCCGCTGTACACACCCTTGATTCTCTTACGGAGACATATATATCCATGGGTTTTAAGATTCTTCCTAGTCAGGTATATTCCTAGGCGTTGAATATGTGGTGTTGGGTCCATTTCGTTGAGCAAGGAGTAGGTCTTGTCTATTACATATTGGGCTTATGGAAAGTTATCTGTGCTAATTTCAGTCTCTGGTTTTATGCAGCACCCCAAGGCACCTTTCCCCATAAGCAAGCACTAGTTGGTTTTCTAAATTTGAGACCCTTTTCTATTTTGTAATTCAGTTCATGTGTCGTCAAGTTTACATTCCGTGTATTCGTGATATCTTATGATGTTTCTTTTTCTGTGTGACGTAGTTCACGTAGAATCACCGTACCTGCATCCACTCACTATGCCGCTACGGGCCTGATGACACAGATTTCATTGCTGAGTGATATTGCATTGTACGTACGTGCCACAAGTTCTTTATCCATTTTTTGCTTTCTGGGATATTTACCTGATACTGTAGACGAGCTTCTTGTGAACACAGCCGTCTCAAATATTGGGGTGGCTGTCTGTTTTTGATTTTAATTTCCGTAAGCTATAGGACCATAAGTGGAAGTGCCATAGGCTGTGTTGCTTTGTTTCTTTCGTGTTTCAGGAAACACCATACACTTCTCCAGGGTGGCTGCTGGCAATTTACATCCTGCCAATCAGCATAACAAGGCTCCCTGTTCTCCATATCCTGTCCTACCTTTCTGGATTTTACACTTTTTTCAGATGGCCCTTTTGCCAGGGGGGCAGTGAGACTTCATTGTAGTGCAGATTTCATTTACAGGCTTGCTTGGTTGGCCAAAAAGGGCGTATGCGTTTTTTCCTGAATATATTCAGGAAAAAACGCATACGCCCTTTTTGGCCAAGTGCATCATTGTCGACGTTCTGCCTCTTTTCCTATGCTTTCAGGGCAATTCCAGTCTACCCCCTGCAATCGTTTTCCTGAAATTCTGCCCCGTTTTCAAGTCCCCTTCGCAGGCTTACTTCAATATATTTTTGGAGGATAGCTGTCATTTATAACTCTGCAGGTTTGTGAATTACAGTGCCCCTGAGCTCCTTTCTTCAACTCGCTTTCTTGTGAGCTGGGCACAAAACCGCAGGATTGCTTCAGGCCCTAATCTGTTTCCAGCAGGGCACACTGAGCCTTTGTTTAATTCCTCTTCCTGGTGGGCAATGAGCGTTACATTTGCCCGTGCAGACACCTACAGCTAGTCTCTCATTGGTTCTCCCTATTCCTGTTCATTTTGCACAGAAATTGCAAGCTGTGCCAAAGAGGAGGTTAAAGGCACTGACTCTCCAAGCGGGGAGAGTGTTAGTAAAGCATCTGGAATGGTGAACCCGAGGACCAGGATACGAAAACTGAGATGCATTTTAAATCATTTCCCAATCACATGGTGGACGATACTCTTGGTTTCCCATGCATGTTTTAGCTGGAGGAAGAATCCCTTGAACCTGGAGAGTTGGGACCCATGGAATGGGTACCATGCAGTATGACTTCAAAGGGTCTGCATTTGCTCACCGAAACTCACCAATGCTATCAGCCTGAAGTGTCCAGCCTTATGTCTCAACCAGCTCTGGGTGTAGATGTGTTAAATCCCGGTTGCATCACATGCCCTGAGTGAATTATTTAAGAATTGCTCTCTATTTCACTGTCTTTATGATTTTTTTTTGAAATTTATTTTGATAATGGGATTTATCGGATTTTCACTGCTGCGTTTATGCCGCTGTACACACGCTTGATTCTCTTACGGAGACATATATATCCATGGGTTTTAAGATTCTTCCTAGTCAGGTATATTCCTAGGCGTTGAATATGTGGTGTTGGGTCCATTTCGTTGAGCAAGGAGTAGGTCTTGTCTATTACATATTTGGCTTATGGAAAGTTATCTGTGCTAATTTCAGTCTCTGGTTTTATGAAGCACCCCAACGCACCTTTCCCCATAAGCAAGCACTAGTTGGTTTTCTAAATTTGAGACCCTGTTCTGTTTTGTAATTCAGTTCATGTGTAGTCAAGTTTACATTCCGTGTATTAGTGATATCTTATGATGTTTCTTTTTCTGTGTGACGTAGTTCACGTAGAATCACCGTACCTGCATCCACTCACTATGCCGCTACGGGCCTGATGACACAGATTTCATTGCTGAGTGATATTGCATTGTACGTACGTGCCACAACTTCTTTATCCATATTTTGCTTTCTGGGATATTTACCTGTTACTGTAGACGAGCTTCTTGTGAACACAGCCGTCCCAAATATTGGGGTGGCTGTCTGTTTTTGATTTTAATTTCCGTAAGCTATAGGACCATAAGTGGAAGTGCCATAGACTGTGTTGCTTTGTTTCTTATGTGTTTCAGGAAACACCATACACTTCTCCAGGCTGGCTGCTGGCAATTTACATCCTGCCAATCAGCATAACAAGGCTCCCTGTTCTCCATATCCTGTCCTACCTTTCTGGATTTTACACTTTTTTCAGATGGCCCTCTTGCCCGGGGGGCAGTGAGACTTCATTGTAGTGCAGATTTCCTTTACAGGCTTGCTTGGTTGGCCAAAAAGGGCGTATGCGTTTTTTCCTGAATATATTCAGGAAAAAACGCATACGCCCTTTTTGGCCAAGTGCATCATTGTCGACGTTCTGCCTCTTTTCCTATGCTTTCAGGGCAATTCCAGTCTACCCCCTGCAATCGTTTTCCTGAAATTCTGCCCCGCTTTCAAGTCCCCTTCGCAGGCTTACTTCAATATATTTTTGGAGGATAGCTGTCATTTATAACTCTGCAGGTTTGTGAATTACAGTGCCCCTGAGCTCCTTTCTTCAACTCGCTTTCTTGTGAACTGGGCACAAAACCGCAGGATTGCTTCAGGCCCTAATCTGTTTCGGGCAGGGCATGCTGAGCCTTTGGTAAATTCCTCTTCCTGGTGGGAAATGAGCGTTACATTTGCCCGTGCAGACACCTACAGCTAGTCTCTCATTGGTTCTCCCTATTCCTGTTCATCTTGCACAGAAATTGCAAGCTGTGCCAAACAGGAGGTTAAAGGCACTGACTCTCCAAGCAGGGAGACTGTTAGTAAATCATCTGGAATGGTGAACCCGAGGACCAGGATACGAAAACTGAGATGCATTTTAAATCATTTCCCCAGAACACGGTGGACCATACTGTGGGTTTCACATGCATGTTTTAGCTGGAGGAAGAATCCCTTGAACCTGAAGAGTTGGGACCCATGGAATAGGTACCATACAGTATGACTTCAAAGGGTGTGCATTTGCTCACCTAAACTCACCAATGCTATCAGCCTGAAGTGTCCAGCCTTATGTCTCAACCAGCTCTGGGTGTAGATGTGGTCAATCCCGGTTGCATCACATGCCCTGAGTGAATTATTTAAGAATTGCTCTCTATTTCACTGTCTTTGTGTTTTGTTTTCGAAATTTATTTTGATAATGGGATTTATCGGATTTTCACTGCTGCCTTTCGGCCGCTGTACACACCCTTGATTCTCTTACGGAGACATATATATCCATGGGTTTTAAGATTCTTCCTAGTCAGGTATATTCCTAGGCGTTGAATATGTGGTGTTGGGTCCATTTCGTTGAGCAAGGAGTAGGTCTTGTCTATTACATATTGGGCTTATGGAAAGTTATCTGTGCTAATTTCAGTCTCTGGTTTTATGCAGCACCCCAAGGCACCTTTCCCCATAAGCAAGCACTAGTTGGTTTTCTAAATTTGAGACCCTTTTCTATTTTGTAATTCAGTTCATGTGTAGTCAAGTTTACATTCCGTGTATTCGTGATATCTTATGATGTTTCTTTTTCTGTGTGACGTAGTTCACGTAGAATCACCGTACCTGCATCCACTCACTATGCCGCTACGGGCCTGATGACACAGATTTCATTGCTGAGTGATATTGCATTGTACGTACGTGCCACAAGTTCTTTATCCATTTTTTGCTTTCTGGGATATTTACCTGATACTGTAGACGAGCTTCTTGTGAACACAGCCGTCTCAAATATTGGGGTGGCTGTCTGTTTTTGATTTTAATTTTCGTAAGCTATAGGACCATAAGTGGAAGTGCCATAGGCTGTGTTGCTTTGTTTCTTTCGTGTTTCAGGAAACACCATACAATTCTCCAGGGTGGCTGCTGGCAATTTACATCCTGCCAATCAGCATAACAAGGCTCCCTGTTCTCCATATCCTGTCCTACCTTTCTGGATTTTACACTTTTTTCAGATTGCCCTTTTGCCAGGGGGGCAGTGAGACTTCATTGTAGTGCAGATTTCATTTACAGGCTTGCTTGGTTGGCCAAAAAGGGCGTATGCGTTTTTTCCTGAATATATTCAGGAAAAAACGCATACGCCCTTTTTGGCCAAGTGCATCATTGTCGACGTTCTGCCTCTTTTCCTATGCTTTCAGGGCAATTCCAGTCTACCCCCTGCAATCGTTTTCCTGAAATTCTGCCCCGCTTTCAAGTCCCCTTCGCAGGCTTACTTCAATATATTTTTGGAGGAAAGCTGTCATTTATAACTCTGCAGGTTTGTGAATTACAGTGCCCCTGAGCTCCTTTCTTCAACTCGCTTTCTTGTGAGCTGGGCACAAAACCGCAGGATTGCTTCAGGCCCTAATCTGTTTCCAGCAGGGCACACTGAGCCTTTGTTTAATTCCTCTTCCTGGTGGGCAATGAGCGTTACATTTGCCCGTGCAGACACCTACAGCTAGTCTCTCATTGGTTCTCCCTATTCCTGTTCATTTTGCACAGAAATTGCAAGCTGTGCCAAAGAGGAGGTTAAAGGCACTGACTCTCCAAGCGGGGAGAGTGTTAGTAAAGCATCTGGAATGGTGAACCCGAGGACCAGGATACGAAAACTGAGATGCATTTTAAATCATTTCCCAATCACATGGTGGACGATACTCTTGGTTTCCCATGCATGTTTTAGCTGGAGGAAGAATCCCTTGAACCTGGAGAGTTGGGACCCATGGAATGGGTACCATGCAGTATGACTTCAAAGGGTCTGCATTTGCTCACCGAAACTCACCAATGCTATCAGCCTGAAGTGTCCAGCCTTATGTCTCAACCAGCTCTGGGTGTAGATGTGTTAAATCCCGGTTGCATCACATGCCCTGAGTGAATTATTTAAGAATTGCTCTCTATTTCACTGTCTTTATGATTTTTTTTTGAAATTTATTTTGATAATGGGATTTATCGGATTTTCACTGCTGCGTTTATGCCACTGTACACACGCTTGATTCTCTTACGGAGACATATATATCCATGGGTTTTAAGATTCTTCCTAGTCAGGTATATTCCTAGGCGTTGAATATGTGGTGTTGGGTCCATTTCGTTGAGCAAGGAGTAGGTCTTGTCTATTACATATTTGGCTTATGGAAAGTTATCTGTGCTAATTTCAGTCTCTGGTTTTATGAAGCACCCCAACGCACCTTTCCCCATAAGCAAGCACTAGTTGGTTTTCTAAATTTGAGACCCTTTTCTATTTTGTAATTCAGTTCATGTGTAGTCAAGTTTACATTCCGTGTATTCGTGATATCTTATGATGTTTCTTTTTCTGTGTGACGTAGTTCACGTAGAATCACCGTACCTGCATCCACTCACTATGCCGCTACGGGTCTGATGACACAGATTTCATTGCTGAGTGATATTGCATTGTACGTACGTGCCACAACTTCTTTATCCATATTTTGCTTTCTGGGATATTTACCTGTTACTGTAGACGAGCTTCTTGTGAACACAGCCGTCCCAAATATTGGGGTGGCTGTCTGTTTTTGATTTTAATTTCCGTAAGCTATAGGACCATAAGTGGAAGTGCCATAGACTGTGTTGCTTTGTTTCTTATGTGTTTCAGGAAACACCATACACTTCTCCAGGCTGGCTGCTGGCAATTTACATCCTGCCAATCAGCATAACAAGGCTCCCTGTTCTCCATATCCTGTCCTACCTTTCTGGATTTTACACTTTTTTCAGATGGCCCTCTTGCCCGGGGGGCAGTGAGACTTCATTGTAGTGCAGATTTCCTTTACAGGCTTGCTTGGTTGGCCAAAAAGGGCGTATGCGTTTTTTCCTGAATATATTCAGGAAAAAACGCATACGCCCTTTTTGGCCAAGTGCATCATTGTCGACGTTCTGCCTCTTTTCCTATGCTTTCAGGGCAATTCCAGTCTACCCCCTGCAATCCTTTTCCTGAAATTCTGCCCCGCTTTCAAGTCCCCTTCGCAGGCTTACTTCAATATATTTTTGGAGGATAGCTGTCATTTATAACTCTGCAGGTTTGTGAATTACAGTGTCCCTGAGCTCCTTTCTTCAACTCGCTTTCTTGTGAGCTGGGCACAAAACCGCAGGATTGCTTCAGGCCCTAATCTGTTTCGGGCAGGGCATGCTGAGCCTTTGGTAAATTCCTCTTCCTGGTGGGAAATGAGCGTTACATTTGCCCGTGCAGACACCTACAGCTAGTCTCTCATTGGTTCTCCCTATTCCTGTTCATCTTGCACAGAAATTGCAAGGTGTGTCAAACAGGAGGTTAAAGGCACTGACTCTCCAAGCAGGGAAACTGTTAGTAAATCATCTGGAATGGTGAACCCGAGGACCAGGATACGAAAACTGAGATGCATTTTAAATCATTTCCCCATAACACGGTGGACCATACTGTGGGTTTCACATGCATGTTTTAGCTGGAGGAAGAATCCCTTGAACCTGAAGAGTTGGGACCCATGGAATAGGTACCATACAGTATGACTTCAAAGGGTGTGCATTTGCTCACCTAAACTCACCAATGCTATCAGCCTGAAGTGTCCAGCCTTATGTCTCAACCAGCTCTGGGTGTAGATGTGGTCAATCCCGGTTGCATCACATGCCCTGAGTGAATTATTTAAGAATTGCTCTCTATTTCACTGTCTTTGTGTTTTGTTTTCGAAATTTATTTTGATAATGGGATTTATCGGATTTTCACTGCTGCCTTTCGGCCGCTGTACACACCCTTGATTCTCTTACGGAGACATATATATCCATGGGTTTTAAGATTCTTCCTAGTCAGGTATATTCCTAGGCGTTGAATATGTGGTGTTGGGTCCATTTCGTTGAGCAAGGAGTAGGTCTTGTCTATTACATATTGGGCTTATGGAAAGTTATCTGTGCTAATTTCAGTCTCTGGTTTTATGCAGCACCCCAAGGCACCTTTCCCCATAAGCAAGCACTAGTTGGTTTTCTAAATTTGAGACCCTTTTCTATTTTGTAATTCAGTTCATGTGTAGTCAAGTTTACATTCCGTGTATTCGTGATATCTTATGATGTTTCTTTTTCTGTGTGACGTAGTTCACGTAGAATCACCGTACCTGCATCCACTCACTATGCCGCTACGGGCCTGATGACACAGATTTCATTGCTGAGTGATATTGCATTGTACGTACGTGCCACAAGTTCTTTATCCATTTTTTGCTTTCTGGGATATTTACCTGATACTGTAGACGAGCTTCTTGTGAACACAGCCGTCTCAAATATTGGGGTGGCAGTCTGTTTTTGATTTTAATTTCCGTAAGCTATAGGACCATAAGTGGAAGTGCCATAGGCTGTGTTGCTTTGTTTCTTTCGTGTTTCAGGAAACACCATACACTTCTCCAGGGTGGCTGCTGGCAATTTACATCCTGCCAATCAGCATAACAAGGCTCCCTGTTCTCCATATCCTGTCCTACCTTTCTGGATTTTACACTTTTTTCAGATGGCCCTTTTGCCAGGGGGGCAGTGAGACTTCATTGTAGTGCAGATTTCATTTACAGGCTTGCTTGGTTGGCCAAAAAGGGCGTATGCGTTTTTTCCTGAATATATTCAGGAAAAAACGCATACGCCCTTTTTGGCCAAGTGCATCATTGTCGACGTTCTGCCTCTTTTCCTATGCTTTCAGGGCAATTCCAGTCTACCCCCTGCAATCGTTTTCCTGAAATTCTGCCCCGCTTTCAAGTCCCCTTCGCAGGCTTACTTCAATATATTTTTGGAGGAAAGCTGTCATTTATAACTCTGCAGGTTTGTGAATTACAGTGCCCCTGAGCTCCTTTCTTCAACTCGCTTTCTTGTGAGCTGGGCACAAAACCGCAGGATTGCTTCAGGCCCTAATCTGTTTCCAGCAGGGCACACTGAGCCTTTGTTTAATTCGTCTTCCTGGTGGGCAATGAGCGTTACATTTGCCCGTGCAGACACCTACAGCTAGTCTCTCATTGGTTCTCCCTATTCCTGTTCATTTTGCACAGAAATTGCAAGCTGTGCCAAAGAGGAGGTTAAAGGCACTGACTCTCCAAGCGGGGAGAGTGTTAGTAAAGCATCTGGAATGGTGAACCCGAGGACCAGGATACGAAAACTGAGATGCATTTTAAATCATTTCCCAATCACATGGTGGACGATACTCTTGGTTTCCCATGCATGTTTTAGCTGGAGGAAGAATCCCTTGAACCTGGAGAGTTGGGACCCATGGAATGGGTACCATGCAGTATGACTTCAAAGGGTCTGCATTTGCTCACCGAAACTCACCAATGCTATCAGCCTGAAGTGTCCAGCCTTATGTCTCAACCAGCTCTGGGTGTAGATGTGTTAAATCCCGGTTGCATCACATGCCCTGAGTGAATTATTTAAGAATTGCTCTCTATTTCACTGTCTTTATGATTTTTTTTTGAAATTTATTTTGATAATGGGATTTATCGGATTTTCACTGCTGCGTTTATGCCGCTGTACACACGCTTGATTCTCTTACGGAGACATATATATCCATGGGTTTTAAGATTCTTCCTAGTCAGGTATATTCCTAGGCGTTGAATATGTGGTGTTGGGTCCATTTCGTTGAGCAAGGAGTAGGTCTTGTCTATTACATATTTGGCTTATGGAAAGTTATCTGTGCTAATTTCAGTCTCTGGTTTTATGAAGCACCCCAACGCACCTTTCCCCATAAGCAAGCACTAGTTGGTTTTCTAAGTTTGAGACCCTGTTCTGTTTTGTAATTCAGTTCATGTGTAGTCAAGTTTACATTCCGTGTATTAGTGATATCTTATGATGTTTCTTTTTCTGTGTGACGTAGTTCACGTAGAATCAGCGTACCTGCATCCACTCACTATGCCGCTACGGGCCTGATGACACAGATTTCATTGCTGAGTGATATTGCATTGGACGTACGTGCCACAACTTCTTTATCCATATTTTGCTTTCTGGGATATTTACCTGTTACTGTAGACGAGCTTCTTGTGAACACAGCCGTCCCAAATATTGGGGTGGCTGTCTGTTTTTGATTTTAATTTCCGTAAGCTATAGGACCATAAGTGGAAGTGCCATAGACTGTGTTGCTTTGTTTCTTATGTGTTTCAGGAAACACCATACACTTCTCCAGGCTGGCTGCTGGCAATTTACATCCTGCCAATCAGCATAACAAGGCTCCCTGTTCTCCATATCCTGTCCTACCTTTCTGGATTTTACACTTTTTTCAGATGGCCCTCTTGCCCGGGGGGCAGTGAGACTTCATTGTAGTGCAGATTTCCTTTACAGGCTTGCTTGGTTGGCCAAAAAGGGCGTATGCGTTTTTTCCTGAATATATTCAGGAAAAAACGCATACGCCCTTTTTGGCCAAGTGCATCATTGTCGACGTTCTGCCTCTTTTCCTATGCTTTCAGGGCAATTCCAGTCTACCCCCTGCAATCGTTTTCCTGAAATTCTGCCCCGCTTTCAAGTCCCCTTCGCAGGCTTACTTCAATATATTTTTGGAGGATAGCTGTCATTTATAACTCTGCAGGTTTGTGAATTACAGTGCCCCTGAGCTCCTTTCTTCAACTCGCTTTCTTGTGAACTGGGCACAAAACCGCAGGATTGCTTCAGGCCCTAATCTGTTTCGGGCAGGGCATGCTGAGCCTTTGGTAAATTCCTCTTCCTGGTGGGAAATGAGCGTTACATTTGCCCGTGCAGACACCTACAGCTAGTCTCTCATTGGTTCTCCCTATTCCTGTTCATCTTGCACAGAAATTGCAAGCTGTGCCAAACAGGAGGTTAAAGGCACTGACTCTCCAAGCAGGGAGACTGTTAGTAAATCATCTGGAATGGTGAACCCGAGGACCAGGATACGAAAACTGAGATGCATTTTAAATCATTTCCCCATAACACGGTGGACCATACTGTGGGTTTCACATGCATGTTTTAGCTGGAGGAAGAATCCCTTGAACCTGAAGAGTTGGGACCCATGGAATAGGTACCATACAGTATGACTTCAAAGGGTGTGCATTTGCTCACCTAAACTCACCAATGCTATCAGCCTGAAGTGTCCAGCCTTATGTCTCAACCAGCTCTGGGTGTAGATGTGGTCAATCCCGGTTGCATCACATGCCCTGAGTGAATTATTTAAGAATTGCTCTCTATTTCACTGTCTTTGTGTTTTGTTTTCGAAATTTATTTTGATAATGGGATTTATCGGATTTTCACTGCTGCCTTTCGGCCGCTGTACACACCCTTGATTCTCTTACGGAGACATATATATCCATGGGTTTTAAGATTCTTCCTAGTCAGGTATATTCCTAGGCGTTGAATATGTGGTGTTGGGTCCATTTCGTTGAGCAAGGAGTAGGTCTTGTCTATTACATATTGGGCTTATGGAAAGTTATCTGTGCTAATTTCAGTCTCTGGTTTTATGCAGCACCCCAAGGCACCTTTCCCCATAAGCAAGCACTAGTTGGTTTTCTAAATTTGAGACCCTTTTCTATTTTGTAATTCAGTTCATGTGTAGTCAAGTTTACATTCCGTGTATTCGTGATATCTTATGATGTTTCTTTTTCTGTGTGACGTAGTTCACGTAGAATCACCGTACCTGCATCCACTCACTATGCCGCTACGGGCCTGATGACACAGATTTCATTGCTGAGTGATATTGCATTGTACGTACGTGCCACAAGTTCTTTATCCATTTTTTGCTTTCTGGGATATTTACCTGATACTGTAGACGAGCTTCTTGTGAACACAGCCGTCTCAAATATTGGGGTGGCTGTCTGTTTTTGATTTTAATTTCCGTAAGCTATAGGACCATAAGTGGAAGTGCCATAGGCTGTGTTGCTTTGTTTCTTTCGTGTTTCAGGAAACACCATACACTTCTCCAGGGTGGCTGCTGGCAATTTACATCCTGCCAATCAGCATAACAAGGCTCCCTGTTCTCCATATCCTGTCCTACCTTTCTGGATTTTACACTTTTTTCAGATGGCCCTTTTGCCAGGGGGGCAGTGAGACTTCATTGTAGTGCAGATTTCATTTACAGGCATGCTTGGTTGGCCAAAAAGGGCGTATGCGTTTTTTCCTGAATATATTCAGGAAAAAACGCATACGCCCTTTTTGGCCAAGTGCATCATTGTCGACGTTCTGCCTCTTTTCCTATGCTTTCAGGGCAATTCCAGTCTACCCCCTGCAATCGTTTTCCTGAAATTCTGCCCCGCTTTCAAGTCCCCTTCGCAGGCTTACTTCAATATATTTTTGGAGGAAAGCTGTCATTTATAACTCTGCAGGTTTGTGAATTACAGTGCCCCTGAGCTCCTTTCTTCAACTCGCTTTCTTGTGAGCTGGGCACAAAACCGCAGGATTGCTTCAGGCCCTAATCTGTTTCCAGCAGGGCACACTGAGCCTTTGTTTAATTCGTCTTCCTGGTGGGCAATGAGCGTTACATTTGCCCGTGCAGACACCTACAGCTAGTCTCTCATTGGTTCTCCCTATTCCTGTTCATTTTGCACAGAAATTGCAAGCTGTGCCAAAGAGGAGGTTAAAGGCACTGACTCTCCAAGCGGGGAGAGTGTTAGTAAAGCATCTGGAATGGTGAACCCGAGGACCAGGATACGAAAACTGAGATGCATTTTAAATCATTTCCCAATCACATGGTGGACGATACTCTTGGTTTCCCATGCATGTTTTAGCTGGAGGAAGAATCCCTTGAACCTGGAGAGTTGGGACCCATGGAATGGGTACCATGCAGTATGACTTCAAAGGGTCTGCATTTGCTCACCGAAACTCACCAATGCTATCAGCCTGAAGTGTCCAGCCTTATGTCTCAACCAGCTCTGGGTGTAGATGTGTTAAATCCCGGTTGCATCACATGCCCTGAGTGAATTATTTAAGAATTGCTCTCTATTTCACTGTCTTTATGATTTTTTTTTGAAATTTATTTTGATAATGGGATTTATCGGATTTTCACTGCTGCGTTTATGCCGCTGTACACACGCTTGATTCTCTTACGGAGACATATATATCCATGGGTTTTAAGATTCTTCCTAGTCAGGTATATTCCTAGGCGTTGAATATGTGGTGTTGGGTCCATTTCGTTGAGCAAGGAGTAGGTCTTGTCTATTACATATTTGGCTTATGGAAAGTTATCTGTGCTAATTTCAGTCTCTGGTTTTATGAAGCACCCCAACGCACCTTTCCCCATAAGCAAGCACTAGTTGGTTTTCTAAATTTGAGACCCTGTTCTGTTTTGTAATTCAGTTCATGTGTAGTCAAGTTTACATTCCGTGTATTAGTGATATCTTATGATGTTTCTTTTTCTGTGTGACGTAGTTCACGTAGAATCAGCGTACCTGCATCCACTCACTATGCCGCTACGGGCCTGATGACACAGATTTCATTGCTGAGTGATATTGCATTGGACGTACGTGCCACAACTTCTTTATCCATATTTTGCTTTCTGGGATATTTACCTGTTACTGTAGACGAGCTTCTTGTGAACACAGCCGTCCCAAATATTGGGGTGGCTGTCTGTTTTTGATTTTAATTTCCGTAAGCTATAGGACCATAAGTGGAAGTGCCATAGACTGTGTTGCTTTGTTTCTTATGTGTTTCAGGAAACACCATACACTTCTCCAGGCTGGCTGCTGGCAATTTACATCCTGCCAATCAGCATAAGAAGGCTCCCTGTTCTCCATATCCTGTCCTACCTTTCTGGATTTTACACTTTTTTCAGATGGCCCTCTTGCCCGGGGGGCAGTGAGACTTCATTGTAGTGCAGATTTCCTTTACAGGCTTGCTTGGTTGGCCAAAAAGGGCGTATGCGTTTTTTCCTGAATATATTCAGGAAAAAACGCATACGCCCTTTTTGGCCAAGTGCATCATTGTCGACGTTCTGCCTCTTTTCCTATGCTTTCAGGGCAATTCCAGTCTACCCCCTGCAATCGTTTTCCTGAAATTCTGCCCCGCTTTCAAGTCCCCTTCGCAGGCTTACTTCAATATATTTTTGGAGGATAGCTGTCATTTATAACTCTGCAGGTTTGTGAATTACAGTGCCCCTGAGCTCCTTTCTTCAACTCGCTTTCTTGTGAACTGGGCACAAAACCGCAGGATTGCTTCAGGCCCTAATCTGTTTCGGGCAGGGCATGCTGAGCCTTTGGTAAATTCCTCTTCCTGGTGGGAAATGAGCGTTACATTTGCCCGTGCAGACACCTACAGCTAGTCTCTCATTGGTTCTCCCTATTCCTGTTCATCTTGCACAGAAATTGCAAGCTGTGCCAAACAGGAGGTTAAAGGCACTGACTCTCCAAGCAGGGAGACTGTTAGTAAATCATCTGGAATGGTGAACCCGAGGACCAGGATACGAAAACTGAGATGCATTTTAAATCATTTCCCCATAACACGGTGGACCATACTGTGGGTTTCACATGCATGTTTTAGCTGGAGGAAGAATCCCTTGAACCTGAAGAGTTGGGACCCATGGAATAGGTACCATACAGTATGACTTCAAAGGGTGTGCATTTGCTCACCTAAACTCACCAATGCTATCAGCCTGAAGTGTCCAGCCTTATGTCTCAACCAGCTCTGGGTGTAGATGTGGTCAATCCCGGTTGCATCACATGCCCTGAGTGAATTATTTAAGAATTGCTCTCTATTTCACTGTCTTTGTGTTTTGTTTTCGAAATTTATTTTGATAATGGGATTTATCGGATTTTCACTGCTGCCTTTCAGCCGCTGTACACACCCTTGATTCTCTTACGGAGACATATATATCCATGGGTTTTAAGATTCTTCCTAGTCAGGTATATTCCTAGGCGTTGAATATGTGGTGTTGGGTCCATTTCGTTGAGCAAGGAGTAGGTCTTGTCTATTACATATTGGGCTTATGGAAAGTTATCTGTGCTAATTTCAGTCTCTGGTTTTATGCAGCACCCCAAGGCACCTTTCCCCATAAGCAAGCACTAGTTGGTTTTCTAAATTTGAGACCCTTTTCTATTTTGTAATTCAGTTCATGTGTAGTCAAGTTTACATTCCGTGTATTCGTGATATCTTATGATGTTTCTTTTTCTGTGTGACGTAGTTCACGTAGAATCACCGTACCTGCATCCACTCACTATGCCGCTACGGGCCTGATGACACAGATTTCATTGCTGAGTGATATTGCATTGTACGTACGTGCCACAAGTTCTTTATCCATTTTTTGCTTTCTGGGATATTTACCTGATACTGTAGACGAGCTTCTTGTGAACACAGCCGTCTCAAATATTGGGGTGGCTGTCTGTTTTTGATTTTAATTTCCGTAAGCTATAGGACCATAAGTGGAAGTGCCATAGGCTGTGTTGCTTTGTTTCTTTCGTGTTTCAGGAAACACCATACACTTCTCCAGGGTGGCTGCTGGCAATTTACATCCTGCCAATCAGCATAACAAGGCTCCCTGTTCTCCATATCCTGTCCTACCTTTCTGGATTTTACACTTTTTTCAGATGGCCCTTTTGCCAGGGGGGCAGTGAGACTTCATTGTAGTGCAGATTTCATTTACAGGCATGCTTGGTTGGCCAAAAAGGGCGTATGCGTTTTTTCCTGAATATATTCAGGAAAAAACGCATACGCCCTTTTTGGCCAAGTGCATCATTGTCGACGTTCTGCCTCTTTTCCTATGCTTTCAGGGCAATTCCAGTCTACCCCCTGCAATCGTTTTCCTGAAATTCTGCCCCGCTTTCAAGTCCCCTTCGCAGGCTTACTTCAATATATTTTTGGAGGAAAGCTGTCATTTATAACTCTGCAGGTTTGTGAATTACAGTGCCCCTGAGCTCCTTTCTTCAACTCGCTTTCTTGTGAGCTGGGCACAAAACCGCAGGATTGCTTCAGGCCCTAATCTGTTTCCAGCAGGGCACACTGAGCCTTTGTTTAATTCGTCTTCCTGGTGGGCAATGAGCGTTACATTTGCCCGTGCAGACACCTACAGCTAGTCTCTCATTGGTTCTCCCTATTCCTGTTCATTTTGCACAGAAATTGCAAGCTGTGCCAAAGAGGAGGTTAAAGGCACTGACTCTCCAAGCGGGGAGAGTGTTAGTAAAGCATCTGGAATGGTGAACCCGAGGACCAGGATACGAAAACTGAGATGCATTTTAAATCATTTCCCAATCACATGGTGGACGATACTCTTGGTTTCCCATGCATGTTTTAGCTGGAGGAAGAATCCCTTGAACCTGGAGAGTTGGGACCCATGGAATGGGTACCATGCAGTATGACTTCAAAGGGTCTGCATTTGCTCACCGAAACTCACCAATGCTATCAGCCTGAAGTGTCCAGCCTTATGTCTCAACCAGCTCTGGGTGTAGATGTGTTAAATCCCGGTTGCATCACATGCCCTGAGTGAATTATTTAAGAATTGCTCTCTATTTCACTGTCTTTATGATTTTTTTTTGAAATTTATTTTGATAATGGGATTTATCGGATTTTCACTGCTGCGTTTATGCCGCTGTACACATGCTTGATTCTCTTACGGAGACATATATATCCATGGGTTTTAAGATTCTTCCTAGTCAGGTATATTCCTAGGCGTTGAATATGTGGTGTTGGGTCCATTTCGTTGAGCAAGGAGTAGGTCTTGTCTATTACATATTTGGCTTATGGAAAGTTATCTGTGCTAATTTCAGTCTCTGGTTTTATGAAGCACCCCAACGCACCTTTCCCCATAAGCAAGCACTAGTTGGTTTTCTAAATTTGAGACCCTGTTCTGTTTTGTAATTCAGTTCATGTGTAGTCAAGTTTACATTCCGTGTATTAGTGATATCTTATGATGTTTCTTTTTCTGTGTGACGTAGTTCACGTAGAATCACCGTACCTGCATCCACTCACTATGCCGCTACGGGCCTGATGACACAGATTTCATTGCTGACTGATACTGCATTGCACGTACGTGCCAAAAATTCTTTATCCATTTTTTGCTTTCTGGGATATTTACCTGGTCCTGTAGACGAGCTGCTTGTGAACAGAGCCGTCCCAAACTTTGGGGTGGCTCTCTGTTTTTGATTTTAATTTCCCTAAGGAATAGGACCATAAGTGCAATTGCCATAGGCTGTGTTGCTTTATTTCTTACGTGTTTCAGGAAACACCATACACTTCTCCAGGGTGGCTGTTCAAAATTTACATCCTGCCAATCAGCATAACAAGGCTGCCTGTTCTCCATATCCTGTCCTTCCTTTCTGGGTTTTACACTTTTTTCAGATGGCCCTTTTGCCCGGAGGGCAGTGAGATTTCATTGTAGTGCAGATTGCTTTACAGGCTTGCTTGATTGGCCAAAAAGTGCGTATGCGTTTTTTCCTGAATATATTCAGGAAAAAACACATACGCACTTTTTGGCCAAGTGCATCATTGTCGACGTTGTGCCTCTTTTCCTATGCTTTCAGGGCAATTCCAGTCTACACCCTGCAATCGTTTTCCTGAAATTCTGCCCCGCTTTCAAGTCCCCTTCGCAGGCTTACTTCAATATACTTTTGGAAGATAGCTGTCATTTATAACTCTGCAGGTTTGTGAATTACAGTGCCCCTGAGCTCCATTCTTCAACTCGCTTTCTTGTGAGCTGGGCACAAAACTACAGGATTGCTTAAGGCCCTACTCTGTTTCCAGCAGGGCACACTGAGCCTTTGTTTAATTCCTCTTCCTGGTGGGCAATGAGGGTTACATTTGCCCGTGCAGACACCTACAGCTAGTCTCTCATTGGTTCTCCCTATTCCTCTTCATCTTGCACAGAAATTGCAAGCTGTGCCAAAGACGAGGTTAAAGGCACTGACTCTCCAAGCGGGGAGAGTGTTAGTAAAGCATCTGGAATGGTGAACCCGAGGACCAGGATACGAAAACTGAGATGCATTTTAAATCGTTTCCCAATCACATGGTGGACGATACTCTGGGTTTCCCATGCATGTTTTAGCTGGAGGAAGAATCCCTTGAACCTGGAGAGTTGGGACCCATGTAATGGGTACCATGCAGTATGACATAAAAGGGTCTGCATTTGCTCACCGAAACTCACCAATGCTATCAGCCTGAAGTGTCCAGCCTTATGTCTCAAACAGCTCTGGGTGTAGATGTGGTCAATCCCGGTTGCATCACATGCCCTGAGTGAATTATTTAAGAATTGCTCTCTATTTCACTGTCTTTGTGTTTTGTTTTCGAAATTTATTTGGATAATGGGATTTATCGGATTTTCACTGCTGCGTTTCGGCCGCTGTACACACGCTTGATTCTCTTACGGAGACATATATATCCATGGGTTTTAAGATTCTTCCTAGTCAGGTATATTCCTAGGCGTTGAATATGTGGTCTTGGGTCCATTTCGTTGAGCAAGGAGTAGGTCTTGTCTATTACATATTTGGCTTATGGAAAGTTAGCTGTGCTAATTTCAGTCTCTGGTTTTATGCAGCACCCCAAGGCACCTTTCTCCATAAGCAAGCACTAGTTGGTTTTCTAAATTTGAGACCCTGTTCTGTTTTGTAATTCAGTTCATGTGTAGTCAAGTTTACATTCCGTGTATTAGTGATATCTTATGATGTTTCTTTTTCTGTGTGACGTAGTTCACGTAGAGTCACCGTACCCGCATCCACTCACTATGCCCCTATGGGCCTGATGACACAGATTTCATTGCTGAGTGATATTGCATTGTACGTACGTGCCACAACTTCTTTATCCATTTTTTGCTTTCTTGGATATTTACCTGATAATGTAGACGCGCTTCTTCTGAACACAGCTGTCCCAAATATTGGGGTGGCTGTCTGTTTTTGATTTTAATTTCCGTAACCTATAGGACCATAAGTGGAAGTGCCATAGGCTGTGTTGCTTTGTTTCTTACGTGTTTCAGGAAACACCATACACTTCTCCAGGGTGGCTGCTGGCAATTTACATCCTGCCAATCAGCTTAACAAGGCTTCCTGTTCTCCATATCCTGTCCTACCTTTCTGGATTTTACACTTATTTCAGAGGGCCCTTTTGCCTGTGGGGCAGTGAGACTTCATTGTAGTGCAGATTTCCTTTACAGGCTTGCTTGGTTTGCCAAAAAGGGCGTATGCGTTTTTTCCTGAATATATTCAGGAAAAAACGCATACGCCCTTTTTGGCCAAGTGCATCATTGTTGACGTTGTGCCTCTTTTCCTATGCTTTCAGGGCAATTCCAGTCTACCCCCTGCAATCGTTTTCCTGAAATTCTGCCCCGCTTTCAAGTCCCCTTCGCAGGCTTACTTCAATATAATTTTGGAGGATAGCTGTCAATTATAACTCTGCAGGTTTGTGAATTACAGTGTCCCTGAGCTCCTTTCTTCAACTCGCTTTCTTGTGAGCTGGGCACAAATCCGCAGGATTGCTTCAGGCCCTAATCTGTTTCCAGCAGGGCACACTGAGCCTTTGTTTAATTCCTCTTCCTGGTGGGCAATGAGCATTACATATGCCCGTGCAGACACCTACAGCTAGTCTCTCATTGGTTCTCCCTATTCCTGTTCATCTTGCACAGAAATTGCAAGCTGTGCCAAAGAGGAGGTTAAAGGCACTGACTCTCCAAGTCGGTAGAGTGTTAGTAAAGCATCTGGATTGGTGAAACCGAGGACCAGGATACGAAAACTGAGATGCATTTTAAATCGTTTCCCAATCACACGGTGGACGATACTCTGGGTTTCCCATGCATGTTTTAGCTGGAGGAAGAATCCCTTGAACCTGGAGAGTTGGGACCCATGGAATGGGTACCATGCAGTATGACTTCAAAGGGTCTGCATTTGCTCACCGAAACTCACCAATGCTATCAGCCTGAAGTGTCCAGCCTTATGTCTCAACCAGCTCTGGGTGTAGATGTGGTCAATCCCGGTTGCATCACATGCCCTGAGTGAATTATTTAAGAATTGCTCTCTATTTCACTGTCTTTGTGTTTTGTTTTCGAAATTTATTTTGATAATGGGATTTATCGGATTTTCACTGCTGCGTTTGTCCGCTGTACACACGCTTGATTCTCTTACGGAGACATATAAATCAATGGGTTTTAAGATTCTTCCTAGTCAGGTATATTCCTAGGCGTTGAATATGTGGTGTTGGGTCCATTTCGTTGAGCAAGGAGTAGGTCTTGTCTATTACATATTTGGCTTATGGAAAGTTATCTGTGCTAATTTCAGTCTCTGGTTTTATGCAGCACCCCAAGGCACCTTTCCCCATAAGCAAGCACTAGTTGGTTTTCTAAATTTGAGACCCTGTTCTGTTTTGTAATTCAGTTCATGTGTAGTCAAGTTTACATTCCGTGTATTAGTGATATCTTATGATGTTTCTTATTCTGTGTGACGTAGTTCACGTAGAATCACCGTACCTGCATCCACTCACTATGCCGCTACGGGCCTGATGACACAGATTTCATTGCTGAGTGATATTGCATTGCACGTACGTGCCACAACTTCTTTATCCATTTTCTGCTTTCTGGGATATTTACCTGGTACTGTAGACGAGCTTCTTGGGAACACAGCCGTCCCAAACTTTGGGGTGGCTCTCAGTTTTTGATTTTAATTTCCCTAAGCAATAGGACCATAAGTGCAATTGCCATAGGCTGTGTTGCTTTATTTCTTACGTGTTTCAGGAAACACCATACACTTCTCCAGGGTGGCTGCTGGCAATTTACATCCTGCCAATCAGCATAACAAGGCTCCCTGTTCTCCATATCCTGTCCTACCTTTCTGGATTTTACACTTTTTTCAGATGGCCCTTTTGCCCGGGGGGGCAGGGAGATTTCATTGTAGTGTAGATTTCCTTTACAGGCTTGCTTCGTTAGCCAAGAAGTGCGTATGCATTTTTTCCTGAATATATTCTGGAAAAAACGCATATGCCCTTTTTGGCCAAGTGCATCATTGTCGACGTTTTGCCTCTTTTCCTATGCTTTCAAGGCAATTCCAGTCTACCCCCTGCAATCGTTTTCCTAAAATTTTGGCCCGCCTTCCAGTCCCCTTCGCAGGCTTACTTCAATATGTTTTTGGAGGATAGCTGTCATTTATAACTCTGCAGGTTTGTGAATTACAGTGCCCCTGAGCTCCTTTCTTCAATTCGCTTTCTTGTGAGCTGGGCCCAAAACCGCAGGATTGCTTCAGGCCCTAATCTGTTTCCGGCAGGGCACGCTGAGCCTTTGGTTAATTCCTCTTCCTGGTGGTAAATGAGCGTTACATTTGCCCGTGCAGACACCTACATCTAGTCTCTCATTGCTTCTCCTATTCCTGTTCATCTTGCACAGAAATTGCAAGCTGTGCCAAATACGAGGTTAAAGGCACTGACTCTCCAAGCGGGGAGATTGTTAGTAAAGCATCTGGAATGGTGAACCCGAGGACAAGGATACAAAAACTGAGATGCATTTTAAATTGTTTCCCAATCACACGGGGGACGATACTCTGGGTTTCTCATGCATGTTTTAGCCAGAGGAAGAATCCTTTGAACCTGGAGAGTTGGGACCCATGGAATGGGTACCATGCAGTATGACTTCAAAGGGTCTGCATTTGCTCACCGAAACTCACCAATGCTATCAGCCTGAAGTGTCCAGCCTTATGTCTCAACCAGCTCTGGGTGTAGTTGGTGTCAATCCCGGTTGCATCACATGCCCTGAGTGAATTATTTAAGAATTGCTCTCTATTTCACTGTCTTTGTGTTTTGTTTTTGAAATTTATTTTGATAATGGGATTTATCGGATTTTCACTGCTGCGTTTATGGCGCTGTACACACGCTTGGTTCTCTTACGGAGACATATAAATCCATGGGTTTTAAGATTCTTCCTAGTCAGGTATATTCCTAGGCGTTGAATATGTGGTGTTGCGTCCATTCCGTTGAGCAAGGAGTAGGTCTTGTCTATTACATATTTGGCTTATGGAATGTTATCTGTGCTAATTTCAGTCTCTGGTTTTATGAAGCACCCCAACGCACCTTTCCCCATAAGCAAGCACTAGTTGGTTTTCTAAATTTGAGACCCTGTTCTGTTTTGTAATTCTGTTCATGTGTAGTCAAGTTTACATTCCGTGTATTAGTGATATCTTATGATGTTTCTTTTTCTGTGTGACGTAGTTCACGTAGAATCACCGTACCTGCATCCACTCACTATGCCGCTACGGGCCTGATGACACAGATTTCATTGCTGAGTGATATTGCATTGCACATACGTGCCACAAGTTCTTTATCCATTTTTTGCTTTCTGGGATATTTACCTGGTACTGCAGATGAGCTTCTTGTGAACACAGCCGTCCCAAACATTGGGGTGGCTGTCTGTTTTTGAATTTAATTTCCGTAATCTTTGGGACCATAAGTGGAAGTGCCATAGGCTGTGTTGCTTTGTTTCTTATGGATTTCAGGAAACACCATACACTTCTCCAGGATGGCTGTTGGCAATTTACATCCTGCCAATCAGCATAACCAAGCTCCCTGTTCTCCATATCCTTTCCTAACTTTCTGGATTTTACACTTTTTTCAGATGGCCCTTTTGCCCAGGGGGCAGTTAGACTTCATTGTAGTGCAGATTTCCTTTACAGGCTTGCTTGGTTTGCGAAAAAGGGCGTATGCGTTTTTTCCTGAATATATTCAGGAAAAAATTCATACGCACTTTTTGGCCAAGTGCACCATTGTCGACGTTGTGCCTCTTTTCCTATGCTTTCAGGTCAATTCCTGTCTACCCCCTGCAATCGTTTTCCTGAAATTCTGCCCCGCTTTCACGTCCCCTTCGCAGGCTTACTTCAATATATTTTTGGAGGATAGCTGTCATTTATAACTCAGCAGGTTTGTGAATTACAGTGACCCTGAGCTCCTTTCTTCAACTCGCTTTCTTGTGAGCTGGGCACAAAACCGCAGGATTGCTTCAGGCCCTAATCTGTTTCCGGCAGGGCACGCTGAGCCTTTGGTTAATTCCTCTTCCTGGTGGGAAATGAGCCTTACATTTGACCGTGCAAATACCTATAGCTAGTCTCTCATTGGTTCTCCCTATTCCTGTTCATCTTGCGCAGAAATTGCAAGCTGTGCCAAACAGGAGGTCAAAGGCACTGACTCTCCAAGCGGGGAGAGTGTTAGTAAACCCTCTGGAATGGTGAACCCGAGGACCAGGATACGAAAACTGAGATGCATTTTAAGTCGTTTCCCAATCACACGGTGGACCATACTCGGCGTTTCCCACGCATGTTTTAGCTGAAGAAAGAATCCCTTGAACCTGGAGAGTTGGGACCCTTGGAATGGGTACCATGCAGTATGACTTCAAAGGATCTGCATTTGTTTACTGAAACTCACCAATGCTATCAGCCTGAAGTGTCCAGCCTTATGTCTCAACCAGCTCTGGGTGTAGATGTGGTAAATCCAGGTTGCATCACATGCCCTGAGTGAATTATTTAAGAATTGCTCTCTATTTCACTGTCATTGTGTTTTGTTTTTGAAATTTATTTTAATAATGGGATTTATCGCATTTTCACTGCTTCATTTATGCTGCTGTACACGCGCTTGTTTCTCTTACGGAGACATATAAGCCCATGGGTTTTAAGATTCTTACTAATCCGGTATATTCTTAGGCATTGAATATGGCGTGTTGAGTCCATTTCGTTGAGCAAGGTGTAGGTCTTGACTATTACATATTTGGCTTATGGAATGGTATCTGTGCTAATTTTAATCTCTGGTTTTATGTAGCACCCCAACTCACCTTTCCCCTTAAGGAAGCATAAGTTGGTTTTCTTAATTTGAAACCCTCTTCTCTTTTGTAATTCAGTTCATGTGTAGCCATGTTAACATTCCATGTATTAGTGATATCTTATGTCTTTTTCTTTTTGAATTATGTGACTTCGAATGATCACACGTAACTCCTCTGGAGTTGTTATAACTGGCCGTATTTCATTGATTTCCAGGCTGAGTAATATTCCACTCTACATAATCACCACATCTCTGTCCGTTTTTTCTCTGCAGATACATTTAAGTTATAACCTAGTCGAGGATCTTTTAAACAGAGAGGTGGTAAACATTGGGGTGCCTGTGTCCTCTCGATTTTTGTTTTTCCCAAGATATACGTCCATGAGTGCAAGTGCCCTGTGCTCGGTAGCTCATTTTTTAGATGCTTTAGTAAACACAATAGACTTATCCAGAGTGACCGTTTGCAATATACATTTCCACTATAAGACTCACAGGGCTCCCTTTTCTCCTTGCCCTGTCCTGCATTTCTGGTGTTTACACTTTATGAGGACGGCTCTTCTGACAGATGCAAAGTGATATGTTTTGTAGTATTGATTTCCACTGCCCACCTGTTTGGTTGGCTAAAAAAGTGTATGCCCTTTTCTTGAATATATACAGAAAAAGACACATACACCCTTTTTGGCCAACTGCAATGTTGGCAATGTTCAGCCCCTTTGCTTGTGCTTAATGGCGAGTCCTTTCTACCTCTTCCAATCCCTTTCCTGCCATTCTCCGTTGCTTACAAGTCCTTTTCTCTGACTTTCCTCAAGACATTTTTCAGTGATAGATATTTTCAACTCTGCAGTTTCGTGAATTTTAGTGCCCCTGAGTTCCATTTTCCAACTTGTGTTTATGGGAACTGGCCACAAAGCATCAGGATTCCTCAAGCCCTATTCTGTTTCCATGGGCAACCCTAGCCTTTGGTCAATTCGTCTTCCTGATTGGAAATTAGAGTGGCATGTGCCTGTCCGAACACCTAGGACTTGTCTCTCATTGTTCCTCCTCCTTCTGCTTCATCCTCTGGACAAATTCCAAACTGTATGCAACAGGATGTTGACAGTGCTGACATCTCCAAGTGGGGAGACTGTTAGTAAAGACGCTGGAGTGGTGAACCCTAGCACCAAGAGATGAGGAGATGAGATGCCTTTTCCAAACTTTTCCCGATCAGACGGTATACCATCCTCTGGGTGTGACAGGCATGTTTTAGGTGTAGGAAGGGTCCCATTCATGTGAGGAGAACACCAGGGGATTTTAAATATCAGTGTCTCTCCGCAACCCAAACTGGGGAATTTTTTAAGCTACGGCTACACATATGTTCATTAAGGGCCTTGGGAAGTAGGCAGAGTCCAAACTTTAGATGATTGAAGTCTTCAGGGTCAGAAGCACTCACCACTGTCTTCCCTTAGATTCCATTTTTACTGTCATTGATGGATGATGTCAATAAAAATATCTATTCTTTTTCAGATCATTTCCCCTTATAGGTTATTGCAAAATATTGAGTGTAGTTCCCTGTGCTATACAGTAGTTCCTTGCTGATGATTTCATACATAGCAGTGTGTATGTGTTAATCCCAAACTGTTAATTTATCCCTCCTCCTACCATTTCCCTTTGGTAATAATAAATTATAAGATTTTATGCTTCTCAGAAATGGGGGAGCTGAAAGAGAGGTATCATTTTCAATGCAAAAGCATTTAAAACAAGATTGAAGCTTTAACCAAGATTATTAGATGTACATCCTTGGAAAGAAATCACTTTGTTTCTCTAATATTGACCTGACAAAGAAGACAAACCTTTTCACTGAACTTGCTTATAAGAAAGTGATGGAAATATCAAATGGAAGTGTTAGAAACATCTTATTTTACCCGAGCCTTATACACTGTTCTATGTTAATTACAGTTTGGCTCACACATCTGTTCATTGAAGTTACAATGTTCTCAATTTCTGTTACTGATCCTCCAGAGTGGACGCCAACAAGTGTCCCCCTGCCCAGTGTCATTGGAGCCAATAGATCGAGACTGAGTTTGGTTCAAAAGCAAAGGAAACTTTATATTTTGATCAGAGAATGGAGAGGTGCTACCCTGTGGGCTGTGGGCTGGGCTGCTGTGTAGAGATCCTGTCAGAGTCACTGGGAGGGAGGGGGCTGAGCTCTCGAGGACCTGGTTGGCTGCAGCTCAGGCTCTATGTCACGGAGTCTGAACTGGGCCCCAGGAGCTGAAGTGTCATCGAGCCATTCTGCTCTAGGAAATCTGGTCTGAAGTGCCGGGTGTGGAACCTCTGTATGCGGGACACTAGGAGCACCTGAAATTAGACAAAGCACAAAGGATAAAAATGGTTAGACTTTATTTTATTGCCCAGATTCTATTTTTATCTCCCAGGCATTTTTAAGGGGCTTTGCCTGGGACAAACTTCTCTTCTGCCTTTTGTCCCTTTCCTCATTCTTGGAGTGCTGCAGGTGCAGACCCTTCTTCTGTAACTGCTGAGTGCTGAGTTAGGAGGCTTCATACCCGTGGGCGAGGGTCAGAACTTCTCCCCAGCAGCCTCCAGGTGACGTTGATTGTCCCCAGGCCTCCTGCCTCCCTGCTCGTCCACCTGAGCACCAGTATTGGAAGTGTTATAGATTCTAATGACCTTTAAGGGTCCAGAAAGGAGATGTGCAGTGGCGCTGTGAGGTCCAGTTTCACTCCGCCCCACATTTGTTCGGCCACCTTAGGCTGACCGTTTCTGCCAGCCTAGATGCTCTGACTGACCGTTTCTGCCAGCCTAGATGCTCTGACCAACAGTCTGCGCTTTCTTCCATTAGGCCCCTGAATTAACGTAAAAACAGCACCAGGTGTCAGGATCCTGCCCGCTCAGCTCCCAGACAGTCCAGGGTCAGTGGTGATGAAGGATCATGATGGTCACTGAGTCAAGAGCCTTTGGAAGTAAACAGGAGTCCAGCCGGTCTTATTGGCCACCATCATCAGGGTGTCTGTAGGCTTTTCTATGGTGACATCATGATATACGGTTCCCCCGCCAAGATTATTAGCTCCCCTCTGGGTACAGTAAGTACTGAAAGCAGTAGTCTACTCTTTTGGGACACACTCTTGTTGTTTTATGAGAGAAACTCCAGGTCAAGTGATGGTCACACGGGTCGTCATGGTGCCCCGTTGCCCCCGGTTATCTCTCTGGAGGTTGGAGTTGGAGGGCCTCCTCAATCGAGGTCAGTGTGCCCACGGAGCAAACCCTGCAACTTCAGGGCATGGTTGGGGGTTAGGATCACCACGTGGGGTCCGTTTCCCTTAGAAGGGAGGTGGCCTTTTGGGCTGCTGATTTCCAGGTTTTCAGATACCACCAGTATCTTGGCCAGATGTGGCGGTGGGCCAAGCCCCTTGGTGACCATAGTTTATCCTACCTGGATGGCATTCTTGCATTGTTCCATTTCAAGTGGTCCCAGTTTTTGCACTAATACTCCAATGGCGATTCACCTTTCACCAGGAATGTAAAGGTCAAAGGGTTTAGCTAAATTAGGGAGTCCCAGGGCAAGGGTCTGAATTGACTGCTCTTTCCATTCTTGAAAGGCCACTTCTGGATTCTATTCAAAAGGATCATCATCTTTTCCTTTCAGTGTTTCATATAGAGGCCCAGCTAGTAGACTGTAGTTAGGGATCCAGAGGCAGGAAACCCTGGCTTCCCCAGGAACCCCTAAGCTGTCTTCTAGTTTCAGAAAGGGGTAAGGCTGTAAATTGTTTCTTCCCTTTCCTGGGATGGGCTTCTCCGACCTTCTGTGAGAATGAAGCCCAGGCAGGTCACCGTAGTCTGTGATACTTGAGCTTTTTCGTGGACAACTTCTATCCTTTATTGGCTTGGTAGTTCTGAGGCCTCCTTAGTAGGGCTGGCGATCAGAATGTCGTCTGAATATTGAAGGAGTGTTTCCTTTTCCAGAGGTAGAACTTTTAGGTCTTTAGCTGAGCTTTCCCCAAAGATGGTGTGGGAATTTTTGAACCCTTGGGGCAAGACAGCCTGGAAGTATTGTTTTAGTTGTATGTTGAGTCCTGTCACTCACAAGCCAAAATTTCTTGTGACTCTGGGACTAATGGAATACAAAAGAAGGCATCAGTGAAGACTAATACAGAATACCAAGTCCTGGTGGTTGGTAGAATGACCAGCAGGGTGTAGGATTTAGGAACTACTGGAGGTATATCCTCAGTGGCTTCACTGACTGTCCTGACATCCTTTACCAGGACTCCAGCAGCCCATGGGGCTCTCGAGGTCAGGCCAATCCCAGGATATGGAGCTCACCTGGGCAGGTACCCTACCCCCACCCCAGCCCACGGGGCTCTCGTGTTCAGGCCCCTTCCAGGATATGGGATTCCCTGGGCAGGTCCTCTGCAGTCCATGGGGCTCCCGTGGTCAGGCCCCTCCCAGGATACAGAGCTACCCTTGCAGGTACCTTGGCAGGGCTGGGCACACAGGAACCGTGCACATAGCCCTCATTGCAGAGCACTCCCAGCTCACCTGTCGCTCAGATCTGACACAGAGCACCTCAGAGCAGGACTTGAACTAACAAACAGCAGCTCTGACAGGTCTGTGACCCTGGGCATCACTCTGTGCGGCCTCCTCCACCTGATCTTCCAGAGACTTCCACTGCACCCGGGGCACCAGGCCTCTGTCTCCAACCACCACCCACCCCTCCTCTCCCTGACTCCTGGGTTCCTCTCATTAGGAGAGGGTTTTCTTGAAGTTGTCTCCCACTCATGGGCCAGATAATATAATTAGAAAACAAGCCAGAGCTGCAGCCCCTTGTCTATCCTGACTCTCAGGAGCCCACACCTGTTCCTTGGACCTGGCCAATTCAGCAAGTTCCATTTTCAGCAACTGTGAGCCCCTGAGGGGTGATTATTGGCTGGCTTGGGAAGCCTGACCGTGCCGGCCAGCCCTCCCCAGGTGTGCCTGGGTTGAGATCAATATAAACACCGCTCCAGGCAGCAAGAGCCCCTGCAGCTGTGCCTGACGCCATTTTCTCTGCCCTGTCAGCAGTCTCGGGGCTGGGCTGGTGGGAGGGAGTGAGAAGCCACGGCTTTGTGGGTGTCCCAGTGTGAGTGGGGCTCTGCTGGACTTTCTGCAGCAGTTGCCAAGATGCTACCTGCTAAAGAAGAGGATGTGTCACCCACACCTGCCGCTGGAATTTCTCCCTGGGCACAGGTGAGGAAGGAAGAAAGCAGTGGGGGCCGGGACAGCAGGGGTATCTCAGGCAGGGAAATGGAGAGCTTCCAGAAGAGCACCCAGGGCCAGGACCATCCTGGCTGGCCTGCAGGCACCAAGTCGGCTGGCATGCTGTCCCTCATGTGGCTCCATGGCCCTTCCTCTAGGTTTTCAAGTCCTTGTACATATTCAGGTGTTTAGCCTTGGAAGGGTGGGAACATTTCAGCAGCAGCTGGCCTGGGGCTCGGCCCACGTTTACTCACAGATACCTCGGCACGGTCCCCCAGCTTTGCAGTGAGGACGCTTGTTGCGAGGAGCATGCTGGCTGAGTGGGAGATGATTCCCCACCACTGACCAACTTCAGAATTGTTTGCAATTGGAGCAAGTGCCCTGAAACGGTTTTCCTCTGTGTAACTGGTGGGTTCTGTTCTTTTTTATCTTTTTTTCGTTTTTGGTTCAAGGTAGATTTTATTCCTCTTTTGTGTATTTACAGATATAAGCATGGAAATAATTTATTCATATAAATACATGTATGTGAAGGGAAGAATATTTTTTCTGTTTTACTTTTTTTAATTTTATTTTTTTATTTTGAATTTAATTTTATATTTTTATACAGCAGGTTGTTTTTGGTTATCTACTTTATACATATAAATGTATACATACCAATCCCAATATCTCAACTCCTCCCACCACCATCCCCAACAGCTTTCCCCCCTTGTTGTCCATACGTTTGTTGTATACATGTGTTGCTCTATTTCTGCCTTGCAAAACGGTTCATCTGTACAATTTTTCTAGGTTCCACATATATGCATTAATATACAAGATTTGTTTTTCTCTTTCTGACTTACTTCACTCTGTATGACAGTCTCTAGATCCATCAACGTCTCTACAAATGTCCCAATTTCATTCCTTTTTATGGCTTAGTAATATTCCATTTTATATATGTACCACATCTTTATGCATTCGTCTGTCTGTGGGCATTTAGGTTGCTTCCATTTCCTGGATAGTGTAAATAGTGATGCAATGAACATTGTGGTGAATGTCTCTTTTTGATTTATGGTTTTGTCTGGGTATATGCCCAGTAGAGGGATTGCTGTATCATATGGTAATTCTATTCTTAGTTTTATAAGAAACTCCATAATGTTCTCCACAGTGACTGTATCAATTTACGTTCCCAACAATAGTGGAAGAGGATTCCTTATCTCCACACCGTTTCCAGCATTTGTTGTTTGTAGATTTTCTGATGATGCCCATTCTAATAGGTGTGAGGTGATACACCATGGATGAGTCTATTTCGTTGAGCAAAGAGTAGGTCTTGTTTATTACGTATTTGGCTTATGGAATGGTATGTGTGCTAATTTCAATCTGTTTTTATACAGCAGCCCAACTCAACTTTCCCCTTAAGCAAGCATAAGGTTTTTATCTAAATGTGAGACTCTGTTCGGTTTTGTAATTCAGTTTATGTGTAGCCAAGTTTACACTCCCTCTATTAGTGATATCTTATGATAATTATCTTTCTTTGTGTGACATATTTCTCTTAGAATCATCATAATTAAATCCACTCAATTTGCTGCTACAGGCCTGATGACATTGATTTCACTGCTGAGTGATATTCCGTTGTACGTAAGTAGCACAACTTCTTTATCCATTTTTTTCTTTCTGGGATATTTAATTTGTACTGGACTCGAGGTTCTTGTAAACACAGCAGCCCTAAATTTTGTGTTGGCTGTGTCTTGTTGATTTTAATTTTCCTAAGCTATAGGGCCAAAAGTGGAAGTGCCCTAGGCTCTGTAGCTTTGTTTTTTAGATGTTTCAGGATACACCATGAACATCTCCAGAGTGTCTGCTGGCAATTTACATCCCGCCCATCAGCATAACACGGCTCCCTGTTCTCCATGGCCTGTCCTGTGTTTCTGGTTTTTACACTTTATTCAGATGGCCTTTTTGACGAATGGGAAATGTGACTTCATTGTAGTGTGGATTTCCATTGCTGGAGTGCTTGGTTGGCCAAAATGTTCATATGCGTTTTTTCCTGAATATATTCAGGAAAAATGTATACGCACTTTTTGTCCATGTGCATCACTGTCAAAGATCTGCCGCTTTTCATATGCTTTAAATGCAATTCCAATCTACCTCTTGAAATATGATTCCTGCAATTCTGCCTCGTTTTCAAGTCCTCTTTGCAGACTTACTTCGATATATTTTTGCCAATAGCTGTCATTTATCTCTGCAGGTTTGTGAATTACAGTGCCCCTGAGCTCCTTTCTTAACTCGCTTCCTTGTAAGCTGGCCACAAAACTGCAGGTTTGCTTCAGGCCATAATCAGGGTCCGGCACGGCACTCTGAGCCTTTGGTTAATTCCTCTTCCTGGTGGGAAATTAGAGTTAAATGTGCCCCTCCAGATACCTGCCTCACTCCCAGCCACATGGTGATGTATGTCCTCAGGTTTGAGGCCATATGTGATGGGTTCCTCATCTTTTGATGATGTGGCCCCACTGGTGTGTGGACACTCCTGCCTGGTTCCCATCCCTTTGGTGATGTGGGTCCTCTGGTGAGACTCTGATCCTGGTTGGGTTCCTCACACATCCGTGAGGTGAGCCCTCTTCTCTGAGGTCACTCCTGCCTGGCTGGCACAACCCGCCTTGTTGACTTCGGCACCCTGGTGGCAGTTGGAGCCTGCTGGGAGCCTCCTTCCCGCGGTGATGAGGCCCTCTGGCGTCAGACCCTAATGGCGGGGTTCCCACATTTTCTGATACGTGCTAAGTGGTACGAGGGCACTCCTGCCAGGTTCCCATCCTCATGAGCGTGTGGGCCTTCTGTTCTGAGGTCCTAACGGCTGGGTTGCTCACACTTTCATGATGTGGGCTCTCTGCTGTGAGGTCAATCCTGCCTGGCTGGCGCACGTCGCCTTGGCGACGTGGACCCTCTGGTGGCAGTTGGAGCGTGCTGGGGCCTCCTCCCCTCAGTGATGAGGGCCTTCTGGTGTCAGGCCCTAAGTGCTGGGCTCCACACATTTTCTGATGTGTGCCCAGTGGTGCGAGTCACTCCTGCCAGGTTCCCATCCCCATGGGCATGTGGGACTTCTGTTCTGTGGTCCCAACTGCTGGGTTGCTCACAGTTTCATGATGTGGGCCCTTTGCTGTGTGTTCACTCTGGCCTGTATCCCATAGTGTCAGTGCTCTGGGCCTCCAGCTTGGAGTTTCCAACTTCTCGATTCCTCACCTTTTTTATTCTATGGGCCCTCGGTTGTGCGTCTCCTCCTGCATGCCTCACTCCCAGCCCCTTCGTGATGTGTGTCCCCTTGTTTGAGGCCACATGTGCTGTGTTCCTCACCTTTCTATAATGTGGCCACACTGGTGTGAGGACACTCTTGCCTGGTTCCCATTCCCTTGGTGATGTTGGCCCCACTGCTGTTAGGACAGTCTTGCCTGGTTCCCATCACCTTGGTGATGTTGGCCCTCTGGTGAGAGTCTGATCCTGGTTAGGTTCCTCACCCTTCTGTGAGGTGGGCCCTCTGCTCTGAGGTCACTCCTGCCTGGCTGGCACACCCCGCCTTGGCAACGTTGGCCATATGGTGGCAGTTGGAGCCTGCTGGGAGCCTCCTCCCCTCGGTGATGAGGGCCCTCTGGCCTCAGGCCCTAACTGCTGGGTTCCCACATTTTCTGATTCGTGCTAAGTGGTGCAAGGACACTCCTGCCAGGTTCCCATCCCCATGGGGATGTGAGCCTTCTGCTCTGAGGTCCCAACGGCTGTGTTGCTCACAGTTTCATGATGAGGGCCCTCTGGTGTGAGTTCACTCCTGCCTAGATCCCATAGCCTCGCTGCTCCTGGCTGCCTGCTGGAGGTTCCAACTGTGGGATTCCTCACCTTTTTTATTCTATGGTCCCTCTGTTTTGAGGATCCTCTGGCCTGCCTCACTCCCAGCCCCTTGGTGATGTGTGTCCTCAGGTTTGAGGCCACGTGTGCTGGGTCCCTCAAATTATGGTGATGTAGCCCCACTGGTGTGAGGACACTCCTGCCTGGTTCCCATTCCCTTGGTGATGTTGGCCCTCTGGTGACAGTCTGATCCTTGTTGGGTTCCTCACACTTCTGTGAGGTGGGCTTTCTGCTCTGAGGTCACTCCTGCCTGGTTGGCACACCCCTCCTTGGTGACATCGGCCTTATGGTGGCAGTTGGAGCCTGCTGGGAGCCTCCTCCCCTCGGTGATGAGGGTCCTCTGGCCTCAGGTCCTAACTGCTGGGTTCCCACATTTTCTGATTCGTGGAAGTGGGCCGAGGACACTCCTGTCAGGTTCCCATCCCCATAGGGATGTGGGCCTTCTGCTCTGAGGTCCCATCCGCTGGGTTGCTCACAGTTTCATGATGTGGGACCTCTGCTGTGAGTTTGCTGTGGCCTGGATCCCATAGACTCTGTGCTCTGGGCGGCCTACTGGCCGGTTCCAACTGCTGGATTCCTCACAACTTTTATTCTGTGGGCTCTGTTTTGTGAGGATACTCCTGCTTGCCTCACTCCTAGCCCCTTGGAGATGTGGGTCCCCTGTTTTAGGCCACATGTTCTGGGTTCCTCACCTTTCTATAATGTGGCCACACTTGTGTGAGGACCCTCCTGCCTGGTTCCGATCCCCTTGGTGATGTGGGCCCTCTGGTGAGAGTCTTATCCTGGCTGGTTTCCTCACCCTTCTGTGAGGTAGGCCCTCTGCGGTGAGGTCACTCCTGCCTGGCTGGCACACATCACCTTGGTGACGTGGGCCCTCAGTTGGGAGTTGGTGTCTGCTGCGAGTCTCTGTCCCTCGGTAATGAGGGCCCTCTTGCGTCAGACCCTAACTCCTGGGCTCCCAAAATTTGCAGATGTGCGACCTGTGGTGCGAGTACACTCCTGTCAGGTTCCCAACCACATGGGAATTTGGGCCTTCTGCTCTGAGGTCCCAAAGGCTGGGGTGCTCACAGTTTCATGATGAGGGCCCTCTGATGTGCGTTCATTCCGGCCTAGATCCCATAGGCTTGCTGCTCCTGGGCGCCTGCTGGGAGGTTCCAACTGCGGGATTCCTCACCTTTTTTATTCTATGGGCCCTCTGTTTTGAGGCTCCTCCTGCCTGCCTCAATCCCAGCCCCGTTGTGATGTGTGTCCTCTGGTGTGAGGCCACGTGTGCTGGGTCCCTCACCTTTCGATGATGTGGCCCCAATGGTGTGAGGACACTCGTGCCTGTTTCCCAGCCCCTTGGTGATGTGGCCCCTCTGGTGAGAGTCTGATCCTGGCTGGGTTCCTTACCGTTCTGTGAGGTGGGCCCTGTGCTCTGAGGTAACTCCTGCCTGGCTTGCTCCCATTGCCTTGGTGACGTCGGCCCTCTGGTGGCAGTTCGATCCTTTTGGAGACTCCTGTCCTCGGTGATGAGGTCCCTCTGGCGTCAGGCTCTAACTGCTGGGCTCCCCAGGTTTTCTGATGTGAGCCCAGTGATGCCAGGACACTCGTGAAATGTTCCCATCCCCATGGCGATATGGGCCTTCTGCTCTGAGGTTCCAACGACTGGGTTGCTCACAGTTTCCTGATGTTAGCTCTCTGGTGTTAGTTCACTCATTCCTAGATCCCATAGCCTCTGTACTCTGGGCCGCCTGCTGGGAAGTTCCAACTGCTGGGTTCCTCACCTTTTTTATTCTTTGGGCCCTGTGTTGGGAGGCTCCTCCTGCCTGTGTCACTCCCAGCCCCTTGGTGATATAGGTCCTCTGGTTTGTGGCCACATGTGCCAGTTTCCTCATCTTTTAGTGATGTGGCCCCACTGGTGTGAGGACACTCGTGCCTGGTTCCCGTCCCCTTGGTGATATGGGCCCTCTGGTGAGAGTCTGATCCTGGTTGGGTTCCTCACACTTCTTTGAGGTGGGCCGTCTGCTGTGAGGTCACTCCTGCCTGGCTGGCACACCCCGCCTTGGCGACGTGGGCCCTCTTGTGGTAGTTGGAACATGCTGGGAGCCTCCTCCCCTCAGTGATGAGGGCCCTCTGGCGTCAGGCCCTAACTGCTGGGTACCCACATTTTCTGATATGTGCTAAGTGGTGCGAGGACACTCCTGCCATGCTCCCAACACCTTGGGGATGTGGACCTTCTGCTCTGAGGTCCAAATGGCTGGGTTGCTCGCATTTTCATGATGTGGACCCTCTGCTGTGAGTTTACTGCGGCCTGAATCGCATAGACTTGGTGCTCTTGGCCGCCTGCTGGGAGGTTCCCATTGCTGGATTCCTCAGCTTTTTTATTCTATGGGCCCTGTGTTGTGAGGCTACTCCTGCCTGCCTCATTCCGAGCCCCTTGGAGATGTGGGTCTTCTTGTTTAGGCCACATGTGCTGGGTTCCTCACCTTTCTATGATGTGGCCACACTGGTGTGAAGACTCTCCTGCCTGGTTCTGATCACCTTGGTGATGTGGGCCCTCTGGTGAGAGTCTTATCCTGGCTGTGTTCCTCACCCTTCTGTGAGGTAGGCCCTCTGCGGTGAGGTCACTCCTACCTGGCTGTCACACGTCACCTTGGCGACGTGGGACCTCAGTTGGGTGTTGGTGCCTGATTGGAGTCTCCTCCCCTTGGTAATGAGGGCCCTCTGGCATCAGGCCCTAACTCCTGGGTTCCCTAAATTCTCTGATGTGTGCCCTGTGGTGCGAGTACACTTCTGACAGGTTCCCAACCCCATGGGAATGTGGGCCTTCTGCTCTGAGATCCCAACGCCTAGGTTGCTCACAGTTTCATGATGACGGCCCTCTGGTGTGAGATCACTCCGGCCTGGATCCCATAGTCTCGCTGCTCCTGGCCGCCTGCTGGGAGGTTCCAACTGCGGGATTCTTCACCTCTTTAATTCTATGGTCCCTCTGTTTTGAGGCTCCTCCTGCCTGCCTCAATCCCAGCTCCCTTGTGATGTGTGTCCTCTGGTTTGAGGCCACGTGTGCTGGGTCCCTCACTTTTCGGTGATGTGGCCCCACTAGTGTGAGGACACTCCTGCCTGGTTCCCATTCCCTTGGTGATGTGGGCCCTCTGGTGAGAATCTGATCCTCTTTGGTTCTTCACACTTCTGTGAGGTTGACCCTCTGCTCTGAGGTCACTCCTGCCTGGTTGTCGCACTCCGCATTGGCGACGTCGCCCTGCTGGTAGCAGTCAGAGCTGGCTGGGAGCCACCGCCCCTCGGTGATGAGGGCCCTCTGGCATCAGGCACTAATTGCTGGGCTCCCCACATTTTTTCATGTGTGCCCACTCTTGCGATGACACTCCTGCTTGTTTCCCTTCCCCATGGGGATGTGGGCCTTCTGCTCTGAGGTCACAACGGCTGGGTTGCTTACAGAATCACAATGAGGGCCCTCTGTTGTGAGTTCATGCCGGCCTGGATCTCATAGCCTCAGTGCTCTGGGCCGCCTGCTAGGAAGATCCAACTGCTGGTTTCCACACCTTTTGTATACAATGGGACATGTGTTGTGAGGTTAATCCTGCCTGCCTCACTCCGAAACCCATGGTGATGTGGGTCCTCTGGTTTGAGGCCACATGTGCTGGGTACCTCAACTTTGGATGATGTGGCCCCACGGGTGTGAGGACACTCCTGCCTGATTCCCATCACCTTGGTGATGTGGGCCCTCTGGGGAGAGTCTGATCCTGGCTGGGTTCCCTACCATTCTGTGAGGTGAGCCCTCTGATGTCAGGTCACTCCTGCCTGGCTAGCTCACATCGCCTTGGCGACGTGGGCCCTCTGTTGGCCACTGGAGCATGCTGGGAGCCTCCTACTCCCGTGAATGATGGCCCTGGAAAAAATGCATATGCCCTTTTTGGCCAAGTGCTTCATTGACGAGGTTCTGCCACTTCTCTTATGCTTTCAGAGCAATTCACGTCTACCTCCTGAAATCGGATTCCAGCAATTCTGCCCCACTTTCAAGTCCTCTTCGCAGCCTTAATTCAATATATTTTTGTACGATTTCTGTCATTTATAAGTCTGCAGGTATGTGAATGACAGTGCCCCTGAGCTCCTTTCCTCAACTCGCTTTCTTGTGAGCTGGCCACAAAACCGCAGGATTGCTTCAGGCCCTAATCTTGTTCCAGCACAGCATGCTGAGCCTTTGGTTAATTCCTTTTCCTGTTGGGAAATGAGTGTTAAAATTGCCCGTGCATACTGGGCATATACCCTGAGAAAACCAAAATTCAAAAAGAGTCATGTACCAAAATGTTCATTGCAGCTCTATTTACAATAGCCCGGAGATGGAAAGAACCTAAGCGCCCATCATCGGACGAATGGATAAAGAAGATGTGGCACATATACACAATGGAATATTACTCAGCCTTAAAAAGAAATGAAACTGAGTTATTTGTAATGAGATGGATAGACCTAGAGTCTGTCATACAGAGTGAAGTAAGTCAGAAAGAAAAAGACAAATAGCGTATGCTAACACATATATATGGAATTTAAAGGAAAAAAATGTCATGAAGAACCTAGGGATAAGACAGGAATAGAGGCGCAGACCTACTGGAGAACGGAATTGAGGATATGGGGAGGGGGAATGGTGAGTTCTGACAGGGCGAGAGAGAGTCATGGACATATACACACTAACAAATGTAGTAAGGTAGATAGCAAGGGGGAAGCAGCCGCAAGGCACAGGGATATTAGCTCGGGGCGTTGGGACAGCCTGGAGGGGTGGAAGGGGGAGAGAGGGAGGGAGGGAGACACAAGAGGGAAGACACAGGGAGCATATGTATATGTATGGCTGATTCACTTTGTTATAAAGCAAAAACTAACACACCATTGTAAAGCAATTATACCCCAATAAAGATGTTAAAAAAAATATTTGCCCGTGCACACACCTACAGATAGTCTCCCATTGGTTCTCCGTATTCCTGTTCATCTTGCGCAGAAATTGCAAACAGTGCCAAACAGGAGGTTAAAGACACTGACTCTCCAAATGGGGAGAGTGTAAGAAAAGGGTCTGGAATGGTGAACCTGAGTACCAGGGGACGAAAACAGACATGCATGTAAAAAGGTTTCCCAGTCACACGGTGGAGCATACTCTGGGTTTCCCATGCAAATTTTAGCAGAAGGAAGAATCCCTAGAACCTGGAGAGTTGGGAACCATGGAATGGGTACCAGGCAGTATGACATCAAAGGGTCTGCATTTGCTCACTGAACCTCACCAATGCTATCAGCCCAAAGGGTCCAGCCTTATCTCTCACCCAGCTCTGGGTGTAGATGTGGTAAACCAGGTTGCATCACATGCCATGTGTGAGTTATTTAACAATTGCTCTCTATTTCACTGTCATTGTGTTTTGTTTTTGAAATTTTTTTTTGACACTGGGATTTATCGGATTTTCACTGCTGCGTTAATGCCGCTGTACACACTCTTGATTCTCTTACGGAGACATAAATATCCACGGGTTTTAAGATTCTTCCTAGTCAGGTATAATCCTAGGCGTTGAATATGTGGTGTTGAGTCCATTTCGTTGAGCAAGGAGTAGGTCTTGTCTATTACATATTTGGCTTATGGAACGGTATCTGTGCTAATTTCAGTCTCTGGTTTTATGCAGCACGCCAACGCACCTTTCTCCATAAGAAAGCACAAGTTGGTTTTCTAAATTTGAGACTGTTCTGTTTTGTAATTCAGTTCATGTATAGTCAAGTTTACATACTGTGTATTAGTGATATTTTATGATGTTTCTTTTTATGTGTGACTTATTTCACGTAGAATCACCATACCTGAATCCACTCACTATGCCGTTATGGGCCTGATGACACAGATTTCATTGCTGAGTGATATTCCATTGTACGTACGTACCACAACTTCTTTATCCATTGTTTGCTCTCTGAGATATTTACCTTGTACTGTAAACGAGGTTCTTGTGAACAGAGAGGTCCCAAACTTTGAGGTGGCTGGGTGTTTTTGATTTTAATTTCCCTAAGCTGTAGGACCATAAGTGGAAGTGCCATAGGCTGTGTTGCTTTGTTTCTTACGTGTTACAGGAAACACATAACACTTCTCCAGAATGGCTGTCGGCAATTTACATCATATGCATCAGCATAATAAGGATCCCTGTTTTCCATTGCCTGTCCTCCGTTTCTGGATTTTACAATTTTTTTAAATGGCCCTTTTGCCCTGGGGGGCACTGAGACTTCATTGTAGTGCAGGTTTATTTACAAGCTTGCTTGGTTGGCCAAAAAGTGCGTATGCGTTTTTTCCTTAATATATTTAAGGAAAAAAGCATCCGCACTTTTTGGACAAGTGCATCATTATCGACGTTCTGCCTCTTTTCCTATTCTTTAAGTGCAATTCCAGTTTAACCCTTCAATCGTTTTCCTGAATTTCTGCCCCGCTTTCAAGTCCCCTTTGCAGGCTTACTTCAATATATTTTTGGAGGATAGCTGTCATTTATAACTCTGCAGGTTTGTGAATTACAGTGCCCCTGAGCTCCTTTCTTCAACCCGCTTTCTTGTGAGCTGGGCACAAAAACGCAGGATTGCTTCAGGCACTAATCTCTTTCCAGCAGGGCACGCTGAGCCTTTGGTTAATTCCTATTCCTGGTGGGAAATGAGCATTACATTTGCCCGTGCAGACAACTACAGCTAGTCTCTCATTGGTTCTCCCTATTCCTGTTCATCTTGCACAGAAATTGCAAGCTGTGCCAAAGAGGAGGTTAAAGGCACTGACTCTCCAAGCGGGGAGAGTGTTAGTAAAGCATCTGGAATGGTGAACCCGAGGACCAGGATACGAAAACTGAGATGCATTTTAAATCATTTCCCAATCACACGGTGGACGATACTCTGGGTTTCCCATGCATGTTTTAGCTGGAGGAAGAATCTCTTGAACCTGGAGAGTTGGGACCCATGGAATGGGTACCATGCAGTATGACTTCAAAGGGTCTGCATTTGCTCACCGAAACTCACCAATGCTATCAGCCTGAAGTGTCCAGCCTTATGTCTCAACCAGCTGTGGGTGTAGATGTGGTCAATCCCGGTTGCATCAGAGGCCCTGAGTGAATTGTTTAAGAATTGCTCTCTATTTCACTGTCTTTGTGTTTTGTTTTTGAAATTTATTTTGATAATAGGATTTATCAGATTTTCCCTGCTGCGTTTATGTCGCTGTACACACACTTGATTCTCTTACGGAGACATATAAATCCATGGGTTTTAAGATTCTTCCTAGTCAGGTATATTCCTAGGCGTTGAATATGTGGTGTTGAGTCCATTGCGTTGAGCAAGGAGTAGGTCTTGTCTATTACATATTTGGCTTATGGAAAGTTATCTGTGCTAATTTCAGTCTCTGGATTTATGCAGCATCCCAACGCACATTTCCCCATAAGCAAGCACTAGTTGGTTTTCAAAATTTGAGACCCTGTTCTGTTTTGTAATTCAGTTCATGTGTAGTTAAATTTACACTCCGTGTATTAGTGATATCTTATGATGTTTCTATTTCTGTGTGATGTAGTTCACGTAGAATCACCGTACCTGCATCCACTCACTATGCCGCTACGGGCCTGATGACACAGATTTCATTGCTGAGTGATATTGCATTGCACGTACGTGCCACAACTTCTTTATCCATTTTTTGCTTTCTGTGATATTTACCTGGTACTGTAGACGAGCTTCTTGGGAACACAGCCGTCCCAAATTTTGGGGTGGATCTCTGTTTTTGATTTTAATTTCCCTAAGCAAGAGGACCATAAGTGCAATTGCCATAAGCTGTGTTCCTTTATTTCTTACGTGTTTCAGGAAACACCATACACTTCTTCAGGGTGGCTGTTGGCAATTTACATCATCCCAATCAGCATAACAAGGCTCCCTGTTCTCCATATCCTGTCTTACCTTTCTGGATTTTACACTTTTTTCAGATGGCCCTTTTGCCAGGGGGGCAGTGAGACTACATTGTAGTGCAGATTTCCTTTACAGTCTTGCTTGGTTGGCCAAAAAGTGCATATGCGTTTTTTCCTGAATATATTCAGGAAAAAACGCATACGCCCTTTTTGGCCAAGTGCATCATTGTCCACTTTGTGCCTCTTTTCCTATGCTTTCAGGGCAATTCCAATCTACCACCTGCAATCGTTTTCCTGAAATTCTGCCCCGTTTTCAAGTCCCCTTCGCAGGCTTACTTCAATATACTTTTGGAAGATAGCTGTCATTTATAACTCTGCAGGTTTGTGAATTACAGAGCCACTGAGCTCCTTTCTTCAACTCGATTTCTTGTGAGCTGGGCACAAAACCACAGGATTGTTTCAGGCACTAATCTGTTACCAGCAGGGCACGCTGAGCCTTTGGTTAATTCCTCTTCCTGGTGGGAAATGAGCATTACATTTGCCCGTGCAGACACCTACAGCTAGTCTCTCATTGGTTCTCCCTATTCCTGTTCATCTTGCACAGAAATTGCAAGCTGTGCCAAACAGGACGTTAAAGGCACTGACTCTCCAAGCGGGGAGAGTGTTAGTAAAGCATCTGGAATGGTGAACCCGAGGACCAGGATACGAAAACTGAGATGCATTTTAAATCGATTCCCAATCACTCGGTGGACCATACTGTGGGTTTCCCATGCATGTTTTAGCTGGAGGAAGAATCCCTTGAACCTGAAGTGTTGGGACCCATGGAATAGGTACCATGCAGTATGACTTCAAAGGGTCTGCATTTGCTCACCGAAACTCACCAATGCTATCAGCCTGAAGTGTCCAGCCTTATGTCTCAACCAGCTGTGGGTGTAGATGTGGTCAATCCCGGTTGCATCACATGCCCTGAGTGAATTATTTAAGAATTGCTCTCTATTTCACTGTCTTTGTGTTTTGTTTTCGAAATTTATTTTGATAATGGGATTTATCGGATTTTCACTGCTGCGTTTCGGCCGCTGTACACACGCTTGATTCTCTTACAGAGACATATATATCCATGGGTTTTAAGATTCTTCCTAGTCAGGTATATTCTTAGGCGTTCAATATGTGGTGTTGAGTCCATTTCGTTGAGCAAGGAGTAGGTCTTGTCTATTACATATTTGGCTTATGGAATGTTATCTGTGCTAATTTCAGTCTCTGGTTTTATGCAGCACCCCAAGGCACCTTTCCCCATAAGCAAGCACTAGTTTGTTTTCTAAATTTGAGACCCTGTTCTGTTTTGTAATTCAGTTCATGTGTAGTCAAGTTTACATTCCGTGTATTAGTGATATCTTATGATGTTTCTTTTTCTGTGTGACGTAGTTCACGTAGAATCACCGTACCTGCATCCACTCACTATGCCGCTATGGGCCTGATGACACAGATTTCATTGCTGAGTGATACTGCATTGCACGTACGTGCCACAACTTCTTTATCCATTTTTTGCTTTCTGGGATATTTACCTGGTACTGTAGACGAGCTTCTTGGGAACACAGCCGTCCCAAACTGTGGGGTGGCTCTCTGTTTTTGATTTTAATTTCCCTAAGGAATAGGACCATAAGTGCAATTGCCATAGGCTGTGTTGCTTTATTTCTTACATTTTTCAGGAAACACCATACACTTCTCCAGGGTGGCTGTTGGCAATTTACATCCTGCCAATCAGCATAACAAGGCTCCCTGTTCTCCATATCCTGTCCTACCTTTCTGGATTTTACACTTTTTTCAGATGGCCCTCTTGCCCGGGGGGCAGTGAGACTTCATTGTAGTGCAGATTTCCTTTACAGGCTTGCTTGGTTGGCCAAAAAGTGCGTATGCGTTTTTTCCTGAATATATTCAGGAAAAAACGCATACGCACTTTTTGGCCAAGTGCATCATTGTCGACGTTCTGCCTCTTTTCGTATGCTTTCAGCGCAATTCCAGTCTACCCCCTGCAATCGTTTTCCTGAAATTCTGCCCCGCTTTCAAGTCCCCTTCGCAGGCTTACTTCAATATATTTTTGGAGGATAGCTGTCATTTATAACTCTGCAGGTTTGTGAATTACAGTGCCCCTGAGCTCCTTTCTTCCACACGCTTTCTTGTGAGCTGGGCACAAAACCGCAGGATTGCTTCAGGCCCGAATCTGTTTCCAGCAGGGCACACTGAGCCTTTGTTTAATTTCTCTTCCTGGTGGGCAATGAGCGTTACATTTGCCCGTGCAGACACCTACAGCTAGTCTCTCATTGGTTCTCCCTATTCCTGTTCATCTTGCACAGAAATTGCAAGCTGTGCCAAAGAGGAGGTTAAAGGCATTGACTCTCCAAGCGGGGAGAGTGTTAGTAAAGCATCTGGAATGGTGAACCCGAGGACCAGGATACGAAAACGGAGATGCATTTTAAATCGTTTCCCAATCACACGGTGGACGATACTCTGGGTTTCCCATGCATGTTTTAGCTGGAGGTAGAATCCCATGAACCTGGAGAGTTGGGACCCATGGAATGGGTACCATGCAGTATGACTTCAAAGGGTCTGCCTTTGCTCATCGAAACTCACCAATGCTATCAGCCTGAAGTGTCCAGCCTTATGTCTCAACCAGCTCTGGGTGTAGATGTGGTCAATCCCGGTTGCATCACATGCCCTGAGTGAATTATTTAAGAATTGCTCTCCATTTCACTGTCTTTGTGTTTTGTTTTCGAAATTTATTTGGTTAATGGGATTTATCGGATTTTCACTGCTGCGTTTCGGCCGCTGTACACACGCTTGATTCTCTTACGGAGACATATATATCCATGGGTTTTAAGATTCTTCCTAGTCAGGTATATTCCTAGGCGTTGAATATGTGGTGTTGGGTCCATTTCGTTGAGCAAGGAGTAGGTCTTGTCTATTACATATTTGGCTTATGGAAAGTTATCTCTGCTAATTTCAGTCTCTGGTTTTATGCAGCACCCCAACGCACCTTTCCCCATAAGCAAGCACTATTTGGTTTTCTAAATTTGAGACCCTGTTCTGTTTTGTAATTCAGTTCATGTGTAGTCAAGTTTACATTCCGTGTATTAGTGATATCTTATGATGTTTCTTTTTCTGTGTGACGTAGTTCACGTAGAATCACCGTACCTGCATCCACTCACTATGCCGCTATGGGCCTGATGACACAGATTTCATTGCTGAGTGATACTGCATTGCACGTACGTGCCACAAGTTCTTTATCCATTTTTTGCTTTCTGGGATATATACCTGGTACTGTAGACGAGCTTATTGGGAACACAGCCGTCCCAAACTGTGGGGTGGCTCTCTGTTTTTGATTTTAATTTCCCTAAGGAATAGGACCATAAGTGCAATTGCCATAGGCTGTGTTGCTTTATTTCTTACATTTTTCAGGAAACACCATACACTTCTCCAGGGTGGCTGTTGGCAATTTACATCCTGCCAATCAGCATAACAAGGCTCCCTGTTCTCCATATCCTGTCCTACCTTTCTGGATTTTACACATTTTTCAGATGGCCCTCTTGCCCAGGGGGCAGTGAGACTTCATTGTAGTGCAGATTTCCTTTACAGGCTTGCTTGGTTGGCCAAAAAGGGCGTATGCGTTTTTTCCTGAATATATTCAGGAAAAAACGCATACGCCCTTTTTGGCCAAGTGCATCATTGTCGACGTTCTGCCTCTTTTCCTATGCTTTCAGGGCAATTCCAGTCTACCCCCTGCAATCGTTTTCCTGAAATTCTGCCCCGCTTTCAAGTCCCCTTCGCAGGCTTACTTCAATATATTTTTGGAGGAAAGCTGTCATTTATAACTCTGCAGGTTTGTGAATTACAGTGCCCCTGAGCTCGTCCTTCAACTCGCTTTCTTGTGAGCTGGGCACAAAACCGCAGGATTGCTTCAGGCCCTAATCTGTTTCCAGCAGGGCACACTGAGCCTTTGTTTAATTCCTCTTCCTGGTGGGCAATGAGCGTTACATTTGCCCGTGCAGACACCTACAGCTAGTCTCTCATTGGTTCTCCCTATTCCTGTTCATCTTGCACAGAAATTGCAAGCTGTGCCAAAGAGGAGGTTAAAGGCTCTGACTCTCCAAGCGGGGAGAGTGTTAGTAAAGCATCTGGAATGGTGAACCCGAGGACCAGGATACGAAAACTGAGATGCATTTTAAATCGTTTCCCAATCACACGGTGGACGATACTCTGTGTTTCCCATGCATGTTTTAGCTGCAGGAAGAATGCCTTGAACCTGGAGAGTTGGGACCCATGGAATGTGTACCATGCAGTATGACTTCAAAGGGTCTGCATTTGCTCACTGAAACTCACCAATGCTATCAGCCTGGAGTGTCCAGCCTTATGTCTCAATCAGCTCTGGGTGTAGATGTGGTCAATCCCGGTTGCATCACATGCCCTGAGTGAATTATTTAAGAATTGCTCTCTATTTCACTGTCTTTGTGTTTTGTTTTCGAAATTTATTTTGATAATGGGATTTATCGGATTTTCACTGCTGCGTTTCGGCCGCTGTACACACGCTTGATTCTCTTACGGAGACATATATATCCATGGGTTTTAAGATTCTTCCTAGTCAGGTATATTCCTAGGCGTTGAATATGTGGTGTTGGGTCCATTTCGTTGAGCAAGGAGTAGGACTTGTCTATTACATATTTGGCTTATGGAAAGTTATCTGTGCTAATTTCAGTCTCTGGTTTTATGCAGCACCCCAAGGCACCTTTTCCCATAAGCAAGCACTAGTTGGTTTTCTAAATTTGAGACCCTGTTCTGTTTTGTAATTCAGTTCATGTGTAGTCAAGTTTACATTCCGTGTATTAGTGATATCTTATGATGTTTCTTTTTCTGTGTGACGTAGTTCACGTAGAATCACCGTACCTGCATCCACTCACTATGCCGCTACGGGCCTGATGACACAGATTTCATTGCTGAGTGATATTGCATTGTACGTACGTGCCACAACTTCTTTATCCATTTTTTGCTTTCTGGGATATTTACCTGATACTGTAGACGAGCTTTTTCTGAACACAGCCGTCCCAAATATTGGGGTGGCTGTCTGTTTTTGATTTTAATTTCCGTAAGATATAGGACCATAAGTGGAAGTGCCATAGGCTGTGTTGCTTTGTTTCTTACGTGTTTCAGGAAACACCATACACTTTTCCAGGGTGGCTGCTGGCAATTTACATCCTGCCAATCAGCATAACAAGGCTCCCTGTTCTCCATATCCTGTCCTACCTTTCTGGATTTTACACTTTTTTCAGATGGCCCTTTTGCCCGGGGGGCAGTGAGACTTCATTGTAGTGCAGATTTCCTTTACAGGCTTGCTTGTTTGGCCAAAAAGTTCCTATGCGTTTTTTCCTGAATATATTCAGGAAAAAACGCATACGCCCTTTTTGGCCAAGTGCATCATTGTCGACGTTGTGCCTCTTTTCATATGCTTTCAGGGCAATTCCAGTCTACCCCCTGCAATCGTTTTCCTGAAATTCTGCCCCGCTTTCAAGTCCCCTTCGCAGGCTTACTTCAATATATTTTTGGAGGATAGCTGTCAATTATAACTCTGCATGTTTGTGAATTACAGTGCCCCTGAGCTCCGTTCTTCAACTCGCTTTCTTGTGAGCTGGGCACAAAACCGCAGGATTGCTTCAGGCCCTAATCTGTTTCCAGCAGGGCACACTGAGCCTTTGTTTAATTCCTCTTCCTGGTGGGCAATGAGCGTTACATTTGCCCGTGCAGACACCTAGAGGTAGTTTCTCATTGGTTCTCCCTATTCCTGTTCATCTTGCACAGAAATTGCAAGCAGTGCCAAACAGGAGGTTAAAGGCACTGACTCTCCAAGCGGGGAGAGTGTTAGTAAAGCATCTGGAATGGTGAACCCGAGGACCAGGATACGAAAACTGAGATGCATTTTAAATCGTTTCCCAATCACACGGTGGACGATACTCTGGGTTTCCCATGCATGTTTTAGCTGGAGGAAGAATGCCTTGAACCTGGAGAGTTGGGACCCATGGAATGGGTATCATGCAGTATGACTTCAAAGGGTCTGCATTTGCTCACCGAAACTCACCAATGCTATCAGCCTGAAGTGTCCAGCCTTATGTCTCAACCAGCTCTGGGTGTAGATGTGGTCAATCCCGGTTGCATCACATGCCCTGAGTGAATTATTTAAGAATTGCTCTCTATTTCACTGTCTTTGTGTTTTGTTTTCGAAATTTATTTTGATAATGGGATTTATCGGATTTTCACTGCTGCGTTTGGGCCGCTGTACACACGCTTGATTCTCTTAAGGAGACATATATATCCATGGGTTTTAAGATTCTTCCTAGTCAGGTATATTCCTAGGCGTTGAATATGTGGTGTTGAGTCCATTTCGTTGAGCAAGGAGTAGGTCTTGTCTATTAAATATTTGGCTTATGGAATGTTATCTGTGCTAATTTCAGTCTCTGGTTTTATGCAGCACCCCAAGGCACCTTTCCCCATAAGCAAGCACTAGTTGGTTTTCTAAATTTGAGACCCAGTTCTGTTTTGTAATTCAGTTCATGTGTAGTCAAGTTTACATTCCGTGTATTAGTGATATCTTATGATGTTTCTTTTTCTGTGTGACGTAGTTCACGAAGAATCACCGTACCTGCATCCACTCACTATGCCGCTACGGGCCTGATGACACAGATTTCATTGCTGAGTGATATTGCATTGTACGTACGTGCCACAACTTCTTTATCCATTTTTTGCTTTCTGGGATATTTACCTGATACTGTAGACGAGCTTCTTGTGAACACAGCCGTCCCAAATATTGGGGTGGCTGTCTGTTTTTGATTTTAATTTCCGTAAGCTATAGGACCATAAGTGGAAGTGCCATAGGCTGTGTTGCTTTGTTTCTTACGTGTTTCAGGAAACACCATACACTTCTCCAGGGTGGCTGCTGGCAATTTACATCCTGCCAATCAGCATAACAAGGCTCCCTGTTCTCCATATCCTGTCCTACCTTTCTGGATTTTACACTTTTTTCAGATGGCCCTTTTGCCCGGTGGGCAGTGAGACTTCATTTTTGTGCAGATTTCCTTTACAGGCTTGCTTGGTTTGCCAAAAAGGGCGTATGCGTTTTTTCCTGAATATATTCAGGAAAAAACGCATACACCATTTTTGGCCAAGTGCATCATTGTCGACGTTGTGCCTCTTTTCCTATGCTTTCAGTGCAATTCCAGTCTACCCCCTGCAATCGTTTTCCTGAAATTCTGCCCCGCTTTCAAGTCCCCTTCGCAGGCTTACTTCAGTATATTTTTGGAGGATAGCTGTCAATTATAACTCTGCAGGTTTGTGAATTACAGTGCCCCTGAGCTCCGTTCTTCAACTCGCTTTCTTGTGAGCTGGGCACAAAACCGCAGGATTGCTTCAGGCCCTAATCTGTTTCCAGCAGGGCACACTGAGCCTTTGTTTAATTCCTCTTCCTGGTGGGCAATGAGGGTTACATTTGCCCGTGCAGACACCTAGAGGTAGTTTCTCATTGGTTCTCCCTATTCCTGTTCATCTTGCACAGAAATTGCAAGCAGTGCCAAACAGGAGGTTAAAGGCACTGACTCTCCAAGCCGGGAGACTGTTAGTAAAGCATCTGGAATGGTGAACCCGAGGACCAGGATACGAAAACTGAGATGCATTTTAAATCGTTTCCCAATCACACGGTGGACGATACTCTGGGTTTCCCATGCATGTTTTAGCTGGAGGAAGAATGCCTTGAACCTGGAGAGTTGGGACCCATGGAATGGGTACCATGCAGTATGACTTCAAAGGGTCTGCATTTGCTCACCAAAACTCACCAATGTTATCAGCCTGAAGTGTCCAGCCTTATGTCTCAACCAGCTCTGGGTGTAGATGTGGTCAATCCCGGTTGCATCACATGCCCTGAGTGAATTATTTAAGAATTGCTCTCTATTTCACTGTCTTTGTGTTTTGTTTTTGAAATTTATTTTGAAAGTGCGATTTATCGGATTTTCACTGCTGCGTTTATGCCGCTGTACACACGCTTGATTCTCTTACGGAGACATATAAATCCATGGGTTTTAAGATTCTTCCTAGTCAGGTATATTCCTAGGCGTTGAATATGTGGTGTTGAGTCCATTTCGTTGAGCAAGGAGTAGGTCTTGTCTATTACATATTTGGCTTATGGAATGTTATCTGTGCTAATTTCAGTCTCTGGTTTTATGCAGCACCCCAAGGCACCTTTCCCCATAAGCAAGCACTAGTTGGTTTTCTAAATTTGAGACCCTGTTCTGTTTTGTAATTCAGTTCATGTGTAGTCAAGTTTACATTCCTTGTATTAGTGATATCTTATGATGTTTCTTTTTATGTGTGACGTAGTTCACGTAGAATCACCGTACCTGCATCCACTCACTATGCCGCTACGTGCCTGATGACACAGATTTCATTGCTGAGTGATACTGCATTGCACGTACGTGCCACAACTTCTTTATCCATTTTTTGCTTTCTGGGATATTTACCTGATACTGTAGACGAGCTTCTTGTGAACACAGCCGTCCCAAATATTGGGGTGGCTGTCTGTTTTTGATTTTAATTTCCGTAAGCTATAGGACCATAAGTGGAAGTGCCATAGGCTGCGCTGCTTTGTTTCTTACGTGTTTCAGGAAACACCATACACTTCTCCAAGGTGGCTGCTGGCAATTTACATCCTGCCAATCAGCATAACAAGGCTCCCTGTCCTCCATATCCTGTCCTACCTTTCTGGATTTTACACTTTTTTCAGATGGCCCTTTTGCCCGGGGGGCAGTGAGACTTCATTGTAGTGCAGATTTCCTTTACAGGCCTGCTTGGTTGGCCAAAAAGGGGGTATGCGTTTTTTCCTGAATATATTCAGGAAAAAACGCATACGCCCTTTTTGGCCAAGTGCATCATTGTTGACGTTGTGCTTCTTTTCCTATGCTTTCAGGGCAATTCCAGTCTACCCCCTGCAATCGTTTTCCTGAAATTCTGCCCCGCTTTCAAGTCCCCTTCGCAGGCTTACTTCAATATATTTTTGGAGGATAGCTGTCATTTATAACTCTGCAGGTTTGTGAATTACAGTGCCCCTGAGCTCCTTTCTTCAGCTCGCTTTCTTGTGAGCTGGGCACAAAACCGCAGGATTGCTCTAGGCCCTAATCTGTTTCTAGCAGGGCACACTGAGCCTTTGTTTCTTTCCTCTTCCTGGTGGGCAATGAGTTACATTTGGCCGTGCAGACACCTACAGCTAGTCTCTCATTGGTTCTCCCTATTCCTGTTCATCTTGCACAGAAATTGCAAACTGTGCCAAACAGGAGGTTAAAGGCACTGACTCTCCAAGCGGGGAAAGTTTTAGTAAAGCGTCTGGAATGGTGAACCCAAGGACAAGGATTCGAAAACTGAGATCCATTTTAAATCGTTTCCCAATCTCATGGTGTAGCATACACTGTTTTTCCCATGCATGTTTTAGCTGAAGGAAGAATCCCTTGAACCTGGAGTGCTGGGACCCATGGAATGGGTACCATGCAGTATGACTTCAAAGGGTCTGCATTTGCTCACCGAAACTCACCAATGCTATCAGCCTGAAGTGTCCAGCCTTATGTCTCAACCAGCTCTGGGTGTAGATGTGGTCAATCCCGGTTGCATCACATGCCCTGAGTGAATTATTTAAGAATTGCTCTCTATTTCACTGTCTTTGTGTTTTGTTTTTGAAATTTATTTTGATAATGTGATTTATCGGATTTTCACTGCTGCGTTTATGCCGCTGTACACACGCTTGATTCTCTTATGGAGACATAAAAATCCATGGGTTTTAAGATTCTTCCTAGTCAGGTATATTCCTAGGCGTTGAATATGTGGTGTTGAGTCCATTTCGTTGAGCAAGGAGTAGGTCTTGTCTATTACATATTTGGCTTATGGAAAGTTATCTGTGCTAATTTCAGTCTCTGGTTTTATGCAGCACCCCAAGGCACCTTTTCCCATAAGGAAGCACTAGTTGGTTTTCTAAATTTGACACCCTGTTCTGTTTTGTAATTCAGTTAATGTGTAGTCAAGTTTACATTCCGTGTATTAGTGATATGATGTTTCTTTTTCTGTGTGACGTAGTTCACGTAGAATCACCATACCTGCATCCACTCACTATGCCGCTACGGGCCTGATGACACAGATTTCATTGCTGAGTGATATTGCATTGTACGTACGTGCCACAACTTCTTTATCCATTTTTTGCTTTCTTCGATATTTACCTGGTACTGTAGACGAGCTACTTGTGAACACAGCCGTCCCAAATACTGGGGTGGCTGTCTGTTTTTGATTTTAATTTCCGTAAGCTATAGGACCATAAGTGGAAGTGCCATAGGCTGTGTTGCTTTGTTTCTTACGTGTTTCAGGAAACACCATACACATCTCCAGGGTGGCTGCTGGCAATTTACATCCTGCCAATCAGCATAACAAGGCTCCCTGTTCTCCATATCCTGTCCTACCTTTCTGGATTTTACAATTTTTTCAGATGGCCCTTTTGCCCGGGGGGCAGTGAGACTTCATTGTAGTGCAGATTTCCTTTACAGGCTTACTTGTTTGGACAAAAAGGGCGTATGCGTTTTTTCCTGAATATATTCAGGAAAAAACGCATACGCCTTTTTTCGCCAAGTGCATCATTGCCGACGTTGTGCCTCTATTCCTATGCTTTCAGGGCAATTCCAGTCTACCCCCTGCAATCGTTTTCCTGAAATTCTGCCCCGCATTCAAGTCCCCTTCGCAGGCTTACTTCAATATATTTTTGGAGGATAGCTGTCATTTATAACTCTGCAGGTTTGTGAATTACAGTGACCCTGAGCTCCTTTCTGCAACTCGCTTTCTTGTGAGCTGGGCACAAAACCGCAGGATTGCTTCAGGCCCTAATCTGTTTCCAGCAGGGCACACTGAGCCTTTGGTTAATTCCTCTTCCTGGTGGGAAATGAGCGTTACATTTGCCCGTGCAGACACCTACAGCTAGTCTCTCATTGGTTCTCCCTATTCCTGTTCATCTTGCACAGAAATTGCAAGCTGTGCCAAAGAGGAGGTTAAAGGCACTGACTCTCCAAGCGGGGAGAGTGTTAGTAAAACATCTGGAATGGTGAACCCAAGGACCAGGATACGAAAACTGAGATGCATTTTAAATCGTTTCCCAATCACACGGTGGACGATACTCTGGGTTTCCCATACATGTTTTAGCTGGAGGAAGAATCCCTGGAACCTGGAGAGTTGGGACCCATGGAATGGGTACCATGCAGTATGACTTCAAAGGGTCTGCATTTGCTCACCGAAACTCACCAATGCTATCAGCCTGAAGTGTCCAGCCTTATGTCTCAACCAGCTCTGGGTGTAGATGTGGTCAATCCCGGTTGCATCACATGCCCTGAGTGAATTATTTAAGAATTGCTCTCTATTTCACTGTCTTTGTGTTTTGTTTTCGAAATTTATTTTGATAATGGGATTTATCGGATTTTCACTGCTGCGTTTCGGCCGCTGTACACACGCTTGATTCTCTTACAGAGACATATATATCCATGGGCTTTAAGATTCTTCCTAGTCAGGTATATTCCTAGGCGTTGAATATGTGGTGTTGGGTCCATTTCGTTGAGCAAGGAGTAGGTCTTGTCTATTACATATTTGGCTTATGGAAAGTTATCTGTGCTAATTTCAGTCTCTGGTTTTATGCAGCACCCCAAGGCACCTTTCCCCATAAGCAAGCACTAGTTGGTTTTCTAAATTTGAGACCCTGTTCTGTTTTGTAATTCAGTTCATGTGTAGTCAAGTTTACATTCCGTGTATTACTGATATCTTATGATGTTTCTTTTTCTGTGTGACGTAGTTCACGTAGAATCACCGTACCTGCATCCACTCACTATGCCGCTACGGGCCTGATGACACAGATTTCATTGCTGAGTGATATTGCATTGTACGTACGTGCCACAACTTCTTTATCCTTTTTTGCTTTCTGGGATATTTACTTGATACTGTAGACGAGCTTCTTGTGAACACAGCCGTCCCAAATATTGGGGTGGCTGTCTGTTTTTGATTTTAATTTCCGTAAGCTATAGGACCATAAGTGGAAGTGCCATAGGCTGTGTTGCTTTGTTTCTTACGTGTTTCAGGAAACACCATACACTTCTCCAGGGTGGCTTCTGGCAATTTACATCCTGCCAATCAGCATAACAAGGCTCCCTGTTCTCCATATCCTGTCCTACCTTTCTGGATTTTACACTTTTTTCAGATGGCCCTTTTACCCGGTGGGCAGTGAGACTTCATTTTTGTGCAGATTTCCTTTACAGGCTTGCTTGGTTTGCCAAAAAGGGCGTATGCGTTTTTTCCTGAATATATTCAGGAAAAAACGCATACACCATTTTTGGCCAAGTGCATCATTGTCGACGTTGTGCCTCTTTTCCTATGCTTTCAGTGCAATTCCAGTCTACCGCCTGCAATCGTTTTCCTGAAATTCTGCCCCGCTTTCAAGTCCCCTTCGCAGGCTTACTTCAATATATTTTTGGAGGATAGCTGTCAATTATAACTCTGCAGGTTTGTGAATTACAGTGCCCCTGAGCTCCGTTCTTCAACTCGCTTTCTTGTGAGCTGGGCACAAAACCGCAGGATTGCTTCAGGCCCTAATCTGTTTCCAGCAGGGCAAACTGAGCCTTTGTTTAATTCCTCTTCCTGGTGGGCAATGAGGGTTACATTTGCCCGTGCAGACACCTAGAGGTAGTTTCTCATTGGTTCTCCCTATTCCTGTTCATCTTGCACAGAAATTGCAAGCAGTGCCAAACAGGAGGTTAAAGGCACTGACTCTCCAAGCGGGGAGACTGTTAGTAAAGCATCTGGAATGGTGAACCCGAGGACCAGGATACGAAAACTGAGATGCATTTTAAATCGTTTCCCAATCACACGGTGGACGATACTCTGGGTTTCCCATGCATGTTTTAGCTGGAGGAAGAATCCCTTGAACCTGGAGAGTTGGGACCCATGGAATGGTTACCATGCAGTATGACTTCAAAGGGTCTGCATTTGCTCACCGAAACTCACCAATGTTATCAGCCTGAAGTGTCCAGCCTTATGTCTCAACCAGCTCTGGGTGTAGATGTGGTCAATCCCGGTTGCATCACATGCCCTGAGTGAATTATTTAAGAATTGCTCTCTATTTCACTGTCTTTGTGTTTTGTTTTCGAAATTTATTTTGATAATGGGATTTATCGGATTTTCACTGCTGCGTTTCGGCCGCTGTACACACGCTTGATTCTCTTACAGAGACATATATATCCATGGGTTTTAAGATTCTTCCTAGTCAGGTATATTCCTAGGCGTTGAATATGTGGTGTTGGGTCCATTTCGTTGAGCAAGGAGTAGGTCTTGTCTATTACATATTTGGCTTATGGAAAGTTATCTGTGCTAATTTCAGTCTCTGGTTTTATGCAGCACCCCAAGGCACCTTTCCCCATAAGCAAGCACTAGTTGGTTTTCTAAATTTGAGACCCTGTTCTGTTTTGTAATTCAGTTCATGTGTAGTCAAGTTTACATTCCGTGTATTACTGATATCTTACGATGTTTCTTTTTCTGTGTGACGTATTTCACGTAGAATCACCGTACCTGCATCCACTCACTATGCCGCTACGGGCCTGATGACACAGATTTCATTGCTGAGTGATATTGCATTGTACGTACGTGCCACAACTTCTTTATCCTTTTTTGCTTTCTGGGATATTTACCTGATACTGTAGACGAGCTTCTTGTGAACACAGCCGTCCCAAATATTGGGGTGGCTGTCTGTTTTTGATTTTAATTTCCGTAAGCTATAGGACCATAAGTGCAAGTGCCATAGGCTGTGTTGCTTTGTTTCTTACGTGTTTCAGGAAACACCATATACTTCTCCAGGGTGGCTGCTGGCAATTTACATCCTGGCAATCAGCATAACAAGGCTCCCTGTTCTGCGTATCCTGTCCTATCTTTCTGGATTTTACACTTTTTTCAGATGGCCCTTTTGCCCAGGGGGCAGTGAGACTTCATTGTAGTGCAGATTTCCTTTACAGGCTTGCTTGGTTGGCCAAAAAGGGCGTATGCGTTTTTTCCTGAATATATTCAGGAAAAAACGCATACGCCTTTTTTCGCCAAGTGCATCATTGCCGACGTTGTGCCTCTATTCCTATGCTTTCAGGGCAATTCCAGTCTACCCCCTGCAATCGTTTTCCTGAAATTCTGCCCCGCATTCAAGTCCCTTTCGCAGGCTTACTTCAATATATTTTTGGAGGATAGCTGTCATTTATAACTCTGCAGGTTTGTGAATTACAGTGCCCCTGAGCTCCTTTCTTCAATTCGCTTTCTTGTGAGCTGGGCACAAAACCGCAGGATTGCTTCAGGCCCTAATCTGTTTCCAGCAGGGCACACTGAGCCTTTGGTTAATTCCACTTCCTGGTGGGAAATGAGCGTTACATTTGCCCGTGCAGACACCTACAGCTAGTCTCTCATTGGTTCTCCCTATTCCTGTTCATCTTGCACAGAAATTGCAAGCTGTGCCAAAGAGGAGGTTAAAGGCACTGACTCTCCAAGCGGGGAGAGTGTTAGTAAAACATCTGGAATGGTGAACCCGAGGACCAGGATACGAAAACTGAGATGCATTTTAAATCGTTTCCCAATCACACGGTGGACGATACTCTGGGTTTCCCATGCATGTTTTAGCTGGAGGAAGAATCCCTTGAACCTGGAGAGTTGGGACCCATGGAATGGGTACCATGCAGTATGACTTCAAAGGGTCTGCATTTGCTCACCGAAACTCACCAATGCTATCAGCCTGAAGTGTCCAGCCTTATGTCTCAACCAGCTCTGGGTGTAGATGTGGTCAATCCCGGTTGCATCACATGCCCTGAGTGAATTATTTAAGAATTGCTCTCTATTTCACTGTCTTTGTGTTTTGTTTTCGTAATTTATTTTGATAATGGGATTTATCGGATTTTCACTGCTGCATTTCGGCCGCTGTACACACGCTTGATTCTCTTACGGAGACATATATATCCATGGGTTTTAAGATTCTTCCTAGTCAGGTATATTCCTAGGCGTTGAATATGTGGTGTTGGGTCCACTTCGTTGAGCAAGGAGTAGGTCTTGTCTATTACATATTTGGCTTATGGAAAGTTATCTGTTCTAATTTCAGTCTCTGGGTTTATGCAGCACCCCAAGGCACCTTTCCCCATAAGCAAGCACTAGTTGGTTTTCAAAATTTGAGACCCTGTTCTGTTTTGTAATTCAGTTCATGTGTAGTCAAGTTTACATTCCGTGTATTAGTGATATCTTATGATGTTTCTTTTTATGTGTGACGTAGTTAACGTAGAATCACCGTACCTGCATCCACTCACTATGCCGCTACGGGCCTGATGACACAGATTTCATTGCTGAGTGATATTGCATTGTACGTACGTACCACAACTTCTTTATCCATTTTTTGCTTTCTGGGATATTTACCTGATACTGTAGACGAGCTTCTTGTGAACACAGCCGTCCCAAATATTGGGGTGGCTGTCTGTTTTTGATTTTAATTTCCGTAAGCTATAGGACCATAAGTGGAAGTGCCATAGGCTGTGTTGCTTTTTTTCTTCCGTGTTTCAGGAAACACCATACACTTCTCCAGGGTGGCTGCTGGCAATTTACATCCTGCAAATCAGCATAACAAGGCTCCCTGTTCTCCATATCCTGCCCTACCTTTCTGGATTTTACACTTTTTTCAGATGGCCCTTTTGCCAGGGGGGCAGTGAGACTTCATTGTAGTGCAGATTTCCTTTACAGGCTTGCTTGGTTGGCCAAAAAGGGCGTATTCGTTTTTTCCTGAATATATTCAGGAAAAAACCATACGCCCTTTTTGGCCAAGCGCATCATTGCCGACGTTGTGCCTCTTTTCCTAGGCTTTCAGGGCAATTCCAGTCTACCCCCTGCAATCGTTTTCCTGAAATTCTGCTCCGCTTTCAAGTCCCCTTCGCAGGCTTACTTCAATATATTTTTGGAGGATAGCTGTCATTTATAACTCTGCAGGTTTGTGAATTACAGTGTCCCTGAGCTCCTTTCTTCAACTCGCTTTCTTGTGAGCTGGGCACAAAACCGCAGGATTGCTTCAGGCCCTAATCTGTTTCCAGCAGGGCACACTGAGCCTTTGGTTAATTCCTCTTCCTGGTGGGAAATGAGCGTTACATTTGCCCGTGCAGACACCTACAGCTAATCTCTCATTGGTTCTCCCTATTCCTCTTCATCTTGCACAGAAATTGCAAGCTGTGCCAAAGAGGAGGTTAAAGGCACTGACTCTCCAAGCGGGGAGAGTGTTAGTAAAGCATCTGGAATGGTGAACCCGAGGACCAGGATACGAAAACTGAGATGCATTTTAAATCGTTTCCCAATCACTTGGTGGACGATACTCTGGTTTTCCCATGCATGTTTTAGCTGGAGGAAGAATCCCTTGAACCTGGAGAGTTGGGACCCATGGAAGGGGTACCATGCAGTATGACTTCAAAGGGTCTGCATTTGCTCACCGAAACTCACCAATGCTATCAGCCTGAAGTGTCCAGCCTTATGTCTCCACCAGCTCTGGGTGTAGATGTGGTCAATCCCGGTTGCATCACATGCCATGAGTGAATTATTTAAGAATTGCTCTCTATTTCACTGTCTTTGTGTTTTGTTTTCGAAATTTAGTTTGATAATGGGATTTATCGGATTTTCACTGCTGCGTTTCGGCCGCTCTACACACGCTTGATTCTCTTACGGAGTCATATATATCCGTGGGTTTTAAGATTCTTCCTAGTCAGGTATATTCCTAGGCGTTGAATATGTGGTGTTGGGTCCATTTCGTTGAGCACGGAGTAGGTCTTGTCTATTACATATTTGGCTTATGGAAAGTTATCTGTGCTAATTTCAGTCTCTGGTGTTATGCAGCACCCCAAGGCACCTTTCCCCATAAGCAAGCACTAGTTGGTTTTCTAAATTTGAGACCCTGTTCTGTTTTGTAATTCAGTTCATGTGTAGTCAAGTTTACATTCCGTGTATTAGTGATATCTTATGATGTTTCTTTTTCTGTGTGACGTAGTTCACGTAGAATCACCGTACGTGCATCCACTCACTATGCCGCTACGGGCCTGATGACACAGATTTCATTGCTGAGTGATATTGCATTGTACGTACGTGCCACAACTTCTTTATCCATTTTTTGCTTTCTGGGATATTCACCTGGTACTGTAGACGAGCTTCTTGTGAACACAGCCGTCCCAAATATTGGGGTGGCTGTCTGTTTTTGATTTTAATTTCCGTAAGCTATAGGACCATAAGTGGAAGTGCCATAGGCTGTGTTGCTTTGTTTCTTACGTGTTTCAGGAAACACCATACACTTCTCCAGGGTGGCTGCTGGCAATTTACATCCTGCCAATCAGCATAACAAGGCTCCCTGTTCTCCATATCCTGTCCTACCTTTCTGGATTTTACACTTTTTTCAGATGGCCCTTTTGCCCGGGGGGCAGTGAGACTTCATTCTAGTGCAGATTTCCTTTACAGGCTTGCTTGGTTGGCCAAAAAGGGCGTAAGCGTTTTTTCCTGAATATATTCAGGAAAAAACGCATACGCCCTTTTTGGCCAAGTGCATCATTGTCGACGTTGTGCCTCTTTTCCTATGCTTTCAGTGCAATTCCAGTCAACCCCATTCAATCGTTTTCCTGAAATTCTGCCCCGCTTTCAAGTCCCCTTCGCAGGCTTACTTCAATATATTTTTGGAGAATAGCTGTCAATTATAACTCTGCAGGTTTGTGAATTACAGTGCCCCTGAGCTCCTTTCTTCAACTCGCTTTCTTGTGAGCTGGGCACAAAACCGCAGGATTGCTTCAGGCCCTAATCTGTTTCCAGCAGGGCACACTGAGCCTTTGTTTAATTCCTCTTCCTGGTGGGCAATGAGTGTTACATTTGACCGTGCAGACACCTACAGCTAGTCTCTCATTGGTTCTCCCTATTCCTGTTCATCTTGCACAGAAATTGCAAACTGTGCCAAACAGGAGGTTAAAGGCACTGACTCTCCAAGCGGGGAGAGTGTTAGTAAAGCATCTGGAATGGTGAACCCGAGGACCAGGATACGAAAACTGAGATGCATTTTAAATCGTTTCCCAATCACACGGTGGACGATACTCTGGGTTTCCCATGCATGTTTTAGCTGGAGGAAGAATGCCTTGAACCTGGAGAGTTGGCACCCATGGAATGGGTACCATGCAGTATGACTTCAAAGGGTCTGCATTTACTCACCGAAACTCACCAATGCTATCAGCCTGAAGTGTCCAGCCTTATGTCTCAACCAGCTCTGGGTGTAGATGTGGACAATCCCGGTTGCATCACATGCCCTGAGTGAATTATTTAAGAATTGCTCTCTATTTCACTGTCTTTGTGTTTTGTTTTCGAAATTTATTTTGATAATTGGATTTATCGGGTTTTCACTGCTGCGTTTCGGCCGCTGTACACACGCTTGATACTCTTACGGAGACATATATATCCATGGGTTTTAAGATTCTTCCTAGTCAGGTATATTCCTAGGCGTTGAATATGTGCTGTTGGGTCCATTTCGTTGAGCAAGGAGTAGGTCTTGTCTATTACATATTTGGCTTATGGAATGTTATCTGTGCTAATTTCAGTTTGTGGTTTTATGCAGCACCCCAAGGCACCTTTCCCCATAAGCAAGCACTAGTTGGTTTTCTAAATTTGAGACCCTGTTCTGTTTTGTAATTCAGTTCATGTGTAGTCAAGTTTACATTCCGTGTATTAGTGATAACTTATGATGTTTCTTTTTCTGTGTGACGTAGTTCACGTAGAATCACCGTACCGGCATCCACTTACTATGCCGCTACGGGCCTGATGACACAGATATCATTGCTGAGTGATATTGCATTGCACGTACGTGCCACAACTTCTTTATCCATTTTTTGCTTTCTGGGATATTTACCTGATACTGTAGACGAGCTTCTTGTGAACACAGCCGTCCCAAATATTGGGGTGGCTGTCTGTTTTTGATTTTAATTTCCGTAAGCTATAGGACCATAAGTGGAAGTGCCATAGGCTGTGTTGCTTTGTTTCTTACATGTTTCAGGAAACACCATACACTTCTCCAGGGTGGCTGCTGGCAATTTACATCCTGCCAATCAGCATAACAAGGCTCCCTGTTCTCCATATCCTGTCCAAACTTTCTGGATTTTATACTTTTTTCAGATGGCCCTTTTGCCCGGGGGGCAGTGAGACTTCATTGTAGTGCAGATTTCCTTTACAGGCTTGCTTGGTTGGCCAAAAAGGGCGTATGCGTTTTTTCCTGAATATATTCAGGAAAAAACGCATACGCCCTTTTTGGCCAAGTGCATCATTGTCGACGTTCTGCCTCTTTTCCTATGCTTTCAGGGCAATTCCAGTCTACCCCCTGCAATCGTTTTCCTGAAATTCTGCCCCGCTTTCAAGTCCCCTACGCAGGCTTACTTCAATATATTTTTGGAGGATAGCTGTCATTTATAACTCTGCAGGTTTGTGAATTACAGTGCCCCTGAGCTCCTTTCTTCAACTCGCTTTCTTGTGAGCTGGGCACAAAACCGCAGGATTGCTTCAGGCCCTAATCTGTTTTCAGCAGGGCACGCTGAGCCTTTGTTTAATTCCTCTTCCTGTTCGGCAATGAGCGTTACATTTGCCCGTGCAGACACCTACAGCTAGTCTCTCATTGGTTCTCCCTATTCATGTTCATCTTGCACAGAAATTGCAAGCTGTGCCAAACAGGAGGTTAAAGGCACTGACTCTCCAAGCGGGGAGAGTGTTAGTAAAGCATCTGGAATGGTGAACTCGAGGACCAGGATACTAAAACTGAGATGCATTTTAAATCGTTTCCCAATCACACGGTGGACGATACTCTGGGTTTCCCATGCATGTTTTAGCTGGAGGAAGAATGCCTTGAACCTGGAGAGTTGGGACCCAGGGAATGGGTACCATGCAGTATGACTTCAAAGGGTCTGCATTTGCTCACCGAAACTCACCAATGCTAGCAACCTGAAGTGTCCAGCCTTATGTCTCAACCAGCTCTGGGTGTAGATGTGGTCAATACCGGTTGCATCACCTGCCCTGAGTGAATTATTTAAGAATTGCTCTCTATTGCACTGTCTTTGTGTTTTGTTTTCGAAATTTATTTTGATAATGGGATTTATTGGATTTTCACTACTGCGTTTCGGCCGCTGTACACACGCTTGATTCTCTTACGGAGACATATATATCCATGGGTTTTAAGATTCTTCCTAGTCAGGTATATTCCTAGGCGTTGAATATGTGGTGTTGGGTCCATTTCGTTGAGCAAGGAGTAGGTCTTGTCTATTACATATTTGGCTTATGGAAAGTTATCTGTGCTAATTTCAGTCTCTGGTTTTATGCAGCACCCCAAGGCACCTTTCCCCATAAGCAAGCACTAGTTGGTTTTCTAAATTTGAGACCCTGTTCTGTTTTGTAATTCAGTTCATGTGTAGTCAAGTTTACATTCCGTGTATTAGTGATATCTTATGATGTTTCTTTTTCTGTGTGACGTAGTTCACGTAGAATCACCGTACCTGCATCTACTCGCTATGCCGCTACGGGCATGATGACACAGATTTCATTGCTGAGTGATATTGCATTATACGTACGTGCCACAACTTCTTTATCCATTTTTTGCTTTCTGGGATATTTACCTGGTACTGTAGACGAGCTTCTTGGGAACACAGCCGTCCCAAACTTTGGGGTGGCTCTCTGTTTTTGATTTTAATTTCCCTAAGGAATAGGACCATAAGTGCAATTGCCATAGGCTGTGCTGCTTTATTTCTTATGTGTTTCAGTAAACACCATACACTTCTCCAGGGTGGCTGTTGGCAATTTACATCCTGCCAATCAGCATAACAAGGCTCCCTGTTCTCCATATCCTGTCCTACCTTTCTGCATTTTACACTTTTTTCAGATGGCCCTTTTGCCTGGGGGGCAGTGAGACTTCATTGTAGTGCAGAATTCCTTTACAGGCATGCTTGGTTGGCCAAAAAGTGCGTATGCGTTTTTTCCTGAATATATTCAGGTAAAAACGCATACGCCTTTTTTAGCCAATTGCATCATTGTCGACGTTCTGCCTCTTTTCCTATGCTTTCAGGGCAATTCCAGTCTACCCCCTGCAATCGTTTTCCTGAAATTCTGCCCCGCTTTCAAGTCCCCTTCGCAGGCTTACTTCAATATATTTTTGGAGGATAGCTGTCATTTATATCTCTGCAGGTTTGTGAATTACAGTGCCCCTGAGCTCCTTTCTTCAACTCACTTTCTTTTGAGCTGGGCACAAAACCGCAGGATTGCTTCAGGCCCTAATCTTTTTTCAGCAGGGCACGCTGAGCCTTTGTTTAATTCCACTTCCTGGTGGAAAATGAGCGTTACATTTCCCCGTGCAGACACCTACACTTAGTCTCTCATTGGTTCTCCCTATTCCTGTTCATCTTGCACAGAAATTGCAAGCTGTGCCAAACAGGAGGTTAAAGGCACTGACTCTCCAAGCGGGGAGAGTTTTAGTGAAGCATCTGGAATGGTGAACCCGAGGACCAGGATACGAAAACTGAGATGCATTTTAAATCGTTTCCCAATCACACGGTGGACCATACTGTGGGTTTCCCATGCATGTTTTAGATGGAGGAAGAATCCCTTGAACCTGAAGAGTTGGGACCCATGGAATAGGTACCATGCAGTATGACTTCAAAGGGTCTGCATTTGCTCACCGAAACTCACCAATGCTATCAGCCTGAAGTGTCCAGCCTTATGTCTCAACCAGCTCTGGGTATAGATGTGGTCAATCCCGGTTGCATCACATGCCCTGAGTGAATTATTTAAGAATTGCTCTCTATTTCACTGTCTTTGTGTTTTGTTTTCGAAATTTATTTTGATAATGGGATTTATCGGATTTTCACTGCTGCGTTTCGGCCGCTGTACACACGCTTGATTCTCTTACGGAGACATATATATCCATGGGTTAAGATTCTTCCTAGTCAGGTATATTCCTAGGCGTTGAATATGTGGTGTTGGGTCCATTTCGTTGAGCAAGGAGTAGGTCTTGTCTATTGCATATTTGGCTTATGGAAAGTTATCTGTGCTAATTTCAGTCTCTGGTTTTATGCAGCACCCCAAGGCACCTTTCCCCATAAGCAAGCAGTAGTTAGTTTTCTAAATTTGAGACCCTGTTCTGTTTTGTAATTCAGTTCATGTGTAGTCAAGTTTTCATTCCGTGTATTAGTGATATCTTATGATGTTTCTTTTTCTGTGTGACGTAGTTCACGTAGAATCACCGTACCTGCATCCACTCACTATGCCGCTACGGGCCTGATGACACAGATTTCATTGCTGAGTGATACTGCATTGCACGTACGTGCCACAACTTCTTTATCCATTTTTTGCTTTCTGGGGTATTTACCTGGTACTGTAGACGAGCTTCTTGGGAACACAGCCGTCCCAAACTTTGGGGTGGCTCTCTGTTTTTGATTTTAATTTCCCTAAGGAATAGGACCATAAGTGCAATTGCCATAGGCTGTGTTGCTTTATTTCTTACGTGTTTCAGGAAACACTATACACTTCTCCAGGGTGGCTGCTGGCAATTTATATCCTGCCAGTCTGCATAACAAGGCACCCTGTTCTCCATATCCTGTCCTACCTTTCTGGATTTTACACTTTTTTCAGATGGCCCTTTTGCCCGGGGGGCAGTGAGACTTCATTGTAGTGCAGATTTCCTTTGCAGGCTTGCTTGGTTGGCAAAAAAGTGCGTATGCGTTTTTTCCTGAATATATTCAGGAAAAAACGCATACGCCCTTTTTGGCCAAGTGCATCATTGTCGACGTTGTGCCTCTTTTCCTATGCTTTCAGGGCAAATCCAGTCTACCCCCTGCAATCGTTTTCCTGAAATTCTGCCCCGCTTTCAAGTCCCCTTCGCAGGCTTACTTCAATATACTTTTGGAGGATAGCTGTCATTTATAACTCTGCAGGTTTGTGAATTACAGTGCCCCTGAGCTCCTTTCTTCAACTCGCTTTCTTGTGAGCTGGGCACAAAACCGCAGGATTGCTTCAGGCCCTAATCTCTTTCTGGCAGGGCACACTGAGCCTTTGTTTAATTCCTCTTCCTGGTGGGCAATGAGCATTACATTTGCCCGTGCAGACACCTACAGCGAGTCTCTCATTGGTTCTCCCTATTCCTGTTCATCTTGCACAGAAATTGCAAGCTGTGCCAAACAGGAGGTTAAAGGCACTGACTCTCCAAGCAGGGAGAGTGTTAGTAAAGCATCTGGAATGGTGAACCCGAGGACCAGGATACGAAAACTGAGATGCATTTTAAATCGTTTCCCAATCACACGGTGGACCATACTGTGGGATTCCCATGCATGTTTTAGATGGAGGAAGAATCCCTTGAACCTGAAGAGTTGGGACCCATGGAATAGGTACCATGCAGTATGACTTCAAAGGGTCTGCATTTGCTCACCGAAACTCACCAATGCTATCAGCCTGAAGTGTCCAGCCTTATGTCTCAACCAGCTCTGGGTGTAGATGTGGTCAATCCCGGTTGCATCACATGCCCTGAGTGAATTATTTAAGAATTGCTCTCTATTTCACTGTCTTTGTGTTTTGTTTTCGAAATTTATTTTGATAATGGGATTTATCGGATTTTCACTGCTGTGCTTCGGCCGCTGTACACACGCTTGATTCTCTTACGGAGACATATATATACATGGGTTTTAAGTTTCACCCTAGTCAGGTATATTCCTAGGCGTTGAATATGTGGTGTTGAGTCCATTTCGTTGAGCAAGGAGTAGGTCTTGTCTATTACATATTTGGCTTATGGAAAGTTATCTGTGCCAATTTCAGTCTCTGGTTTTATGCAGCACCCCAACGCACCTTTCCCCATAAACAAGCACTAGGTGGTTTTCTAAATTTGAGACCCTGTTCTGTTTTGTAATTCAGTTCATGTGTAGACAAGTTTACATTCCGTGTATTAGTGATATCTTATGATGTTTCTTTTTCTGTGTGACGTAGTTCACGTAGAATCACCGTACCTGCATCCACTCACTATGCCGCTATGGGCCTGATGACACAGATTTCATTGCTGAGTGATATTGCATTGTACGTACGTGCCACAACTTCTTTATCCATTTTTTGCTTTCTGGGATATTTACCTGATACTGTAGACGAGCTTCTTGTGAACACAGCCGTCCCAAATATTGGGGTGGCTGTCTGTTTTTGATTTTAATTTCCGTAAGCTATAGGACCATAAGTGGAAGTGCCATAGGCTGTGTTGCTTTGTTTCTTACGTGTTTCAGGAAACACCATACACTTCTCCAGGGTGGCTGCTGGCAATTTACATCCTGCCAATCAGCATAACAAGGCTCCCTGTTCTCCATATCCTGTCCTACCTTTCTGGATTTTACCCTTTTTTCAGATGGCCCTTTTGCCCGGGGGGCAGTGAGACTTCATTGTAGTGCAGATTTCCTTTACAGGCTTTCTGGGTTGGCCAAAAAGGGCGTATGCGTTTTTTCCTGAATATATTCAGGAAAAAACGCATACGCACTTTTTGGCCAAGTGCATCATTGTCGACGTTGTCCCTCTTTTCCTATGCTTTCAGGGCAATTCCAGTCTATACCCTGCAATCGTTTTCCTGAAATTCTGCCCCGCTTTCAAGTCCCCTTCGCAGGCTTACTTCAATATATTTTTGGAGGATAGCTGTCATTTATAACTCTGCAGGTTTGTGAATTACAGTGCCCCTGAGCCCCTTTCTTCAACTCGCTTTCTTGTGAGCTGGGCACAAAACCGCAGGATTGCTTCAGGCCCTAATCTGTTTTCAGCAGGGCACGCTGAGCCTTTGTTTAATTCCTCTTCCTGGTGGGAAATGAGCGTTACATTTGCCCGTGAAGACACCTACAGCTAGTCTCTCATTGGTTCTCCCTATTCCTGTTCATCTTGCACAGAAATTGCAAGCTGTGCCAAACAGGAGGTTAAAGGCACTGACTCTCCAAGTGGGGAGAGTGTTAGTAAAGCATCTGGAATTGTGAACCCGAGGACCAGGATACGAAAACTGAGATGCATTTTAAATCGTTTCCCAATCACACGGTGGACGATACTCTGGGTTTCCCATGCATGTTTTAGCTGGAGGAAGAATCCCTTGAACCTGGAGAGTTGGGACCCATGGAATGGGTACCAAGCAGTATGACTTCAAAGGGTCTGCATTTGCTCACCGAAACTCACCAATGCTATCAGCCTGAAGTGTCCAGCCTTATGTCTCAAACAGCTCTGGGTGTAGATGTGGTCAATCCCGGTTGCATCACATGCCCTGAGTGAATTATTTAAGAATTGCTCTCTATTTCACTGTCTTTGTGTTTTGTTTTCGAAATTTATTTTGATAATGGGATTTATCGGATTTTCACTGCTGCGTTTCGGCCGCTGTACACAAGCTTGATTCTCTTACGGAGACATATATATCCATGGGTTTTAAGATTCTTCCTAGTCAGGTATATTCCTAGGCGTTGAATATGTGGTGTTGGGTCCATTTCGTTGAGCAAGGAGTAGGTCTTGTCTATTACATATTTGGCTTATGGAAAGTTTTCTGTGCTAATTTCAGTCTCTGGTTTTATGCAGCACCCCAAGGCACCTTTCCCCATAAGCAAGCACTAGTTGGTTTTCTAAATTTGAGACCCTGTTCTGTTTTGTAATTCAGTTCATGTGTAGTCAAGTTTTCATTCCGTGTATTAGTGATATCTTATGATGTTTCTTTTTCTGTGTGACGTAGTTCACGTAGAATCACCGTACCTGCATCCACTCACTATGCCGCTACGGGCCTGATGACACAGATTTCATTGCTGAGTGATACTGCATTGCACGTACGTGCCACAACTTCTTTATCCATTTTTTGCTTTCTGGGGTATTTACCTGGTACAGTAGACGAGCTTCTTGGGAACACAGCCGTCCCAAACTTTGGGGTGGCTCTCTGTTTTGATTTTAATTTCCCTAAGGAATAGGACCATAAGTGCAATTGCCATAGGCTGTGTTGCTTTATTTCTTACGTGTTTCAGGAAACACCATACACTTCTCCAGGGTGGCTGTTGGCAATTTACATCCGGCCAATCAGCATAACAAGGCTCCCTGTTCTCCATATCCTGTCCTACCTTTCTGGATGTTACACATTTTTCAGATGGCCCTTTTGCCTGGGGGGCAGTGAGACTTCATTGTAGTGCAGATTTCCTTTACAGGCTTGCTTGGTTGGCCAAAAAGTGCGTATGCGTTTTTTTCCTGAATATATTCAGGAAAAAACGCATACGCCCTTTTTGGCCAAGTGCATCATTGTCGACGTTGTGCCTCTTTTCCTATGCTTTCAGGGCAATTCCAGTGTACCCCTGCAATCGTTTTCCTGAAATTCTGCCTCGCTTTCAAGTCCCCTTCGCAGGCTTACTTCAATATACTTTTGGAGGATAGCTGTCATTTATAACTCTGCAGGTTTGTGAATTACAGTGCCCCTGAGCTCCTTTCTTCAACTCGCTTTCTTGTGAGCTGGGCACAAAACCGCAGGATTGCTTCAGGCCCTAATCTGTTTCCAGCAGGGCACACTGAGCCTTTGTTTAATTCCTCTTCCTGGTGGGAAATGAGCGTTACATTTGCCCGTGCAGACACCTACACTTAGTCTCTCATTGGTTCTCCCTATTCCTGTTCATCTTGCACAGAAATTGCAAGCTGTGCCAAACAGGAGGTTAAAGGCACTGACTCTCCAAGCGGGGAGAGTTTTAGTAAAGCATCTGGAATGGTGAACCCGAGGACCAGGATACGAAAACTGAGATGCATTTTAAATCGTTTCCCAATCACACGGTGGACCATACTGTGGGTTTCCCATGCATGTTTTAGAAGGAGGAAGAATCCCTTGAACCTGAAGAGTTGGGACCCATGGAATAGGTACCATGCAGTATGACTTCAAAGGGTCTGCATTTGCTCACCGAAACTCACCAATGCTATCAGCCTGAAGTGTCCAGCCTTATGTCTCAACCAGCTCTGGGTGTAGATGTGGTCAATCCCAGTTGCATCACATGCCCTGAGTGAATTATTTAAGAATTGCTCTCTATTTCACTGTCTTTGTGTTTTGTTTTCGAAATTTATTTTGATAATGGGATTTATCGGATTTTCACTGCTGCGTTTCGGCCGCTGTACACACGCTTGATTCTCTTACGGAGACATATATATCCATGGGTTTTAAGATTCTTCCTAGTCAGGTATATTCCTAGGCGTTGAATATGTGGTGTTGGGTCCATTTCGTTGAGCAAGGAGTAGGTCTTGTCTATTACATATTTGGCTTATGGAAAGTTATCTGTGCTAATTTCAGTCTCTGGTTTTATGCAGCACCCCAAGGCACCTTTCCCCATAAGCAAGCACTAGTTGGTTTTCTAAATTTGAGACCCTGTTCTGTTTTGTAATTCAGTTCATGTGTAGTCAAGTTTACATTCCGTGTATTAGTGATATCTTATGATGTTTCTTTTTCTGTGTGACGTAGTTCACGTAGAATCACCGTACCTGCATCCACTCACTATGCCGCTACAGGCCTGATGACACAGATTTCATTGCTGAGTGATACTGCATTGCACGTACGTGCCACAACTTCTTTATCCATTTTTTGCTTTCTGGGGTATTTACCTGGTACTGTAGACGAGCTTTTTGGGAACACAGCCGTCCCAAACTTTGGGGTGGCTCTCTGTTTTTGATTTTAATTTCCCTAAGGAATAGGACCATAAGTGCAATTGCCATAGGCTGTGTTGCTTTATTTCTTACGTGTTTCAGGAAACACCATACACTTCTCCAGGGTGGTTGTTGGCAATTTACATCCTGCCAATCAGCATAACAAGGCTCCCTGTTCTCCATATCCTGTCCTACCTTTCTGGATTTTACCCTTTTTTCAGATGGCCCTTTTGCCCGGGGGGCAGTGAGACTTCATTGTAGTGCAGATTTCCTTTACAGGCTTGCTTGGTTGGCCAAAAAGTGCGTATGCGTTTTTTCCTGAATATATTCAGGAAAAAACGCATACGCCCTTTTTGGCCAAGTGCATCATTGTCGACGTTGTGCCTCTTTTCCTATGCTTTCAGGGCAAATCCAGTCTACCCCCTGCAATCGTTTTCCTGAAATTCTGACCCGCTTTCAAGTCCCATTCGCAGGCTTACTTCAATATATTTTTGGAGGATAGCTGTCATTTATAACTCTGCAGGTTTTTGAATTACAGTGCCCCTGAGCTCCTTTCTTCAACTCACTTTCTTGTGAGCTGGGCACAAAACCGCAGGATTGCTTCAGGCCCTAATCTTTTTCCGGCAGGGCATGCTGTGCCTTTGGTTAATTCCTCTTCCTGGTGGGAAATGAGCATTACATTTGCCCGTGCAGACACCTACAGCTAGTCTCTCATTGGTTCTCCCTATTCCTGTTCATCTTGCACAGAAATTGCAAGCTGTGCCAAACAGGAGGTTAAAGGCACTGAGTCTCCAAGCAGGGAGAGTGTTAGTAAAGCATCTGGAATGGTGAAACCGAGGAGCAGGATACGAAAACTGAGATGCATTTTAAATCGTTTCCCAATCACATGGTGGACCATACTGTGGGTTTCCCATGCATGTTTTAGCTGGAGGAAGAATCCCTTGAACCTGAAGAGTTGGGACCCATGGAATAGGTACCATGCAGTATGACTTCAAAGGGTCTGCATTTGCTCACCGAAACTCACCAATGTTATCACCCTGAAGTGTCCAGCCTTATGTCTCAACCAGCTCTGGGTGTAGATGTGGTCAATCCCGGTTGCATCACATGCCCTGAGTGAATTATTTAAGAATTGCTCTCTATTTCACTGTCTTTGTGTTTTGTTTTCGAAATTTATTTTGATAATGGGATTTATCGGATTTTCACTGCTGTGCTTCGGCCGCTGTACACACGCTTGATTCTCTTACGGAGACATATATATCCATGGGTTTTAAGTTTCACCCTAGTCAGGTATATTCCTAGGCGTTGAATATGTGGTGTTGAGTCCATTTCGTTGAGCAAGGAGTAGGTATTGTCTATTACATATTTGGCTTATGGAAAGTTATCTGTGCCAATTTCAGTCTCTGGTTTTATGCAGCACCCCAACGCACCTTTCCCCATAAACAAGCACTAGGTGGTTTTCTAAATTTGAGACCCTGTTCTGTTTTGTAATTCAGTTCATGTGTAGTCAAGTTTACATTCTGTGTATTAGTGATATCTTATGATGTTTCTTTTTCTGTGTGACGTAGTTCACGTAGAATCACCGTACCTGCATCCACTCACTATGGCGCTATGGGCCTGATGACACAGATTTCATTGCTGAGTGATATTGCATTGTACGTACGTGCCACAACTTTTTTATCCATTTTTTGCTTTCTGGGATATTTACCTGATACTGTAGACGAGCTTCTTGTGAACACAGCCGTCCCAAATATTGGGGTGGCTGTCTGTTTTTGATTTTAATTTCCATAAGCTATAGGACCATAAGTGGAAGTGCCATAGGCTGTGTTGCTTTGTTTCTTACGTGTTTCAGGAAACACCATACACTTCTCCAGGGTGGCTGCTGGCAATTTACATCCTGCCAATCAGCATAACAAGGCTCCCTGTTCTCCATATCCTGTCCTACCTTTCTGGATTTTACCCTTTTTTCAGATGGCCCTTTTGCCCGGGAGGCAGTGAGACTTCATTGTAGTGCAGATTTCCTTTACAGGCTTGCTTGGTTGGCCAAAAAGGGCGTATGCGTTTTTTCCTGAATATATTCAGGAAAAAACGCATACGCACTTTTTGGCCAAGTGCATCATTGTCGACGTTGTGCCTCTTTTCCTATGCTTTCAGGGCAATTCCTGTCTACCCCCTGCAATCGTTTTCCTGAAATTCTGCCCCGCTTTCAAGTCCCCTTCGCAGGCTTACTTCAATATATTTTTGGAGGATAGCTGTCATTTATAACTCTGCAGGTTTGTGAATTACAGTGCCCCTGAGCTCCTTTCTTCAACTCGCTTTCTTGTGAGCTGGGCACAAAACCGCAGGATTGCTTCAGGCCCTAATCTGTTTCCGGCAGGGCACGCTGAGCCTTTGTTTAATTCCTCTTCCTGGTGGGCAATGAGCATTACATTTGCCCGTGCAGACACCTACAGCTAGTCTCTCATTGGTTCTCCCTATTCCTGTTCATCTTGCACAGAAATTGCAAGCTGTGCCTAACAGGAGGTTAAAGGCACTGACTCTCCAAGCGGGGAGAGTGTTAGTAAAGCATCTGGAATGGTGAACCCGAGGACCAGGATACGAAAACTGAGATGCATTTTAAATCGTTTCCCAATCACACGGTGGACGATACTCTGGGTTTCCCATGCATGTTTAGCTGGAGGAAGAATCCCATGAACCTGGAGAGTTGGGATCCATGGAATGGGTACCATGCAGTATGACTTCAAAGGGTCTGCATTTGCTCACCGAAACGCACCAATGCTATCACCCTGAAGTGTCCAGCCTTATGTCTCAACCAGCTCTGGGTGTAGATGTGGTCAATCCCGGTTGCATCACATGCCCTGAGTGAATTATTTAAGAATTGCTCTCTATTTCACTGTCTTTGTGTTTTGTTTTCGAAATTTATTTTTATAATGGGATTTATCGGATATTCACTGCTGCGTTTCGGCCGCAGTACACCCGCTTGATTCTCTTACGGAGACATATATATCCATGGGTTTTAAGATTCTTCCTAGTCAGGTATATTCCTAGGCGTTGAATATGTGGTGTTGGGTCCATTTCGTTGAGCAAGGAGTAGGTCTTGTCTATTACATATTTGGCTTATGGAAAGTTATCTGTGCTAATTTCAGTCTCTGCTTTTATGCAGCACCCCAAGGCACCTTTCCCCATAAGCAAGCACTAGTTGGTTTTCTAAATTTGAGACCCTGTTCTGTTTTGTAATTCAGTTCATGTGTAGTCAAGTTTACATTCCGTGTATAAGTAATATCTTATGATGTTTCTTTTTCTGTGTGACGTAGTTCAGTAGATTCACCGTACCTGCATCCACTCACTATTGCACTACTGGCCTGATGACACAGATTTCATTGCTGAGTGATATTGCATTGTACGTACGTGCCACAACTTCTTTATCCATTTTTTGCTTTCTGCGATATTTACCTGGTACTGTAGACGAGCTTATTGGGAACACAGCCGTCCCAAACTTTGGGGTGGCTCTCTGTTTTTGATTTTAATTTCCCTAAGGAATAGGACCATAAGTGCAATTGCCATAGGCTGTGTTGCTTTATTTCTTACGTGTTTCCGGAAACACCATACACTTCTCCAGGGTGGCTGTTAGCAATTTACATCCTACCAATCAGCATAACAAGGCTCCCTGTTCTCCATATCCTGTCCTACCTTTCTGGATTTTACACTTTTTTCAGATGGCCCTTTTGCCCGGGGGGCAGTGAGACTTCATTGTAGTGGAGATTTCCTTTACAGGCTTGCTTGGTTGGCCAAAAAGGGCGTATGCGTTTTTTCCTGAATATATTCAGGAAAAAACGCATAAGCCCTTTTTGGCCAAGTGCATCATTGTCGACGTTCTGCCTGTTTTCCTATGCTTTCAGGGCAATTCCAGTCTACTCCCTGCAATCGTTTTCCTGAAATTCTGCCCCGCTTTCAAGTCCCCTTCGCAGGCTAACTTCAATATATTTTTGGAGGATAGCTGTCATTTATAACTCTGCAGGTTTGTGAATTACAGTGCCCTTGAGCTCCTTTCTTCAACTCGCTTTCTTGTGAGCTGGGCACAAAACCGCAGGATTGCTTCAGGCCTTAATCTGTTTCCGGCAGGGCATGCTGAGCCTTCGGTTAATTTTTCTTCCTGGTGGGAAATGAGCGTTACATTTGCCCGTGCAGACATCTACAGCTAGTCTCTCATTGGTTCTCCCTATTCCTGTTCATCTTGCACAGAAATTGCAAGCTGTGCCAAACAGGAGGTTAAAGGCACTGACTCTCCAACCAGGGAGAGTGTTAGTAAAGCATCTGGAATGGTGAAACCGAGGAGCAGGATACGAAAACTGAGATGCATTTTAAATCGTTTCCCATTCACACGGTGTACAATACTGTGGGTTTCCCATGCATGTTTTAGCTGGAGGAAGAATCCCTTGAACCTGAAGAGTTGGGACCCATGGAATAGGTACCATGCAGTATTATTTCAAAGGGTCTGCATTTGCTCACCGAAACTCACCAATGCTATCAGCCTGAAGTGTCCAGCCTTATGTCTCAAACAGCTCTGGGTGTAGATGTGGTCAATCCCGGTTGCATCACATGCCCTGAGTGAATTATTGAAGAATTGCTCTCTATTTCACTATCTTTGTGTTTTGTTTTCGAAATTTATTTTGATAATGGGATTTATCGGATTTTCACTGCTGCGTTTCGGCCGCTGTACACATGCTTGATTCTCTTACGGAGACATATATATCCATGGGTTTTAAGATTCTTCCTAGTCAGGTATATTCCTAGGCATTGAATATGTGGTGTTGAGTCCATTTCACTGAGCAAGGAGTAGGTTTTGTCTATTACATATTTGGCTTATGGAAAGTTATCTGTGCTAATTTCAGTCTCTGGTTTTATGCAGCACCCCAACGCACCTTTCCCCATAAGCAAGCACTAGTTGGTTTTCTAAATTTGAGACCCTGTTCTGTTTTGTAATTCAGTTCATGTGTAGTCAAGTTTACATTCCGTGTATTAGTGATATCTTATGACGTTTCTTTTTCTGTGTGACGTAGTTCACGTAGAATCACCGTACCTGCATCCACTCACTATGCCGCTACAGGCCTGATGACACAGATTTCATTGCTGAGTGATACTGCATTGCACGTACGTGCCACAACTTCTTTATCCATTTTTTGCTTTCTGGGATATTTACCTGATACTGTAGACGAGCTTCTTGTGAACACAGCCATCCCAAATATTGGGGTGGCTGTCTGTTTTTGATTTTAATTTCCGTAAGCTATAGGACCATAAGTGGAAGAGGCATAGGCTGTGTTGCTTTGTTTCTTACGTGTTTCAGGAAACACCATACACTTCTCCAGGGTGGCTGCTGGCAATTTACATCCTGCCAATCAGCATAACAAGGCTCCCTGTTCTCCATATCCTGTCCTACCTTTCTGGATTTTACCCTTTTTTCAGATGGCCCTTTTGCCCGGGGGGCAGTGAGACTTCATTGTAGTGCAGATTTCCTTTACAGGCTTGCTTGGTTGGCCAAAAAGTGCGTATGCGTTTTTTCCTGAATATATTCAGGAAAAAACGCATACGCCCTTTTTGGCCAAGTGCATCATTGTCGACGTTGTGCCTCTTTTAATATGCTTTCAGGGCAAATCCAGTCTACCCCCTGCAATCGTTTTCCTGAAATTCTGACTCGCTTTCAAGTCCCATTCGCAGGCTTACTTCAATATATTTTTGGAGGATAGCTGTCATTTATAACTCTGCAGGTTTTTGAATTACAGTGCCCCTGAGCTCCTTTCTTCAACTCACTTTCTTGTGAGCTGGGCACAAAACCGCAGGATTGCTTCAGGCCCTAATCTTTTTCCGGCAGGGCATGCTGTGCCTTTGGTTAATTCCTCTTCCTGGTGGGAAATGAGCATTACATTTGCCCGTGCAGACACCTACAGCTAGTCTCTCATTGGTTCTCCCTATTCCTGTTCATCTTGCACAGAAATTGCAAGCTGTGCCAAACAGGAGGTTAAAGGCACTGAGTCTCCAAGCAGGGAGAGTGTTAGTAAAGCATCTGGAATGGTGAAACCGAGGAGCAGGATACGAAAACTGAGATGCATTTTAAATCGTTTCCCAATCACATGGTGGACCATACTGTGGGTTTCCCATGCATGTTTTAGCTGGAGGAAGAATCCCTTGAACCTGAAGAGTTGGGACCCATGGAATAGGTACCATGCAGTATGACTTCAAAGGGTCTGCATTTGCTCACCGAAACTCACCAATGTTATCACCCTGAAGTGTCCAGCCTTATGTCTCAACCAGCTCTGGGTGTAGATGTGGTCAATCCCGGTTGCATCACATGCCCTGAGTGAATTATTTAAGAATTGCTCTCTATTTCACTGTCTTTGTGTTTTGTTTTCGAAATTTATTTTGATAATGGGATTTATCGGATTTTCACTGCTGTGCTTCGGCCGCTGTACACACGCTTGATTCTCTTACGGAGACATATATATCCATGGGTTTTAAGTTTCACCCTAGTCAGGTATATTCCTAGGCGTTGAATATGTGGTGTTGAGTCCATTTCGTTGAGCAAGGAGTAGGTATTGTCTATTACATATTTGGCTTATGGAAAGTTATCTGTGCCAATTTCAGTCTCTGGTTTTATGCAGCACCCCAACGCACCTTTCCCCATAAACAAGCACTAGGTGGTTTTCTAAATTTGAGACCCTGTTCTGTTTTGTAATTCAGTTCATGTGTAGTCAAGTTTACATTCCGTGTATTAGTGATATCTTATGATGTTTCTTTTTCTGTGTGACGTAGTTCACGTAGAATCACCGTACCTGCATCCACTCACTATGGCGCTATGGGCCTGATGACACAGATTTCATTGCTGAGTGATATTGCATTGTACGTACGTGCCACAACTTTTTTATCCATTTTTTGCTTTCTGGGATATTTACCTGATACTGTAGACGAGCTTCTTGTGAACACAGCCGTCCCAAATATTGGGGTGGCTGTCTGTTTTTGATTTTAATTTCCATAAGCTATAGGACCATAAGTGGAAGTGCCATAGGCTGTGTTGCTTTGTTTCTTACGTGTTTCAGGAAACACCATACACTTCTCCAGGGTGGCTGCTGGCAATTTACATCCTGCCAATCAGCATAACAAGGCTCCCTGTTCTCCATATCCTGTCCTACCTTTCTGGATTTTACCCTTTTTTCAGATGGCCCTTTTGCCCGGGAGGCAGTGAGACTTCATTGTAGTGCAGATTTCCTTTACAGGCTTGCTTGGTTGGCCAAAAAGGGCGTATGCGTTTTTTCCTGAATATATTCAGGAAAAAACGCATACGCACTTTTTGGCCAAGTGCATCATTGTCGACGTTGTGCCTCTTTTCCTATGCTTTCAGGGCAATTCCTGTCTACCCCCTGCAATCGTTTTCCTGAAATTCTGCCCCGCTTTCAAGTCCCCTTCGCAGGCTTACTTCAATATATTTTTGGAGGATAGCTGTCATTTATAACTCTGCAGGTTTGTGAATTACAGTGCCCCTGAGCTCCTTTCTTCAACTCGCTTTCTTGTGAGCTGGGCACAAAACCGCAGGATTGCTTCAGGCCCTAATCTGTTTCCGGCAGGGCACGCTGAGCCTTTGTTTAATTCCTCTTCCTGGTGGGCAATGAGCATTACATTTGCCCGTGCAGACACCTACAGCTAGTCTCTCATTGGTTCTCCCTATTCCTGTTCATCTTGCACAGAAATTGCAAGCTGTGCCTAACAGGAGGTTAAAGGCACTGACTCTCCAAGCGGGGAGAGTGTTAGTAAAGCATCTGGAATGGTGAACCCGAGGACCAGGATACGAAAACTGAGATGCATTTTAAATCGTTTCCCAATCACACGGTGGACGATACTCTGGGTTTCCCATGCATGTTTAGCTGGAGGAAGAATCCCATGAACCTGGAGAGTTGGGATCCATGGAATGGGTACCATGCAGTATGACTTCAAAGGGTCTGCATTTGCTCACCGAAACGCACCAATGCTATCACCCTGAAGTGTCCAGCCTTATGTCTCAACCAGCTCTGGGTGTAGATGTGGTCAATCCCGGTTGCATCACATGCCCTGAGTGAATTATTTAAGAATTGCTCTCTATTTCACTGTCTTTGTGTTTTGTTTTCGAAATTTATTTTGATAATGGGATTTATCGGATATTCACTGCTGCGTTTCGGCCGCAGTACACCCGCTTGATTCTCTTACGGAGACATATATATCCATGGGTTTTAAGATTCTTCCTAGTCAGGTATATTCCTAGGCGTTGAATATGTGGTGTTGGGTCCATTTCGTTGAGCAAGGAGTAGGTCTTGTCTATTACATATTTGGCTTATGGAAAGTTATCTGTGCTAATTTCAGTCTCTGCTTTTATGCAGCACCCCAAGGCACCTTTCCCCATAAGCAAGCACTAGTTGGTTTTCTAAATTTGAGACCCTGTTCTGTTTTGTAATTCAGTTCATGTGTAGTCAAGTTTACATTCCGTGTATAAGTAATATCTTATGATGTTTCTTTTTCTGTGTGACGTAGTTCAGTAGATTCACCGTACCTGCATCCACTCACTATTGCACTACTGGCCTGATGACACAGATTTCATTGCTGAGTGATATTGCATTGTACGTACGTGCCACAACTTCTTTATCCATTTTTTGCTTTCTGCGATATTTACCTGGTACTGTAGACGAGCTTATTGGGAACACAGCCGTCCCAAACTTTGGGGTGGCTCTCTGTTTTTGATTTTAATTTCCCTAAGGAATAGGACCATAAGTGCAATTGCCATAGGCTGTGTTGCTTTATTTCTTACGTGTTTCCGGAAACACCATACACTTCTCCAGGGTGGCTGTTAGCAATTTACATCCTACCAATCAGCATAACAAGGCTCCCTGTTCTCCATATCCTGTCCTACCTTTCTGGATTTTACACTTTTTTCAGATGGCCCTTTTGCCCGGGGGGCAGTGAGACTTCATTGTAGTGGAGATTTCCTTTACAGGCTTGCTTGGTTGGCCAAAAAGGGCGTATGCGTTTTTTCCTGAATATATTCAGGAAAAAACGCATAAGCCCTTTTTGGCCAAGTGCATCATTGTCGACGTTCTGCCTGTTTTCCTATGCTTTCAGGGCAATTCCAGTCTACCCCCTGCAATCGTTTTCCTGAAATTCTGCCCCGCTTTCAAGTCCCCTTCGCAGGCTTACTTCAATATATTTTTGGAGGATAGCTGTCATTTATAACTCTGCAGGTTTGTGAATTACAGTGCCCTTGAGCTCCTTTCTTCAACTCGCTTTCTTGTGAGCTGGGCACAAAACCGCAGGATTGCTTCAGGCCCTAATCTGTTTCCGGCAGGGCATGCTGAGCCTTCGGTTAATTTTTCTTCCTGGTGGGAAATGAGCGTTACATTTGCCCGTGCAGACATCTACAGCTAGTCTCTCATTGGTTCTCCCTATTCCTGTTCATCTTGCACAGAAATTGCAAGCTGTGCCAAACAGGAGGTTAAAGGCACTGACTCTCCAACCAGGGAGAGTGTTAGTAAAGCATCTGGAATGGTGAAACCGAGGAGCAGGATACGAAAACTGAGATGCATTTTAAATCGTTTCCCATTCACACGGTGTACAATACTGTGGGTTTCCCATGCATGTTTTAGCTGGAGGAAGAATCCCTTGAACCTGAAGAGTTGGGACCCATGGAATAGGTACCATGCAGTATTATTTCAAAGGGTCTGCATTTGCTCACCGAAACTCACCAATGCTATCAGCCTGAAGTGTCCAGCCTTATGTCTCAAACAGCTCTGGGTGTAGATGTGGTCAATCCCGGTTGCATCACATGCCCTGAGTGAATTATTGAAGAATTGCTCTCTATTTCACTATCTTTGTGTTTTGTTTTCGAAATTTATTTTGATAATGGGATTTATCGGATTTTCACTGCTGCGTTTCGGCCGCTGTACACATGCTTGATTCTCTTACGGAGACATATATATCCATGGGTTTTAAGATTCTTCCTAGTCAGGTATATTCCTAGGCATTGAATATGTGGTGTTGAGTCCATTTCACTGAGCAAGGAGTAGGTTTTGTCTATTACATATTTGGCTTATGGAAAGTTATCTGTGCTAATTTCAGTCTCTGGTTTTATGCAGCACCCCAACGCACCTTTCCCCATAAGCAAGCACTAGTTGGTTTTCTAAATTTGAGACCCTGTTCTGTTTTGTAATTCAGTTCATGTGTAGTCAAGTTTACATTCCGTGTATTAGTGATATCTTATGACGTTTCTTTTTCTGTGTGACGTAGTTCACGTAGAATCACCGTACCTGCATCCACTCACTATGCCGCTACAGGCCTGATGACACAGATTTCATTGCTGAGTGATACTGCATTGCACGTACGTGCCACAACTTCTTTATCCATTTTTTGCTTTCTGGGATATTTACCTGATACTGTAGACGAGCTTCTTGTGAACACAGCCATCCCAAATATTGGGGTGGCTGTCTGTTTTTGATTTTAATTTCCGTAAGCTATAGGACCATAAGTGGAAGAGGCATAGGCTGTGTTGCTTTGTTTCTTACGTGTTTCAGGAAACACCATACACTTCTCCAGGGTGGCTGCTGGCAATTTACATCCTGCCAATCAGCATAACAAGGCTCCCTGTTCTCCATATCCTGTCCTACCTTTCTGGATTTTACACTTTTTTCAGATGGCCCTTTTGCCCGGGGGGCAGTGAGACTGCATTGTAGTTCAGATTTCCTTTACAGGCTTGCTAGGTTGGCCAAAAAGGGCGTATGCGTTTTTTCCTGAATATATTCAGGAAAAAACGGATACGCCCTTTTGGCCAAGTGCATCATTGTCGACGTTCTGCCTCTTTTCCTATGCTTTCAGGGCAATTCCAGTCTACCCCCTGCAATCGTTTTCCTGAAATTCTGCCCCGCTTTCAAGTCCCCTTCGCAGGCTTACTTCAATATATTTTTGGAGGATAGCTGTCATTTATAACTCTGCAGGTTTGTGAATTACAGTGCCCCTGAGCTGCTTTCTTCAACTCACTTTCTTGTGAGCTGGGCACAAAACGGCAGGATTGCTTCAGGCCCTAATCTTTTTCCGGCAGGGCATGCTGTGCCTTTGTTTAATTCCTCTTCCTGGTGGGAAATCAGCGTTACATTAGCCCGTGCAGACACCTACAGCTAGTCTCTCATTGGTTCTCCCTATTCCTGTTCATCTTGCACAGAAATTGCAAGCTGTGCCAAACAGGAGGTTAAAGGCACTGACTCTCCAAGCAGGGAGATTGTTAGTAAAGAATCTGGAATGGTGAACCCGAGGACCATGATACGAAAACTGAGATGCATTTTAAATCGTTTCCCAATCACACGGTGGACCATAATGTGGGTTTCCCATGCATGTTTTAGCTGGAGGAAGAATCCCTTGAACCTGAAGATTTGGGACCCATGGAATAGGTACCATGCAGTATGACTTCAAAGGGTCTGTATTTGCTCACGGAAACTCACCAATGCTATCAACCTGAAGTGTCCAGCCTTATGTCTCAACCAGCTCTGGGTGTAGATGTGGTCAATCCCGGTTTCTTCACATGCCCTAAGTGAATTATTTAAGAATTGCTCTCTATTTCACTGTGTTTGTGTTTTGTTTTCGAAATTTATTTTGATAATAGGATTTATCGGATTTTCACTGCTGCGTTTCGGCCGCTGTACACACGCTTGATTCTCTTACGGAGACATATATATCCATGGGTTTTAAGATTCTTCCTAGTCAGTTATATTCCTAGGCGTTGAATATGTGGTGTTGAGTCCATTTCGTTGAGCAAGGAGTAGGTCTTGTTTATTACATATTTGGCTTATGGAATGTTATCTGTGCTAATTTCAGTCTCTGGTTTTATGCAGCACCCCAAGGCACCTTTCCCCATAAGCAAGCACTAGTTGGTTTTCTAAATTTGAGACCCTGTTCTGTTTTGTAATACAGTTCATGTGTAGTCAAGTTTACATTCCGTGTATTAGTGATATCTTATGATGTTTCTTTTTCTGTGTGACGTAGTTCACGAAGAATCACCGTACCTGCATCCACTCACTATGCCGCTACGGGCCTGATGACACAGATTTCATTGCTGAGTGCTACTGCATTGCACGTACGTGCCACAACTTCTTTATCCATTTTTTGCTTTCTGCGATATTTACCTGGTACTGTAGACGAGCTTATTGGGAACACAGCCGTCCCAAACTTTGGGGTGGCTCTCTGTTTTTGATTTTAATTTCCCTAAGGAATAGGACCATAAGTGCAATTGCCATAGGCTGTGTTGCTTTATTTCTTACGTGTTTCAGGAAACACCATACACTTCTCCAGGGTGGCTGTTAGCAATTTACATCCTACCAATCAGCATAACAAGGCTCCCTGTTCTCCATATCCTGTCCTACCTTTCTGGATTTTACACTTTTTTCAGATGGCCCTTTTGTCCGGGGGGCAGTGAGACTTCATTGTAGTGGAGATTTCCTTTACAGGCTTGCTTGGTTGGCCAAAAAGGGCTTATGCGTTTTTTCCTGAATATATTCAGGAAAAAACGCATAAGCCCTTTTTGGCCAAGTGCATCATTGTCGACGTTCTGCCTGTTTTCCTATGCTTTCAGGGCAATTCCAGTCTACCCCCTGCAATCGTTTTCCTGAAATTCTGCCCCGCTTTCAAGTCCCCTTCGCAGGCTTACTTCAATATATTTTTGGAGGATAGCTGTCATTTATAACTCTGCAGGTTTGTGAATTACAGTGCCCTTGAGCTCCTTTCTTCAACTCGCTTTCTTGTGAGCTGGGCACAAAACCGCAGGATTGCTTCAGGCCCTAATCTGTTTCCGGCAGGGCATGCTGAGCCTTTGGTTAATTTTTCTTCCTGGTGGGAAATGAGCGTTACATTTGCCCGTGCAGACATCTACAGCTAGTCTCTCATTGGTTCTCCCTATTCCTGTTCATCTTGCACAGAAATTGCAAGCTGTGCCAAACAGGAGGTTAAAGGCACTGACTCTCCAAGCGGGGAGAGTGTTAGTAAAGCATCTGGAATGGTGAACCCGAGGACCAGGATACGAAAACTGAGATGCATTTTAAATCGTTTCCCAATCACATGGTGGACGATACTCTGGGTTTCCCATGCATGTTTTAGCTGGAGGAAGAATACCTTGAACCTGGAGAGTTGGGACCCATGGAATGGGTACCATGCAGTATGACTTCAAAGGGTCTGCATTTGCTCACCGAAACTCACCAATGCTATCAGCCTGAAGTGTCCAGCCTTATGTCTCAACCAGCTCTGGGTGTAGATGTGGTCAATCCCGGTTGCATCACATGCCCTGAGTGAATTATTTAAGAATTGCTCTCTATTTCACTGTCTTTGTGTTTTGTTTTCGAAATTTATTTTGATAATGGGATTTATCGGATTTTCACTGCTGCGTTTCGGCCGCTGTACACACGCTTGATTCTCTTACGGAGACATATATATCCATGGGTTTTAAGATTCTTCCTAGTCAGGTATATTCCTAGGCGTTGAATATGTGGTGTTGGGTCCATTTCGTTGAGCAAGGAGTAGGTCTTGTCTATTACATATTTGGCTTATGGAAAGATATCTGTGCTAATTTCAGTCTCTGGTTTTATGCAGCACCCCAAGGCACATTTTCCCATAAGCAAGCACTAGTTGGTTTTCTAAATTTGAGACCCTGTTCTGTTTTGTAATTCAGTTCATGTGTAGTCAAGTTTACATTCCGTGTATTAGTGCTATCTTATGATGTTTCTTTTTCTGTGTGACGTAGTTCACGTAGAATCACCGTAACTGCATCCACTCACTATGCCGCTACGGGCCTGATGACACAGATTTCATTGCTGAGTGATATTGCATTGTACGTACGGGCCACAACTTCTTTATCCATTTTTTGCTTTCTGGGATATTTACCTGATACTGTAGACGAGCTTCTTGTGAACACCGCCGTCCCAAATATTGGGGTGGCTGTCTGTTTTTGATTTTAATTTGCGTAAGCTATAGGACCATAAGTTGAAGTGCCATAGGCTGTGTTGCTTTGTTTCTTACTTGTTGCAGGAAACACCATACACTTCTCCAGGGTGGCTGCTGTCAATTTACATCCTGCCCATCAGCATAACAAGGCTCCCTGTTCTCCATATCCTGTCCTACCTTTCTGGATTTTACACTTTTTTCAGATGGCCCTTTTGCCCGGGGGGCAGTGAGACTTCATTTTAGTGCAGATTTCCTTTACAGGCTTGCTTGGTTGGCCAAAAAGGGCATATGCTTTTTTCCTGAATATATTCAGGAAAAAACGCATACGCCCTTTTTGGCCAAGTGCATCATTGTCAACGTTGTGCCTATTTTCCTATGCTTTCAGGGCAATTCCAGTCTACCCCCTGCAATCGTTTTCCTGAAATTCTGCCCCGCTTTCAAGTCCCCTTCGCAGGCTTACTTCAATATATTTTTGGAGGATAGCTGTCATTTATAACTCTGCAGGTTTGTGAATTACAGTGCCCCTGAGCTGCTTTCTTCAACTCACTTTCTTGTGAGCTGGGCACAAAACCGCAGGATTGCTTCAGGCCCTAATCTGTTTCCGGCAGGGCATGCTGTGCCTTTGGTTAATTCCTCTTCCTGGTGGGAAATGAGCGTTACATTTGCCCGTGCAGACACCTACAGCTAGTCTCTCATTGGTTCTCCCTATTCCTGTTCATCTTGCACAGAAATTGCAAACTGTGCCAAACAGGAGGTTAAAGGCACTGACTCTCCAAGCGGGGAGAGTGTTAGTAAAGCGTCTGGAATGGTGAACCCGAGGACAAGGATACGAAAACTGAGATCCATTTCAAATCGTTTCCCAATCTCACGGTGTACCATACTCTGTGTTTCCCATGCATGTTTTAGCTGAAGGAAGAAGCCCTTGAACCTGGAGAGTTGGGACTCATGGAATGGGTACCATGCAGTATGACTTCAAAGGGTCTGCATTTGCTCACAGAAACTCACCAATGCTATCAGCCTGAAGTGTCCAGCCTTATGTCTCAACCAGCTCTGGGTGTAGATGTGTTAAATCCCGGTTGCATCACATGCCCTGAGTGAATTATTTAAGAAGTGCTCTCTATTTCACTGTCTTTGTGTTTTGTTTTCGAAATTTATTTTGATAATGGGATTTATCGCATTTTCACTGCTGCGTTTATGCCGCTGTACACACGGTTGATTCTCTTACGGAGACATATATATCCATGGGTTTTAAGATTCTTCCTAGTCAGGTATATTCCTAGGTGTTGAATATGTGGTGTTGGGTCCATTTCGTTGAGAAACGAGTAGGTCTTGTCTATTACATATTTGGCTTATGGAAAGTTATCTGTGCTAATTTCAGTCTCTGGTTTTATGCAGCACCCCAAGGCACCTTTCCCCATAAGCAAGCACTAGTTGGTTTTCTAAATTTGAGACCCTGTTCTGTTTTGTAATTCAGTTCATGTGTAGTCAAGTTTTCATTCCGTGTATTAGTGATATCTTATGATGTTTCTTTTTCTGTGTGACGTAGTTCACGTAGAATCACCGTACCTGCATCCACTCACTATGCCGCTACGGGCCTGATGACACAGATTTCATTGCTGAGTGATACTGCATTGCACGTACGTGCCACAACTTCTTTATCCATTTTTTGCTTTCTGGGGTATTTACCTTGTACTGTAGACGAGCTTCTTGGGAACACAGCCGTCCCAAACTTTGGGGTGGCTCTCTGTTTTTGATTTTAATTTCCCTAAGGAATAGGACCATAAGTGCAATTGCCATAGGCTGTGTTGCTTTATTGCTTACGTGTTTCAGGAAACACCATACACTTTTCCAGGGTGGCTGTTGGCAATTTACATCCGGCCAATCAGCATAACAAGGCTCCCTGTTCTCCATATCCTGTCCTATCTTTCTGGATGTTACACTTTTTTCAGATGGCCCTTTTCCCGGGGGGCAGTGAGACTTCATTGTAGTGCAGATTTCCTTTACAGGCTTGCTTGGTTGGCCAAAAAGGGCGTGTGCGTTTTTTTCCTGAATATATTCAGGAAAAAACGCATACGCCCTTTTTGGCCAAGTGCATCATTGTCGACGTTGTGCCCCTTTTCCTATGCTTTCAGGGCAATTCCAGTGTACCCCTGCAATCGTTTTCCTGAAATTCTGCCTCGCTTTCAAGTCCCCTTCGCAGGCTTACTTCAATATACTTTTGGAAGATAGCTGTCATTTATAACTCTGCAGGTTTGTGAATTACAGTGCCCCTGAGCTCCTTTCTTCAACTCGCTTTCTTGTGAGCTGGGCACAAAACCGCAGGATTGCTTCAGGCCCTAACCTGTTTCCAGCAGGGCACACTGAGCCTTTGTTTAATTCCTCTTCCTGGTGGGCAATGAGCGTTACATTTGCCCGTGCAGACACCTACAGCTAGTCTCTCATTGGTTCTCCCTATTGCTGTTCATCTTGCTCAGAAATTGCAAGCTGTGCCAAACAGGAGGTTAAAGGCACTGACTCTCCAAGCGGAGAGAGTGTTAGTAAAGCATCTGGAATGGTGAACCCGAGGACCAGGATACGAAAACTGAGATGCATTTTAAATCGTTTCCCAATCACACGGTGGACCATACTGTGGGTTTCCCATGCATGTTTTAGATGGAGGAAGAATCCCTTGAACCTGAAGAGTTGGGACCCATGGAATATGTACCATGCAGTATGACTTCAAAGGGTCTGCATTTGATCACCGAAACTCACCAATGCTATCAGCCTGAAGTGTCCAGCCTTATGTCTCAAACAGCTCTGGGTGTAGATGTGGTCAATCCCGGTTGCATCACATGCCCTGAGTGAATTATTTAAGAATTGCTCTCTATTTCACTGTCTTTGTGTTTTGTTTTCGAAATTTATTTTGATAATGGGATTTATCGGATTTTCACTGCTGCGTTTCGGCCGCTGTACACCCGCTTGATTCTCTTACGGAGACATATATATCCATGGGTTTTAAGATTCTTCCTAGTCAGGTATATTCCTAGGCGTTGAATATGTGGTGTTGGGTCCATTTCGTTGAGCAAGGAGTAGGTCTTGTCTATTACATATTTGGCTTATGGAAAGTTATCTGTGCTAATTTCAGTCTCTGGTTTTATGCAGCACCCCAAGGCACCTTTCCCCATAAGCAAGCACTAGTTGGTTTTCTAAATTTGAGACCCTGTTCTGTTTTGTAATTCAGTTCATGTGTAGTCAAGTTTTCATTCCGTGTATTAGTGATATCTTATGATGTTTCTTTTTCTGTGTGACGTAGTTCACGTAGAATCACCGTACCTGCATCCACTCACTATGCCGCTACGGGCCTGATGACACAGATTTCATTGCTGAGTGATACTGCATTGCACGTACGTGCCACAACTTCTTTATCCATTTTTTGCTTTCTGGGGTATTTACCTGGTACTGTAGACGAGCTTCTTGGGAACACAGCCGTCCCAAACTTTGGGGTGGCTCTCTGTCTTTCATTTTAATTTCCCTAAGGAATAGGACCATAAGTGCAATTGCCATAGGCTGTGTTGCTTTATTTCTTACGTGTTTCAGGAAACACCATACACTTCTCCAGGGTGGCTGTTGGCAATTTACATCCTGCCAATCAGCATAACAAGGCTCCCTGTTCTCCATATCCTGTCCTAACTTTCTGGATTTTACCCTTTTTTCAGATGGCCCTTTTGCCCGGGGGGCAGTGAGACTTCATTGTAGTGCAGATTTCCTTTACAGGCTTGCTTGGTTGGCCAAAAAGTGCGTATGCGTTTTTTCCTGAATATATTCAGGAAAAAACGCATACGCCGTTTTTGGCCAAGTTCATCATTGTCGACGTTGTGCCTCTTTTCCTATGCTTTCCGGGCAATTCCAGTCTACCCCCTGCAATCGTTTTTCCTGAAATTCTGCCCCGCTTTCAAGTCCCCTTCGCAGGCTTACTTCAATATATTTTTGGAGGATAGCTGTCATTTATAACTCTGCAGGTTTGTGAATTACAGTGCCCCGGAGCTCCTTTCTTCAACTCGCTTTCTTGTGAGCTGGGCACAAAACCGCAGGATTGCTTCAGGCCCTAATCTGTTTTCAGCAGGGCACGCTGAGCCTTTGTTTAATTCCTCTTCCTGGTGGGAAATGAGCGTTAAATTTGCCCGTGCAGACACCTACAGCTAGTCTCTCATTGGCTCTCCCTATTCCTGTTCATCTTGCACAGAAATTGCAAGCTGTGCCAAAGAGGAGGTTAAAGGCACTGACTCTCCAAGCGGGGAGAGTGTTAGTAAAGCATCTGGAATGGTGAACCCGAGGACCAGGATACGAAAACTGAGATGCATTTTAAATCGTTTCCCAATCACACGGTTGACGATACTCTGCGTTTCCCATGCATGTTATACCTGGAGGAAGAATCCCTTGAACCTGGAGAGTTGGGACCCATGGAATGGGTACCATGCAGGATGTCTTCAAAGGGTCTGCATTTGCTCACCGAAACTCACCAATGCTATCAGCCTGAACTGTCCAGCCTTATGTCTCAACCAGCTCTTGTTGTAGATGTGGTCAATCCCAGTTGCATCACATGCCCTGAGTGAATGATTTAAGAATTGCTCTCTATTTCACTGTCTTTGTGTTTTGTTTTCGAAATTTCTTTTGATAATGGGATTTATCGGATTTTCACTGCTGTGTTTCAGCCGCTGTACACACGCTTGATTCTCTTACAGAGACATATATATCCATGGGTTTTAAGATTCTTCCTAGTCAGGTATATTCCTAGGCGTTGAATATGTGGTGTTGGGTCCATTTCGTTGAGCAAGGAGTAGGTCTTCTCTATTACATATTTGGCTTATGGAAAGTTATCTGTGCTAATTTCAGTCTCTGGTTTTATGCAGCACCCCAAGGCACCTTTTCCCATAAGCAAGCACTAGTTGGTTTTCTAAATTTGAGACCCTGTTCTGTTTTGTAGTTCAGTTCATGTGTAGTCAAGTTTACATTCCGTGTATTAGTGATATCTTATGATGTTTCTTTTTCTGTGTGACGTAGTTCACGTAGAATCACCGTACCTCCATCCACTCACTATGCCGCTACGGGCCTGATGACACAGATTGCATTGCTGAGTGATATTGCATTGTACGTACGTGCCACAACTTCTTTATCCATTTTTTGCTTTCTGGGATATTTACCTGATACTGTAGACGAGCTTCTTGTGAACACAGCCGTCCCAAATATTGGGGTGGCTGTCTGTTTTTGATTTTAATTTCCGTAAGCTATAGGACCATAAGTGGAAGTGCCATAGGCTGTGTTGCTTTGTTTCTTACTTGTTGCAGGAAACACCATACACATCTCCAGGGTGGCTGCTGTCAATTTACATCCTGCCCATCAGCATAACAAGGCTCCCTGTTCTCCATATCCTGTCCTACCTTTCTGGATTTTACACTTTTTTCAGATGGCCCTTTTGCCCGGGGGGCAGTGAGACTGCATTGTAGTTCAGATTTCCTTTACAGGCTTGCTAGGTTGGCCAAAAAGGGCGTATGCGTTTTTTCCTGAATATATTCAGGAAAAAACGCATACGCCCTTTTGGCCAAGTGCATCATTGTCGACGTTCTGCATCTTTTCCTATGCTTTCAGGGCAATTCCAGTCTACCCCCTGCAATCGTTTTCCTGAAATTCTGCCCCGCTTTCAAGTCCCCTTCGCAGGCTTACTTCAATATATTTTTGGAGGATAGCTGTCATTTATAACTCTGCAGGTTTGTGAATTACAGTGCCCCTGAGCTGCTTTCTTCAACTCACTTTCTTGTGAGCTGGGCACAAAACGGCAGGATTGCTTCAGGCCCTAATCTTTTTCCGGCAGGGCATGCTGTGCCTTTGTTTAATTCCTCTTCCTGGTGGGAAATCAGCGTTACATTAGCCCGTGCAGACACCTACAGCTAGTCTCTCATTGGTTCTCCCTATTCCTGTTCATCTTGCACAGAAATTGCAAGCTGTGCCAAACAGGAGGTTAAAGGCACTGACTCTCCAAGCAGGGAGATTGTTAGTAAAGAATCTGGAATGGTGAACCCGAGGACCATGATACGAAAACTGAGATGCATTTTAAATCGTTTCCCAATCACACGGTGGACCATAATGTGGGTTTCCCATGCATGTTTTAGCTGGAGGAAGAATCCCTTGAACCTGAAGATTTGGGACCCATGGAATAGGTACCATGCAGTATGACTTCAAAGGGTCTGTATTTGCTCACGGAAACTCACCAATGCTATCAACCTGAAGTGTCCAGCCTTATGTCTCAACCAGCTCTGGGTGTAGATGTGGTCAATCCCGGTTTCATCACATGCCCTAAGTGAATTATTTAAGAATTGCTCTCTATTTCACTGTGTTTGTGTTTTGTTTTCGAAATTTATTTTGATAATAGGATTTATCGGATTTTCACTGCTGCGTTTCGGCCGCTGTACACACGCTTGATTCTCTTACGGAGACATATATATCCATGGGTTTTAAGATTCTTCCTAGTCAGTTATATTCCTAGGCGTTGAATATGTGGTGTTGAGTCCATTTCGTTGAGCAAGGAGTAGGTCTTGTTTATTACATATTTGGCTTATGGAATGTTATCTGTGCTAAATTCAGTCTCTGGTTTTATGCAGCACCCCAAGGCACCTTTCCCCATAAGCAAGCACTAGTTGGTTTTCTAAATTTGAGACCCTGTTCTGTTTTGTAATACAGTTCATGTGTAGTCAAGTTTACATTCCGTGTATTAGTGATATCTTATGATGTTTCTTTTTCTGTGTGACGTAGTTCACGAAGAATCACCGTACCTGCATCCACTCACTATGCCGCTACGGGCCTGATGACACAGATTTCATTGCTGAGTGCTACTGCATTGCACGTACGTGCCACAACTTCTTTATCCATTTTTTGCTTTCTGCGATATTTACCTGGTACTGTAGACGAGCTTATTGGGAACACAGCCGTCCCAAACTTTGGGGTGGCTCTCTGTTTTTGATTTTAATTTCCCTAAGGAATAGGACCATAAGTGCAATTGCCATAGGCTGTGTTGCTTTATTTCTTACGTGTTTCAGGAAACACCATACACTTCTCCAGGGTGGCTGTTAGCAATTTACATCCTACCAATCAGCATAACAAGGCTCCCTGTTCTCCATATCCTGTCCTACCTTTCTGGATTTTACACTTTTTTCAGATGGCCCTTTTGTCCGGGGGGCAGTGAGACTTCATTGTAGTGGAGATTTCCTTTACAGGCTTGCTTGGTTGGCCAAAAAGGGCTTATGCGTTTTTTCCTGAATATATTCAGGAAAAAACGCATAAGCCCTTTTTGGCCAAGTGCATCATTGTCGACGTTCTGCCTGTTTTCCTATGCTTTCAGGGCAATTCCAGTCTACCCCCTGCAATCGTTTTCCTGAAATTCTGCCCCGCTTTCAAGTCCCCTTCGCAGGCTTACTTCAATATATTTTTGGAGGATAGCTGTCATTTATAACTCTGCAGGTTTGTGAATTACAGTGCCCTTGAGCTCCTTTCTTCAACTCGCTTTCTTGTGAGCTGGGCACAAAACCGCAGGATTGCTTCAGGCCCTAATCTGTTTCCGGCAGGGCATGCTGAGCCTTTGGTTAATTTTTCTTCCTGGTGGGAAATGAGCGTTACATTTGCCCGTGCAGACACCTACAGCTAGTCTCTCATTGGTTCTCCCTATTCCTGTTCATCTTGCACAGAAATTGCAAGCTGTGCCAAACAGGAGGTTAAAGGCACTGACTCTCCAAGCGGGGAGAGTGTTAGTAAAGCATCTGGAATGGTGAACCCGAGGACCAGGATACGAAAACTGAGATGCATTTTAAATCGTTTCCCAATCACATGGTGGACGATACTCTGGGTTTCCCATGCATGTTTTAGCTGGAGGAAGAATCCCTTGAACCTGGAGAGTTGGGACCCATGGAATGGGTACCATGCAGTATGACTTCAAAGGGTCTGCATTTGCTCACCGAAACTCACCAATGCTATCAGCCTGAAGTGTCCAGCCTTATGTCTCAACCAGCTCTGGGTGTAGATGTGGTCAATCCCGGTTGCATCACATGCCCTGAGTGAATTATTTAAGAATTGCTCTCTATTTCACTGTCTTTGTGTTTTGTTTTCGAAATTTATTTTGATAATGGGATTTATCGGATTTTCACTGCTGCGTTTCGGCCGCTGTACACACGCTTGATTCTCTTACGGAGACATATATATCCATGGGTTTTAAGATTCTTCCTAGTCAGGTATATTCCTAGGCGTTGAATATGTGGTGTTGGGTCCATTTCGTTGAGCAAGGAGTAGGTCTTGTCTATTACATATTTGGCTTATGGAAAGTTATCTGTGCTAATTTCAGTCTCTGGTTTTATGCAGCACCCCAAGGCACCTTTCCCCATAAGCAAGCACTAGTTGGTTTTCTAAATTTGAGACCCTGTTCTGTTTTGTAATTCAGTTCATGTGTAGTCAAGTTTACATTCCGTGTATTAGTGATATCTTATGATGTTTCTTTTTCTGTGTGACGTAGTTCACGTAGAATCACCGTAACTGCATCCACTCACTATGCCGCTACGGGCCTGATGACACAGATTTCATTGCTGAGTGATATTGCATTGTACGTACGGGCCACAACTTCTTTATCCATTTTTTGCTTTCTGGGATATTTACCTGATACTGTAGACGAGCTTCTTGTGAACACCGCCGTCCCAAATATTGGGGTGGCTGTCTGTTTTTGATTTTAATTTGCGTAAGCTATAGGACCATAAGTGGAAGTGCCATAGGCTGTGTTGCTTTGTTTCTTACTTGTTGCAGGAAACACCATACACTTCTCCAGGGTGGCTGCTGTCAATTTACATCCTGCCCATCAGCATAACAAGGCTCCCTGTTCTCCATATCCTGTCCTACCTTTCTGGATTTTACACTTTTTTCAGATGGCCCTTTTGCCCGGGGGGCAGTGAGACTTCATTTTAGTGCAGATTTCCTTTACAGGCTTGCTTGGTTGGCCAAAAAGGGCATATGCTTTTTTCCTGAATATATTCAGGAAAAAACGCATACGCCCTTTTTGGTCAAGTGCATCATTGTCAACGTTGTGCCTCTTTTCCTATGCTTTCAGGGCAATTCCAGTCTACCCCCTGCAATCGTTTTCCTGAAATTCTGCCCCGCTTTCAAGTCCCCTTCGCAGGCTTACTTCAATATATTTTTGGAGGATAGCTGTCATTTATAACTCTGCAGGTTTGTGAATTACAGTGCCCCTGAGCTGCTTTCTTCAACTCACTTTCTTGTGAGCTGGGCACAAAACCGCAGGATTGCTTCAGGCCCTAATCTGTTTCCGGCAGGGCATGCTGTGCCTTTGGTTAATTCCTCTTCCTGTTGGGAAATGAGCGTTACATTTGCCCGTGCAGACACCTACAGCTAGTCTCTCATTGGTTCTCCCTATTCCTGTTCATCTTGCACAGAAATTGCAAACTGTGCCAAACAGGAGGTTAAAGGCACTGACTCTCCAAGCGGGGAGAGTGTTAGTAAAGCGTCTGGAATGGTGAACCCGAGGACAAGGATACGAAAACTGAGATCCATTTCAAATCGTTTCCCAATCTCACGGTGTACCATACTCTGTGTTTCCCATGCATGTTTTAGCTGAAGGAAGAAGCCCTTGAACCTGGAGAGTTGGGACTCATGGAATGGGTACCATGCAGTATGACTTCAAAGGGTCTGCATTTGCTCACAGAAACTCACCAATGCTATCAGCCTGAAGTGTCCAGCCTTATGTCTCAACCAGCTCTGGGTGTAGATGTGTTAAATCCCGGTTGCATCACATGCCCTGAGTGAATTATTTAAGAAGTGCTCTCTATTTCACTGTCTTTGTGTTTTGTTTTCGAAATTTATTTTGATAATGGGATTTATCGCATTTTCACTGCTGCGTTTATGCCGCTGTACACACGGTTGATTCTCTTACGGAGACATATATATCCATGGGTTTTAAGATTCTTCCTAGTCAGGTATATTCCTAGGTGTTGAATATGTGGTGTTGGGTCCATTTCGTTGAGAAACGAGTAGGTCTTGTCTATTACATATTTGGCTTATGGAAAGTTATCTGTGCTAATTTCAGTCTCTGGTTTTATGCAGCACCCCAAGGCACCTTTCCCCATAAGCAAGCACTAGTTGGTTTTCTAAATTTGAGACCCTGTTCTGTTTTGTAATTCAGTTCATGTGTAGTCAAGTTTTCATTCCGTGTATTAGTGATATCTTATGATGTTTCTTTTTCTGTGTGACGTAGTTCACGTAGAATCACCGTACCTGCATCCACTCACTATGCCGCTACGGGCCTGATGACACAGATTTCATTGCTGAGTGCTACTGCATTGCACGTACGTGCCACAACTTCTTTATCCATTTTTTGCTTTCTGCGATATTTACCTGGTACTGTAGACGAGCTTATTGGGAACACAGCCGTCCCAAACTTTGGGGTGGCTCTCTGTTTTTGATTTTAATTTCCCTAAGGAATAGGACCATAAGTGCAATTGCCATAGGCTGTGTTGCTTTATTTCTTACGTGTTTCAGGAAACACCATACACTTCTCCAGGGTGGCTGTTAGCAATTTACATCCTACCAATCAGCATAACAAGGCTCCCTGTTCTCCATATCCTGTCCTACCTTTCTGGATTTTACACTTTTTTCAGATGGCCCTTTTGTCCGGGGGGCAGTGAGACTTCATTGTAGTGGAGATTTCCTTTACAGGCTTGCTTGGTTGGCCAAAAAGGGCTTATGCGTTTTTTCCTGAATATATTCAGGAAAAAACGCATAAGCCCTTTTTGGCCAAGTGCATCATTGTCGACGTTCTGCCTGTTTTCCTATGCTTTCAGGGCAATTCCAGTCTACCCCCTGCAATCGTTTTCCTGAAATTCTGCCCCGCTTTCAAGTCCCCTTCGCAGGCTTACTTCAATATATTTTTGGAGGATAGCTGTCATTTATAACTCTGCAGGTTTGTGAATTACAGTGCCCTTGAGCTCCTTTCTTCAACTCGCTTTCTTGTGAGCTGGGCACAAAACCGCAGGATTGCTTCAGGCCCTAATCTGTTTCCGGCAGGGCATGCTGAGCCTTTGGTTAATTTTTCTTCCTGGTGGGAAATGAGCGTTACATTTGCCCGTGCAGACACCTACAGCTAGTCTCTCATTGGTTCTCCCTATTCCTGTTCATCTTGCACAGAAATTGCAAGCTGTGCCAAACAGGAGGTTAAAGGCACTGACTCTCCAAGCGGGGAGAGTGTTAGTAAAGCATCTGGAATGGTGAACCCGAGGACCAGGATACGAAAACTGAGATGCATTTTAAATCGTTTCCCAATCACATGGTGGACGATACTCTGGGTTTCCCATGCATGTTTTAGCTGGAGGAAGAATCCCTTGAACCTGGAGAGTTGGGACCCATGGAATGGGTACCATGCAGTATGACTTCAAAGGGTCTGCATTTGCTCACCGAAACTCAGCAATGCTATCAGCCTGAAGTGTCCAGCCTTATGTCTCAACCAGCTCTGGGTGTAGATGTGGTCAATCCCGGTTGCATCACATGCCCTGAGTGAATTATTTAAGAATTGCTCTCTATTTCACTGTCTTTGTGTTTTGTTTTCGAAATTTATTTTGATAATGGGATTTATCGGATTTTCACTGCTGCGTTTCGGCCGCTGTACACACGCTTGATTCTCTTACGGAGACATATATATCCATGGGTTTTAAGATTCTTCCTAGTCAGGTATATTCCTAGGCGTTGAATATGTGGTGTTGGGTCCATTTCGTTGAGCAAGGAGTAGGTCTTGTCTATTACATATTTGGCTTATGGAAAGTTATCTGTGCTAATTTCAGTCTCTGGTTTTATGCAGCACCCCAAGGCACCTTTCCCCATAAGCAAGCACTAGTTGGTTTTCTAAATTTGAGACCCTGTTCTGTTTTGTAATTCAGTTCATGTGTAGTCAAGTTTACATTCCGTGTATTAGTGATATCTTATGATGTTTCTTTTTCTGTGTGGCGTAGTTCACGTAGAATCACCGTAACTGCATCCACTCACTATGCCGCTACGGGCCTGATGACACAGATTTCATTGCTGAGTGATATTGCATTGTACGTACGGGCCACAACTTCTTTATCCATTTTTTGCTTTCTGGGATATTTACCTGATACTGTAGACGAGCTTCTTGTGAACACCGCCGTCCCAAATATTGGGGTGGCTGTCTGTTTTTGATTTTAATTTGCGTAAGCTATAGGACCATAAGTGGAAGTGCCATAGGCTGTGTTGCTTTGTTTCTTACTTGTTGCAGGAAACACCATACACTTCTCCAGGGTGGCTGCTGTCAATTTACATCCTGCCCATCAGCATAACAAGGCTCCCTGTTCTCCATATCCTGTCCTACCTTTCTGGATTTTACACTTTTTTCAGATGGCCCTTTTGCCCGGGGGGCAGTGAGACTTCATTTTAGTGCAGATTTCCTTTACAGGCTTGCTTGGTTGGCCAAAAAGGGCATATGCTTTTTTCCTGAATATATTCAGGAAAAAACGCATACGCCCTTTTTGGTCAAGTGCATCATTGTCAACGTTGTGCCTCTTTTCCTATGCTTTCAGGGCAATTCCAGTCTACCCCCTGCAATCGTTTTCCTGAAATTCTGCCCCGCTTTCAAGTCCCCTTCGCAGGCTTACTTCAATATATTTTTGGAGGATAGCTGTCATTTATAACTCTGCAGGTTTGTGAATTACAGTGCCCCTGAGCTGCTTTCTTCAACTCACTTTCTTGTGAGCTGGGCACAAAACCGCAGGATTGCTTCAGGCCCTAATCTGTTTCCGGCAGGGCATGCTGTGCCTTTGGTTAATTCCTCTTCCTGTTGGGAAATGAGCGTTACATTTGCCCGTGCAGACACCTACAGCTAGTCTCTCATTGGTTCTCCCTATTCCTGTTCATCTTGCACAGAAATTGCAAACTGTGCCAAACAGGAGGTTAAAGGCACTGACTCTCCAAGCGGGGAGAGTGTTAGTAAAGCGTCTGGAATGGTGAACCCGAGGACAAGGATACGAAAACTGAGATCCATTTCAAATCGTTTCCCAATCTCACGGTGTACCATACTCTGTGTTTCCCATGCATGTTTTAGCTGAAGGAAGAAGCCCTTGAACCTGGAGAGTTGGGACTCATGGAATGGGTACCATGCAGTATGACTTCAAAGGGTCTGCATTTGCTCACAGAAACTCACCAATGCTATCAGCCTGAAGTGTCCAGCCTTATGTCTCAACCAGCTCTGGGTGTAGATGTGTTAAATCCCGGTTGCATCACATGCCCTGAGTGAATTATTTAAGAAGTGCTCTCTATTTCACTGTCTTTGTGTTTTGTTTTCGAAATTTATTTTGATAATGGGATTTATCGCATTTTCACTGCTGCGTTTATGCCGCTGTACACACGGTTGATTCTCTTACGGAGACATATATATCCATGGGTTTTAAGATTCTTCCTAGTCAGGTATATTCCTAGGTGTTGAATATGTGGTGTTGGGTCCATTTCGTTGAGAAACGAGTAGGTCTTGTCTATTACATATTTGGCTTATGGAAAGTTATCTGTGCTAATTTCAGTCTCTGGTTTTATGCAGCACCCCAAGGCACCTTTCCCCATAAGCAAGCACTAGTTGGTTTTCTAAATTTGAGACCCTGTTCTGTTTTGTAATTCAGTTCATGTGTAGTCAAGTTTTCATTCCGTGTATTAGTGATATCTTATGATGTTTCTTTTTCTGTGTGACGTAGTTCACGTAGAATCACCGTACCTGCATCCACTCACTATGCCGCTACGGGCCTGATGACACAGATTTCATTGCTGAGTGATACTGCATTGCACGTACGTGCCACAACTTCTTTATCCATTTTTTGCTTTCTGGGGTATTTACCTTGTACTGTAGACGAGCTTCTTGGGAACACAGCCGTCCCAAATATTGGGGTGGCTCTCTGTTTTTGATTTTAATTTCCCTAAGGAATAGGACCATAAGTGCAATTGCCATAGGCTGTGTTGCTTTGTTTCTTACGTGTTTCAGGAAACATCATACACTTCTCCAGGGTGGCTGCTGGCAATTTACATCCTGCCAATCAGCATAACAAGGCTCCCTGTTCTCCATATCCTGTCCTAACTTTCTGGATTTTACACTTTTTTCAGATGGCCCTTTTGCCCGGGGGGCAGTGAAACTTCATTGTAGTGCAGATTTCCTTTACAGGCTTGCTTGGTTGGCCAAAAAGGGCGTATGCGTTTTTTCCTGAATATATTCAGGAAAAAACGCATACGCCCTTTTTGGCCAAGTGCATCATTGTCGACGTTGTGCCTCTTTTCCTATGCTTTCAGGGGAATTCCAGTCTACCCCCTGCAATCGTTTTCCTGAAATTCTACCCCGCTTTCAAGTCCCCTTCGCAGGCTTACTTCAATATATTTTTGGAGGATAGCTGTCATTTATAACTCTGCAGGTTTGTGAATTACAGTGCCCCTGAGCTCCTTTCTTCAACTCGCTTTCTTGTGAGCTGGGCACAAAACCGCAGGATTGCTTCAGGCCCTAATCTGTTTCCGGCAAGACACGCTGAGCCTTTGGTTAATTCCTCTTCCTGGTAGGAAATGAGCGTTACATTTGCCCGTGTAGACACCTATAGCTAGTCTCTCATTGGTTCTCCCTATTCCTGTTCATCTTGCACAGAAATTGCAAGCTGTGCCAAAGAGGAGGTTAAAGGCACTGACTCTCCAAGCGGGGAGAGTGTTAGTAAAGCATCTGGAATGGTGAACCCGAGGACCAGGATACGAAAACTGAGATGCATTTTAAATCGTTTCCCAATCACACGGTGGACGATACTCTGGGTTTCCCATGCATGTTTTAACTAGAGGAAGAATGCCTTGAACCTGGAGATTTGGGACCCATGGAATGGGTACCATGCAGTATGACTTCAAAGGGTCTGCATTTGCTCACCGAAACTCACCAATGCTATCAGCCTGAAGTGTCCAGCCTTATGTCTCAACCAGCTCTGGGTTTAGATGTGGTCAATCCCGGTTACATCACATGCCCTGAGTGAATGATTTAAGAATTGCTCTCTATTTCACTGTCTTTGTGTTTTGTTTTCGAAATTTATTTTGATAATGGGATTTATCTGATTTTCACTGCTGCGTTTCGGCCGCAGTACACACGCTTGATTCTCTTATGGAGACATATATATCCATGGGTTTTAAGATTCTTCCTAGTCAGGTATATTCCTAGGCGTTGAATATGTGGTGTTGGGTCCATTTCGTTGAGCAAGGAGTAGGTCTTGTCTATTACATATTTGGCTTATGGAAAGTTATCTGTGCTAATTTCAGTCTCTGGTTTTATGCAGCACCCCAAGGCACCTTTCCCCAAAAGCAAGCACTAGTTGGTTTTCTAAATTTGAGACCCTGTTCTGTTTTGTATTTCAGTTCATGTGTAGTCAAGTTTACATTCCGTGTATTAGTGATATCTTATGATGTTTCTTTTTCTGTGTGACGTATTTCACGTAGAATCACCGTACCTGCATCCACTCACTATGCCGCTACGGGCCTGATGACACAGAGATCATTGCTGAGTGATATTGCATTGTACGTACGTGCCACAACTTCTTTATCCATTTTTTGCTTTCTGGGATATTTACCTGATACTGTAGACGAGCTTCTTGTGAACACAGCCGTCCCAAATATTGGGGTGGCTGTCTGTTTTTGATTTTAATTTCCGTAAGCTATAGGACCATAAGTGGAGGTGCGATAGGCTGTGTTGCTTGGTTTCTTACGTGTTTCAGGAAACATCATACACTTCTCCAGGGTGGCTGCTGGCAATTTACATCCTGCCAATCAGCATAACAACGCTCCCTGTTCTCCATATCCTGTCCTACATTTCTGGATTTTACACTTTTTTCAGATGGCCCTTTTGCCCGGGCGGCAGTGAGACTTCATTTTAGTGCAGATTTCCTTTACAGGCTTGCTTGGTTGGCCAAAAAGGGCGTATGCGTTTTTTCCTGAATATATTCAGGAAAAAACATATACGCCCTTTTTGGGCAAGTGCATCATTGTCGACGTTGTGCCTCTTTTCCTATGCTTTCAGGGCAATTCCAGTCTACCCCCTGCAATGGTTTTCCTGAAACTCTGCCCCGCTTTCAAGTCCCCTTCGCAGGCTTACTTCAATATATTTTTGGAGGATAGCTGTCATTTATAACTCTGCAGGTTTGTGAATTACAGTGCCCCTGAGCTCCTTTCTTCAACTCGCTTTCTTGTGAGCTGGGCACAAAACCGCAGGATTGCTTCAGGCCCTAATCTGTTTCCGGCAGGGCACGCTGAACCTTTGGTTACTTCCTCTTCCTGGTGGGAAATGAGCGTTACATTTGCCCGTGCAGACACCTATAGCTAGTCACTCATTGGTTCTCCCTATTCCTATTCATCTTGCACAGAAATTGCAAGCTGTGCCAAAGAGGAGGTTAAAGGCACGGACTCTCCAATCAGGGAGAGTGTTAGTAAAGCATCTGGAATGGTGAACCCGAGGACCAGGATATGAAAACTGAGATGCATTTTAAATCGTTTCCCAATCACACGGTGGACGATACTCTGGGTTTCCCGTTCATGTTTTAGCGGGAGGAAGAATCCCTTGAACCTGGAGAGTTGGGACCCGTGGAATGGGTACCATGCAGTATGACTTCAAAGGGTCTGCATTTGCTCACCAAAACTCACCAGTGCTATCAGCCTGAAGTGTCCAGGCTTATGTCTCAACCAGCTCTGGGTGTAGATGTGGTCAATCCCGGTTGCATCACATGCCCTGAGTGAATTATTTAAGAATTGCTCTCTATTTCACTGTCTTTGTGTTTTGTTTTCGAAATTTATTTTGATAATGGGATTTATCGGATTTTCACTGCTGCGTTTCGGCTGCTGTACACACGCTTGATTCTCTTACGGAGACATATATATCCATGGGTTTTAAGATTCTCCCTAGTCAGGTATATTCCTAGGCGTTGAATATGTGGTGTTGGGTCCATTTCGTTGAGCAAGGAGTAGGTCTTGTCTATTACATATTTGGCTTATGGAAAGTTATGTGTGCTAATTTCAGTCTCTGGTTTTATGCAGCACCCCAAGGCACCTTTCCCCATAAGCAAGCACTAGTTGGTTTTCTAAATTTGAGACCCTGTTCTGTTTTTTATTTCAGTTCATGTGTAGTCAAGTTTACATTCCGTGTATTAGTGATATCTTATGATGTTTCTTTTTCTGTGTGACGTAGTTCACGTAGAATCACCGTACGTGCATCCATTCACTATGCTGCTACGGGCCTGATGACACAGATTTCATAGCTGAGTGATATTGCATTGTACGTACGTACCGCAACTTTTTTATCCATTTTTTGCTTTCTGGGATATTTACCTGATATTGTAGACGAGCTTCTTTTGAACACAGCCGTCCCAAATATTGGGGTGGCTGTCTGTTTTTGATTTTAATTTCCATAAGCTATAGGACCATAAGTGGAAGTGCCATAGGCTGTGTTGCTTTGTTTCTTACGTGTTTCAGGAAACACCATACACTTCTCCAGGGTGGCTGCTGGCAATTTACATCCTGCCAATCAGCATAACAAGGCTCCCTGTTCTCCATATCCTGTCCTACCTTTCTGGATTTTACACTTTTTTCAGATGGCCCTTTTGCCCAGGGGGAAGGGAGACTTCATTTTAGTGCACATTTCCTTTACAGGCTTGCTTGGTTGGCCAAAAAGGGTGTATGCGTTTTTTCCTGAATATATTCAGGAAAAAACGCATACGCACTTTTTGGCCAAGTGCATCATTGTCGACGTTCTACCTCTTTTTCTATGCTTTCAGGGCAATTCCAGTCTACCCCCTGCAATCGTTTTCCTGAAATTCTGCCCCGCTTTCAAGTCCCCTTCGCAGGCTTGCTTCAATATATTTTTGGAGGATAGCTGTCATTTATAACTCTGTAGGTTTGTGAATTACAGTGCCCCTGAGCTCCTTTCTTCAACTCGCTTTCTTGTGAGCTGGGTACAAAACCGCAGGATTGCTTCAGGCCCTAATCTGTTTTCAGCAGGGCACGCTGAGCCTTTGTTTAATTCCTCTTCCTGGTCGGCAATGAGCGTTACATTTGCCCGTGCAGACACCTACAGCTAGTCTCTCATTGGTTCTCCCTATTCCTGTTCATCTTGCACAGAAATTGCAAGATGTGCCAAAGAGGAGGTTAAAGGCACTGACTCTCCAAGCGGGGAGAGTGTTAGTAAAGCATCTGGAATGGTGAACCCGAGGACCAGGATACGAAAACTGAGATGCATTTTAAATCGTTTCCCAATCACACGGTGGACGATACTCTGGGTTTCCCATGCATGTTTTCGCTGGAGGAAGAATGCCTTGTACCTGGAGCATTGGGACCCATGGAATGGGTACCATGCAGTATGACTTCAAAGGGTCTGCATTTGCTCACCGAAACTCACTAATGCTATCAGCCTGAAGTGTCCAGCCTTATGTCTCAACCTGCTCTGGGTGTAGATGTGGTCAATCCCGGTTGCATCACATGCCCTGAGTGAATTATTTAAGAATTGCTCTCTATTTCACTGTCTTTGTGTTTAGTTTTCGAAATTTATTTTGATAATGGGATTTATCGGATTTTCACTGCTGCGTTTCGGCTGCTGTACACACGCATGATTCTCTTATGGAGACATATATATCCATGGGTTTTAAGATTCTTCCTAGTCAGGTATATTCCTAGGCGTTGAATATGTGGTGTTGGGTCCATTTCGTTGAGCAAGGAGTAGGTCTTGTCTATTACATATTTGGCTTATGGAAAGTTATCTGTGCTAATTTCAGTCTCTGGTTTTATGCAGCCCCCCAACGCACTTTTCCTCATAAGCAAGCACTAGTTGCTTTTCTAAATTTGAGACCCTGTTCTGTTTTGTAATTCAGTTCATGTGTAGTCAAGTTTACATTCCGTGTATTAGTGATATCTTATGATGTTTCTTTTTCTGTGTGACGTAGTTCACGTAGAATCACCGTACCTGCATCCACTCACTATGCCGTTACGGGCCTGATGACACAGATTTCATTGCTGAGTGATATTGCATTGTATGTACGTGCCACAAATTCTTTATCCATTTTTTGATTTCTGGGATATTTACCTGATACTGTAGACGAGATTCTTGTGAACACAGCCGTCCCAAATATTGGGGTGGCTGTCTGTTTTTGATTTTAATTTCCCTAAGGAATAGGACCATAAGTGCAATTGCCATAGGCTGTGTTGCTTTATTTTTTACATGTTTTAGGAAACACCATACACTTCCCCAGGGTGGCTGCTGGCAATTTACATCCTGCCAATCAGCATAACAAGGCTCCCTGTTCTCCATATCCTGTCCTACCTTTCTGGATTTTACACTATTTTCAGATGGCCCTTTTGCCCGGGGGGCAGTGAGACTTCATTGTAGTGCAGATTTCTTTTACAGGCTTGCTTGGTTGGCCAAAAAGTGTGTATGCATGTTTTCCTGAATATATTCAGGAAAAAACGCATACGCACTTTTTGGCCAAGTGCATCATTGTCGACGTTGTGCCTCTTTTCCTATGTTTTCAGGGCAATTCCAGTCTACCCCCTGCAATCGTTTTCCTGAAATTCTGCCCCGCTTTCAAGTCCCCTTCGCAGGCTTACTTCAATATATTTTTGGAGGATAGCTGTCATTTATAACTCTGCAGGTTTGTGAATTACAGTGACCCTGAGCTCCTTTCTTCAACTCGCTTTCTTGTGAGCTGGGCACAAAACCGCAGGATTGCTTCAGGCCCTAATCTGTTTCCGGCAGGGCATGCTGATCCTTTGCTTAATTCTTCTTCCTCGTGGGAAATGAGCGTTACATTTGCCCGTGCAGACACCTACAGCTAGTCTCTCATTGGTTCTCCCTATTCCTGTTCATCTTGCACAGAAACTGTAAGCTGTGCCAAACAGGAGGTTAAAGGCACTGACTCTCCAAGCAGGGAGAGTGTTAGTAAAGCATCTGGAATGGTGAACCCGAGGACCAGGATACGAAAACTGAGATGCATTTTAAATCGTTTCCCAATCACACGGTGGACCATACTGTGGGTTTCCCATGCATGTTTTAGCTGGAGGAAGAATCCCTTGAACCTGAAGAGTTGGGACCCATGGAATAGGTACCATGCAGTATGACTTCAAAGGGTCTGCATTTGCTCAACGAAACTCACCAATGCTATCAGCCTGAAGTGTCCAGCCTTATGTCTCAACCAGCTCTGGGTGTAGATGTGGTCAATCCCAGTTGCATCAATGCCCTGAGTGAATTATTTAAGAATAGCCCTCTATTTCACTGTCTTTGTGTTTTGTTTTCGAAATTTATTTTGATAATGGGATTTATCGGATTTTCACTGCTGCGTTTCGGCCGCTGTACACACGCTTGATTCTCTTATGGAGACATATATATCCATGGGTTTTAAGATTCTTCCTAGTCAGGTATATTCCTAGGCGTTGAATATGTGGTGTTGGGTCCATTTCCTTGAGCAAGGAGTAGGTCTTGTTTATTACATATTTGGCTTATGGAAAGTTATCTGTGCTAATTTCAGTCTCTGGTTTTATTCAGCACCCCAAGGCACCTTTCCCCATAAGCAACCACTCCTTTGTTTTCTAAATTTGAGACCCTGTTCTGTTTTGTAATTCAGTTCATGTGTAGTCAAGTTTACATTCCGTGTATTAGTGATATCTTATGATGTTTCTTTTTCTGTGTGACGTAGTTCACGTAGAATCACCGTACCTGCATCCACTCACTATGCCGCTACGGGCCTGATGACACAGATTTCATTTCTGAGTGATATTGCATTGTACGTACGTGCCACAACTTCTTTATCCATTTTTTGCTTTCTGGGATATTTACCTGATACTGTAGACGAGCTTCTTGTGAACACAGCCGTCCCAAATATTGGGGTGGCTGTCTGTTTTTGATTTTAATTTCTGTAAGCTATAGGACCATAAGTGGAAGTGCCATAGGCTGTGTTGCTTTGTTTCTTACGTGTTTCAGGAAACACCATACATTTCTCCAGGTTGGCTGCTGGCAATTTACATCCTGCCAATCAGCATAACAAGGCTCCCTGTTCTCCATATCCTGTCCTACCTTTCTGGATTTTACACTTTTTTCAGATGGCCCTTTTGCCCGGGGGGCAGTGAGACTTCATTGTAGTGCAGATTTCCTTTACAGGCTTGCTTGGTTGGCCAAAAAGTGCGTATGCGTTTTTTACTGAATATATTCAGGAAAAAACGCATACGCCCTTTTTGTCCAAGTGCATCATTGTCGACGTTCTGCCTCTTTTCCTATGCTTTCAGGGCAATTCCAGTCTACCCCCTGCAATCGTTTTCCTGAAATTCTGCCCCGCTTTCAAGTCCCCTTCGCAGGCTTACTTCAATATATTTTTGGAGGATAGCTGTCATTTATAACTCTGCAGGTTTGTGAATTACAGTGCCCCTGAGTTCCTTTCTTCAACTCGCTTTCTTGTGACCTGGGAACAAAACCGCAGGATGGCTTCAGGGCCTAATCTGTTTCCGGCAGGGCATGCTGAGCCTTTGTTTAATTCCTCTTCCTGGTGGGAAATGAGCGTTACATTTGCCCGTGCAGACACCTACAGCTAGTCTCTCATTGGTTCTCCCTATTCCTGTTCATCTTGCACAGAAATTGCAAGCTGTGCCAAACAGGAGGTTAAAGGCACTGACTCTCCAAGCGGGGAGAGTGTTAGTAAAGCATCTGGAATGGTGAAGCCGAGGACCAGGATACGAAAACTGAGATGCATTTTAAATCGTTTCCCAATCACACGGTGGACCATAATGTGGGTTTCCCATGCATGTTTTAGCTGGAGGAAGAATGCCTTGAACCTGGAGAGTTGGGACCCATGGAATGGGTACCATGCAGTATGACTTCAAAGGGTCTGCATTTGCTCACCGAAACTCACCAATGCTATCAGCCTGAACTGTCCAGCCTTATTTCTCAACCAGCTCTGGGTGTAGATGTGGTCAATCGCGGTTGCATCACATGCCCTGAGTGAATTATTTAAGAATTGCTCTCTATTTCACTGTCTTTGTGTTTTGTTTTCGAAATTTATTTTGATAATGGGATTTATCGGATTTTCACTGCTGTGTTTCGGCCGCTGTACACACGCTTGATTCTCTTACAGAGACATATATATCCATGGGTTTTAAGATTCTTCCTAGTCAGGTATATTCCTAGGCGTTGAATATGTGGTGTTGGGTCCATTTCGTTGAGCAAGGAGTAGGTCTTGTCTATTACATATTTGGCTTATGGAAAGTTATCCGTGCTAATTTCAGTCTCTGGTTTTATGCAGCACCCCAACGCACCTTTTCCCATAAGCAAGCACTAGTTGGTTTTTAAAATTTGAGACCCTGTTCTGTTTTGTAAATCAGTTCATGTGTAGTCAAGTTTACACTCCGTGTATTAGTGATATCTTATGATGTTTCTTTTTCTGTGTGACGTAGTTCACGTAGAATCACCGTACCTGCATCCACTCACTATGCCGCTACGGGCCTGATGACACAGATTTCATTTCTGAGTGATATTGCATTGTACGTACGTGCCACAACTTTTTTATCCATTTTTTGCTTTCTGGGATATTTACCTGATACTGTAGACGAGCTTCTTGTGAACACAGCCGTCCCAAATATTGGGGTGGCTGTCTGTTTTTGATTTTAATTTCCGTAAGCTATAGGACCATAAGTAGAAGTGCCATAGGCTGTGTTTCTTTGTTTCTTACGTGTTTCCGGAAACACCATACACTTCTCCAGGGTGGCTGCTGGCAATTTACATCCTGCCAATCAGCATAACAAGGCTCCCTGTTCTCCATATCCTGTCCTACCTTTCCGGATTTTCACTTTTTTCAGGTGGCCCTTTTGCCCGGGAGGCAGTGAGACTTCATTGTAGTGCAGATTTCATTTACAGGCTTGCTTGGTTGGCCAAAAAGGGCGTATGCGTTTTTTCCTGAATATATTCAGGAAAAAACGCATACGCCCTTTTTGGCCAAGTGCATCATTGTCGACGTTGTGCCTCTTTTCCTATGCTTTCAGGGCAATTCCAGTGTAACCCTGCAATCGTTTTCCTGAAATTCTGCCCCGCTTTCAAGTCCCCTTCGCAGGCTTACTTCAATATATTTTTGGAGGATAGCTGTCATTTATAACTCTGCAGGTTTGTGAATTACAGTGCCCCTGAGCTCCTTTCTTCAACTCGCTTTCTTGTGAGCAGGGCACAAAACCGCAGGATTGCTTCAGGCCCTAATCTGTTTTCAGCAGGGCACGCTGAGCCTTTGTTTAATTCCTCTTCCTGGTGGGAAATGAGCGTTACCTTTGCCCGTGCAGACACCTACAGCTAGTCTCTCATTGGTTCTCCCTATTCCTGTTCATCTTGCACAGAAATTGCAAGCTGTGCCAAACAGGAGGTTAAAGGCACTGACTCTCCAAGCGGGGAGAGTGTTAGTAAAGCATCTGGAATTGTGAAGCCGAGGACCAGGATACGAAAACTGAGATGCATTTTAAATCGTTTCCCAATCACACGGTGGACGATACTCTGGGTTTCCCATGCATGTTTTAGCTGGAGGAAGAATGCCTTGAACCTGGAGAGTTGGGACCCATGGAATGGGTACCATGCAGTATGACTTCAAATGGTCTGCATTTGCTCACCGAAACTCACCAATGCTATCAGCCTGAACTGTCCAGCCTTATGTCTCAACCAGCTCTGGGTGTAGATGTGGTCAATACCGGTTGCATCACCTGCCCTGAGTGAATTATTTAAGAATTGCTCTCTATTTCACTGTCTTTGTGTTTTGTTTTCGAAATTTATTTTGATAATGGGATTTATCGGATTTTCACTGCTGCGTTTCGGCCTCTGTACACACGCTTGATTCTCTTACGGAGACATATATATCCATGGGTTTTAAGATTCTTCCTAGTCAGGTATATTCCTAGGCGTTGAATATGTCGTGTTGGGTCCATTTCGTTGAGCAAGGAGTAGGTCTTGTCTATTACATATTTGGCTTATGGAAAGTTATCTGTGCTAATTTCAGTCTCTGGTTGTATGCAACACCCCAAAGCACCTTTCCCCATAAGCAAGCACTAGTTGGTTTTCTAAATTTGAGACCCTGTTCTGTTTTGTAATTCAGTTCATGTGTAGTCAAGTTTACATTCCGTGTATTAGTGATATCTTATGAGGTTTCTTTTTCTGCGTGACATAGTTCACGTAGAATCACCGTATCTGCAACCACTCACTATGCCGCTACGGGCCTGATGACACAGATTTCATTGCTGAGTGATATTGCATTGTAAGTACGTGCCACAACTTCTTTATCCATTTTTTGCTTTCTGGTATATTTACCTGATACTGTAGACGAGCTTCTTGTGAACACAGCCGTCCCAAATATTGGGGTGGCTCTCTGTTTTTGATTTTAATTTCCGTAAGCTATAGGACCATAAGTGGAAGTGCCATAGGCTGTGTTGCTTTGTTTCTTAGGTGTTTCAGGAAACACCATACATTTCTCCAGGGTGGCTGCTGGCAATTTACATCCTGCCAATCAGCATAACAAGGCTCCCTGTTCTCCATATCCTGTCCTACCTTTCTGGATTTTACACTTTTTTCAGATGGCCCTTTTCCCCGGGGGGCAGTGAGACTTCATTGTAGTGCAGATTTCCTTTACAGGCTTGCATGGTTGGCCAAAAAGGGCGTATGCGTTTTTTCCTGAATATATTCAGGAAGAAACGCATACGCCCTTTTTGGCCAAGTGCATCATTGTCGACGTTCTGCCTCTTTTCCTATGCTTTCAAGGCAATTCCAGTCTACACCCTGCAATGGTTTTCCTGAAACTCGGCCCCGCTTTCAAGTCCCCTTCGCAGGCTTACTTCAATATATTTTTGGAGGATAGCTGTCATTTATAACTCTGCAGGTTTGTGAATTACAGTGCCCCTGAGCTCCTTTCTTCAACTCGCTTTCTTGTGAGCTGGGCACAAAACCGCAGTATTGCTTCAGGCCCTAATCTGTTTCCGGCAGGGCACGCTGAGCCTTTGGTTAATTCCTCTTCCTGGTGGGAAATGAGCATTACATTTGCCCGTGCAGACACCTACAGTTAGTCTCTCATTGGTTCTCCCTATTCCTGTTCATCTTGCAGAGAAATTGCAAGCTGTGCCAAACAGGAGGTTAAAGGCACTGACTCTCCAAGCAGGGAGAGTGTTAGTAAAGCATCTGAAAAGGTGAACCGGAGGACCAGTATACGAAAACTGAGATGCATTTTAAATCGTTTCCCAATAAAACGGTGGACGATAATCTGGGTTTCCCATGCATGTTTTAGCTGGAGGAAGAATCCCTTGAACCTGCAGAGTTGGGACCCATGGAATGGGTACCATGTAGTATGACTTCAAAGGGTCTGCATTTGCTCACCGAAACTCACCAATGCTATCAGCCTGAAGTGTCCAGCCTTATGTCTCAACCAGCTCTGGGTGTAGATGTGGTCAATCCCGGTTTCATCACATGCCCTGAGTGAATTATTTAAGAATTCCTCTCTATTTCACTGTCTTTGTGTTTTGTTTTCGAAATTTATTTTGATAATGGGATTTATCGGATTTTCACTGCTGCGTTTCGGCCGCTGTACACACGCTTGATTCTCTTACGGAGACATATATATCCATGGGTTTTAAGATTCTTCCTTGTTAGGTATATTCCTAGGCGTTGAATATGTGGTGTTGGGTCCATTTCGTTGAGCAAGGAGTAGGTCTTGTCTATTACATATGTGGCTTATGGAAAGTTATCTGTGCTAATTTCAGTCTCTGGTTTTATGCAGCACCCCAAGGCAACATTCCCCATAAGCAAGCACTAGTTGGTTTTCTAAATTTGAGACCCTCTTCTGTTTTGTAATTCAGTTCATGTGTAGTCAAGTTTACATTCCGTGTATTAGTGATATCTTATGATGTTTCTTTTTCTGTGTGACGTAGTTCACGTAGAATCACCGTACCTGAATCCACTCACTATGCCGCTACGGGCCTGATGACACAGATTTCATTGCTGAGTGATATTGCATTGCACGTACGTGCCACAACTTCTTTATCCATTTTTTGCTTTCTGGGATATTTACCTGGTACTGTAGACGAGCTTCTTGGGAACACAGCCGTCCCAAACTTTGGGGTGGATCTCTGTTTTTGATTTTAATTTCCCTAAGCAAGAGGACCATAAGTGCAATTGCAATAGGGTGTGTTCCTTTGTTTCTTACGTGTTTCAGGAAACACCATACACTTCTCCAGGGTGGCTGTTCGCAATTTACATCCTGCCAATCAGCATAACAAGGCTCCCTGTTCTCCATATCCTGTCCTACCTTTCTGGATTTTACACTTTTTTCAGATGGCCCTTTTGCCAGGGGGGCTGTGAGACTTCATTGTAGTGCAGATTTCCTTTACAGGCTTGCTTGGTTGGCCAAAAATGGCGTATGCGTTTTTTCCTGAATATATTCAGGAAAAAACGCATACGCCCTTTTTGGCCAAGTGTATCATTGACGATGTTGTGCCTCTTTTCCTATGCTTTCAGGGCACTTCCAGTCTACCACCTGCAATCGTTTTCCTGAAATTCTGCCCCACTTTCAAGTCACCTTCGCAGGCTTACTTCAATATACGTTTGGAGGATAGCTGTCATTTATAACTCTGCAGGTTTGTGAATTACAGTGCCGCTGAGCTCCTTTCTTCAACTCGCTTTCTTGTGAGCTGGGCACAAAACCGCAGGATTGCTTCAGGCACTAATCTGTTTCCAGCAGGGCACGCTGAGCCTTTGGTTAATTCCTCTTCCTGGTGGGAAATGAGCGTTACCTTTGCCCGTGCAGACACCTACAGCTAGTCTCTCATTGGTTCTCCCTATTCCTGTTCATCTTGCACAGAAATTGCAAGCTGTGCCAAACAGGAGGTTAAAGGCACTGACTCTCCAAGCGGGGAGAGTGTTAGTAAAGCATCTGGAATGGTGAACCCGAGGACCAGGATACGAAAACTGTGATGCATTTTAAATTTATTTATTCATTTATTTATTTTTGGCTGTGTTGGGTCTTCGTTTCTGTGCGAGGGCTTTCTCTAGTTGTGGCAAGCGGGGGCCACTCTTCATCGCGGTGCGCGGGCCTCTCACTGTCGCGGCCTCTCTTGCTGCGGAGCACAGGCTCCAGACGCGCAGAGCTCAGTGTTTGTAGCTCACGGTCCCAGCTGCTCCGTGGCACGTGGGATCTTCCCAGACCAAGGCTTGAACCCGTGTCCCCTGATTTGGTAGGCAGACTCTCAACCACTGCGCCACCAGGGAAGCCCTGAGATGCATTTTAAATCGTTTCCCAATCACACGGTGGACGATACTCTGGGTTTCCCATGCATGTTTTAGCTGGAGGAAGAATCACTTGAACCTGGAGAGTTGGGACCCATGGAATGGGTACCATGCAGTATGACTTCAAAGGGACTGCATTTGCTCCCCGAAACTAACCAATGCTATCAGCCTGAAGTGTCCAGCCTTATGTCTCAACCAGCTCTGGGTGTAGATGTGGTCAATCCCGGTTGCATCACATGCTCTGAGCGAATTATTTAAGAATTGCTCTCTATTTCACTGTCTTTGTGTTTTGTCTTCGAAATTAATTTGATAATGGGATTTATCCGATTTTCACTTCTGCGTTTCGGCCACTGTACACATGCTTGATTCTCTTATGGAGACATATATATCCATGGGTATTAAGATTCTTCCTAGTCAGGTATATTCCTAGGCATTGAATATGTGGTGTTGGTTCCATTTCGTTGAGCCAGGAGTAGGTATTGTCTATTACATATTTGGCTTATGGAAAGATATTTGTGCTAATTTCAGTCTCTGGTTTTATGCAGCACCCCAAGGCACATTTCCCCATAAGCAAGCACTAGTTGGTTTTCTAAATTTGAGACCCTGTTCTGTTTTGTAATTCAGTTCATGTGTAGTCACGTTTACATTCCGTGTATTAGTTATATCTTATGATGTTTCTTTTCTGTGTGATGTAGTTCACGTAGAATCACCGTACCTGCATCCACTCACTATGCCGCTACGGGCCTGATGACACAGATTTCATTGCTGAGTGATATTGCATTGCACGTACGTGCCACAACTTCTTTATCCATTTTTTGCTTTCTCTGATATTTACCTGGTACTGTAGACGAGCTTCTTGGGAACACAGCCGTCCCAAACTTTGGGGTGGCTCTCTGTTTTTGATTTTAATTTCCCAAACAATAGGACCATAAGTGCAATTGCCATAGGCTGTGTTGCATTTTTTCTTACGTGTTTCAGGAAACACCATACACTTCTCCAGGGTGGCTGTTCACAATTTACCTCCTGCCAATCAGCATAACAAGGCTCCTTGTTCTACATATCCTGTCCTACATTTCTGGATTTTACACTTTTTACAGATGGCCCTTTTGCCCGGTGGGGCAGTGAGATTTCATTGTAGTGCAGATTTCCTTTACAGGCCTGCTTGCTTGGCCAAAAAGAGCGTATGCGTTTTTTCCTTAATATATTCAGGAAAAAACGCATACGCCCATTTTGGCCAAGTGCATCATTGTCGACGTTGTGCCTCTTTTCCTATGCTTTCAGGGCAATTCCAGTCTACCCCCTGCAATCGTTTTCCTGAAATTCTGCCCCACTTTCAAGTAACCTTCGCAGGCTTACTTCAATATACTTTTGGAGGATAGCTGTCATTTCTAACTCTGCAGGTTTGTGAATTACAGTGCCCCTGAGCTCCTTTCTTCAACTCGCTTTCTTGTGAGCTGGGCACAAAACCGCAGGATTGCTTCAGGCACTAATCTGTTTTCAGCAGGGCACGCTGAGCCTTTGGTTAATTCCTCTTCCTGGTGGGAAATGAGCGTAACATTTGCCCGTGCACACACCTACAGCTAGTCTCTCATTGGTTCTCCCTATTCCTGTTCATCTTGCACAGAAATTGCAAGCTGTGCCAAAGAGGAGGTTAAAGGCACTGACTCTCCAAGCGGGGAGAGTGTTAGTAAAGCATCCGGAATGGTGAACCCGAGGACCAGGATATGAAAACTGAGATACATTTTAAATCGTTTCCCAATGACACGGTGGACCATACTCTGGGTTTCCCATGCATGTTTCAGCTGGAGGAAGAATCCCTTGAACCTGGAGAGTTGGGACCCATGGAATGGTACCATGCAGTATGACTTCAAAGAGTCTGCATTTGCTCAACGAAACTCACCAATGCTATCAGCCTGAAGTGTCCAGCCTTATGTCTCAACCATCTCTGGATGTAGATGTGGTCAATCCCGGTTGCATCACATGCCCTGAGTGAATTATTTAAGAATTGCTCTCTATTTCACTGTCTTTGTGTTTTGTTTTCGAAATTAATTTGATAATGGTATTTATCGGATTTTCACTGCTGCATTTCGGCCACTGTACACACGCTTGATTCTCTTACGGAGACATATATATCCATGGGTTTTAAGATTCTTCCTAGTCAGGTATATTCCTAGGCATTGAATATGTGGTGTTGCTTCCATTTCGTTGAGCAAGGAGTAGGTATTGTCTATTACATATTTGGCTTATGGAAATTTATCTGTGCTAATTTCAGTCTCTGGTTTTATGCAGCACCCCAACGCACCTTTCCCCATAAGCAAGCACTAGTTGGTTTTCTAAATTTGAGACCATGTTCTGTTTTGTAATTCAGTTCATGTGTAGTCAAGTTTACATTCCGTGTATTAGTGATATCTTATGATGTTTCTTTTTCTGTGTGACGTAGTTCACGTAGAATCACCGTACCTGCATCCACTCACTATGTCGCTACGGGCCTGATGACACAGATTTCATTGCTGAGTGATATTGCATTGTACGTACATGCCACAACTTCTTTATCCATTTTTTGCTTTCTGGGATATTTACCTGGTACTGTAGACGAGCTTCCTGTGAACACAGCCGTCCCAAACATTGGGGTGGCTGTCTGTTTTTTATTTTAATTTCCCTAAGCTATAGGAGCATAAGTGGAAGTGCCATAGGCTGTGCTACTTTGTTTCTTAGGTGTTTCAGAAACACCATACACTTCTCCAGGGTGGCTGCTGACAATTTACATCCTGCCAATCAACATAACAAGGCTCCCTGTTCTCCATATCCTGTCCTAACTTTCTGGATTTTACACTTTTTTCAGATGGCCCTTTTGCCAGGGGGGCAGTGAGCTTTCATTGTAGTGCAGATTTCCTTTACAGGCCTGCTTGGTTGGCCAAAAAGAGCGTATGCGTTTTTTCCTCAATATATTCAGGAAAAAACGCATAGGCCCTTTTTGGCCAAGTGCATCATTGTCGACATTCTGCCTCTTTTCCTATGCATTCAGGGCAATTCCAGTCTACCCCCTGCAATCGTTTTCCTGAAATTCTGCCCCGCTTTCAAGTCCCCTTCGCAGGCTTACTTCAATATACTTTTGGAAGATAGCTGTCATTTATAATTCTGCAGGTTTTTGAATTACAGTGCCCCTGAGCTCCTTTCTTCAACTCGCTTTCTTGTGAGCTGGGCACAAAACCGCAGGATTACTTCAGGCCCTAATCTGTTTCAGGCAGGGCACGCTGAGCCTTTGGTTAATTCCTCTTCCTGGTGGGAAATGAGCGTTACATTTGCCCGTGCAGACACCTACAGCTAGTCTCTCATTGGTTCTCCCTATTCCTGTTCATCTTGCACAGAAATTGTAAGCTGTACCAAACAGGAGGTTAAAGGCACTGACTCTCCAAGCGGGGAGAGTGTTAGTAAAGCATCTGGAATGATGAACCCGAGGATCAGGATACGAAAACTGAGATGCATTTTAAATCGTTTCCCAATCACACGGTGGACCATACTGTGGGGTTCCCATGCATGTTTTAGCTGGAGGAAGAATCCCTTGAACCTGGAAATTTGTGACCCATGGAATAGGTACCATGCAGTATGACTTCAAAGAGTCTGCATTTGCTCACCGAAAGTCACCAATGCTATCAGCCTGAAGTGTCCAGCCTTATGTCTCAACCAGCTCTGGGTGTCGATGTGTTAAATCCCGGTTGCATCACATGCCCTGAGTGAATTATTTAAGAATTGCTCTCTATTTCACTGTCTTTGTGTTTTGTTTTCGAAATTTATTTTGATAATGGGATTTATTGGATTTTCACAGCTGCGTTTTGGCCGCTGTACACATGCTTGATTCTCTTATGGAGACATATAAATCCATGGGTTTTAAGATTCTTCCTAGTCAGGTATATTCCTAGGCGTTGAATATGTGGTGTTGGGTCCATTTCGTTGAGCAAGGAGTAGGATTTGTGTATTACATATTTGGCTTATCGAATGTCATCTGTGCTAATTTCAGTCTCTGGTTTTATGCAGCAGCCCAACGCACCTTTCCCCATAAGCAAGCACTAGTTGGTTTTCTAAATTTGAGACCCTGTTCTGTTTTGTAATTCAGTTCATGTGTAGTCAAGTTTATATTCCGTGTATTAGTGATATCTTATGATGTTTCTTTTTCTGTGTGACGTAGTTCACGTAGAATCACCGTACCTGCATCTACTCACTATGCCGCTACGGGCCTGAAGACACAGATTTCATTGCTGAGTGATATTGCATTGCACGTACGTGCCACAACTTCTTTATCCATTTTTTGCTTTCTGGGATATTTACCTGGTTCTGTAGACGAGCTTCTTGGGAACACAGCCGTCCCAAACTTTGGAGTGGCTCTCTGTTTTTGATTTTAATTTCCCTAAGCAATAGGACCATAAGTGCAATTGCCATAGGCTGTGTTGCTTTGTTTCTTACGTGTTTCAGGAAACACCATACACTTCTCCAGGGTGGCTGTTCACAATTTACATCCTGCCAATCACCATAACAAGGCTCCCTGTTCTCCATATCCTGTCCTACCTTTCTGGATTTTACGCTTTTTTCAGATGGCCCTTTTGCCCGGGGGGCAGTGAGATTTCATTGTAGTGCAGATTTCCTTTACAGGCTTGCTTGGTTGGCCAAAATGGGCGTATGCGTTTTTTCCTGAATATATTCAGGAAAAAACGCATACGCCCTTTTTGGCCAAGTGCATCATTGTCGACGTTCTGCCTCTTTTCCTATGCTTTCAGGGCAATTCCTGTCTACCCCCTGCAATCGTTTTCCTGAAATTCTGCCCCGCTTTCAAGTCCCCTTCGCAGGCTTACTTCAATATATTTTTGGAGGATAGCTGTCATTTATAGCTCTGCAGGTATGTGAATTACAGTGCCCCTGAGCTTCTTTCTTCAACTCGCTTTCTTGTGAGCTGGGCACAAAACCGCAGGATTGCTTCAGGCCCTAATCTGTTTCCAGCCGGGCATGCTGGGCCTTTAGTTAATTCCTCTTCCTGGTGGGAAATGAGCGTTATATTTGCCCTTGCCGACACCTACAGCTAGTCTCTAATTGGTTCTCCCTATTCCTGTTCATCTTGCACAGAAATTGCAAGCTGTGCCAGACAGGAGATTAAAGGCACTGACTCTCCAAGTGAGGAGAGTGTTAGTAAAGCATCTGGAATGGTGAACACGAGGACCAGGATACGAAAACTGAGATGCATTTTAAATCGTTTCCCAATCACACGGTGGAACGTACTGTGGGTTTCCCATGCATGTTTTAGCTGGAGGAAGAATCTCTTGAACCTGGAGAGTTGGGACCCATGGAATAGGTACCATGAAGTATGACTTCAAAGGGTCTGCATTTGCTCACCGAAACTCACCAATGCTATCAGCCTGAAGTGTCCAGCCTTATGTCTCAACCAGCTCTGCTTGTAGTTGTGTTAAATCCCGGTTGCATCACATGCCCTGAGTGAATTATTTAAGAATTGCTCTCTATTTCACTGTCTTTGTGTTTTGTTTTTGAAATTAATTTTGATAATGGGATTTATAGGATTTTCCCTGCTGCGTTTATGCCGCTGTACACACGCTTGATTCTCTCACGGAGACATATAAATCCATGGGTTTTAAGATTCTTCCTAGTCAGGTATATTCCTAGGCGTTGAATATGTGGTGTTGAGTCCATTTCGTTGAGCAAGGAGTAGGTCTTGTCTATTACATATTTGGCTTATGGAATGTTATCTGTGCTAATTTCAGTCTCTGGTTTTATGCAGCACCCCAAGGCACCTTTCCCCATAAGCAAGCACTAGTTGGTTTTCTAAATTTGAGACCCTGTTCTGTTTTGTAATTCAGTTCATGTGTAGTCAAGTTTACATCGGTGTATTAGTGATATCTTATGATGTTTCTTTTTCTGTGTGACGTAGTTCACGTTGAATCACCGTACCTGCATCCACTCACTATGCCGCTACCGGCCTGATGACACAGATTTCATTGCTGAGTGATATTGCATTGCACGTACGTGCCACAACTTCTTTATCCATTTTTTGCTTTCAGGGATATTTACCTGGTACTGTAGACGAGCTTCTTGTGAACACAGCCGTCCCAAATATTGGGGTGGCTGTCTGTTTTTGATTTTAATTTCCGTAAGGAATAGGACCATAAGTGGAAGTTCCATAGGCTGTGTTGCTTTGTTTCTTACGGGTTTCAGGAAACACCATACACTTCTCCAGGGTGGCTGTTCACAATTTACATCCTGCCAATCACCATAACAAGGCTCCCTGTTCTCCATATCCTGTCCTACCTTTCTGGATTTTACACTTTTTTCAGATGGCCCTTTTGCCCGGGGGGCAGTGAGATTTCATTGTAGTGCAGATTTCCTTTACAGGCTTGCTTGGTTGGCCAAAATGGGCGTATGCGTTTTTTCCTGAATATATTCAGGAAAAAACGCATACGCACTTTTTGGCCAAGTGCATCATTGTCGACGTTCTGCCTCTTTTCCTATGCTTTCAGGGCAATTCCAGTCTACCCCCTGCAATCGTTTTCCTGAAATTCTGCCCCGCTTTCAAGTCCCCATCGCAGGCTTACTTCAGTATACTTTTGGTAGATAGATGTCATTTATAACTCTGCAGGTTTGAGAATTACAGTGCCCCTGAGCTCCTTTCTTCAACTCGCTTTCTTGTGAGCTGGGCACAAAACCGCAGGATTGCTCCAGGCACTAATCTATTTCTAGCAGGGCACACTGAGCCTTTGGTTAATTCCTCTTCCTGGTGGGAAATGAGCGTTACATTTGCCCGTGCAGACACCTACAGCTAGTCTCTCATTGGTTCTCCCTATTCCTGTTCATCTTGCACAGAAATTGCAAGCTGTGCCAAACAGGAGGTTAAAGGCACTGACTCTCCAAGTGGGGAGAGTGTTAGTAAAGCAACTGGAATGGTGAACCCGAGGACCAGGTTATGAAACCTGAGATGCATTTTAAATCATTTCCCAATCACAGGGTGGACGATACTCTGGGTTTCCCATGCATGTTTTAGCTGGAGGAAGAATCCCTTGAACCTGGAGAGTTGGGACCCATGGAATGGGTACCATGCAGTATGACTTCAAAGGGTCTGCATTTGCTCAACGAAACTCACCAATGCTATCAGCCTGAAGTGTCCAGCCTTATGTCTCAACCAGCTCTGGGTGTAGATGTGGTCAATCCCGGTTGCATCACAATCCCTGAGTGAATTATTTAAGAATTGCTCTCTATTTCACTGTCTTTGTGTTTTGTTTTCGAAATTTATTTGGATAATGGGATTTATCGGATTTTCACTGCTGCGTTTCGGCCCCTGTACACACGCTTGATTCTCTTACGGAGACATATATATCCATGGGTTTTAAGATTCTTCCTAGTCAGGTATATTTCTAGTCGTTGAATATGTGGTGTTGGGTGCATTTCGTTGAGCAAGGAGTAGGTCTTGTCTATTACATATTTGGCTTATGGAAAGTTATCTGTGCTAATTTCAGTCTCTGGTTTTATGCAGCACCCCAAGGCACCTTTCCCCATAAGCAAGCACTAGTTGGTTTTCTAAATTTGAGACCCTGTTCTGTTTTGTAATTCAGTTCATGTGTAGTCAAGTTTACATTCCGTGTATTAGTGATATCTTATGATGTTTCTTTTTCTGTGTGACGTAGTTCACGTAGAATCACCGTACCTACATCCACTCACTATGCCGCTACGGGCCTGATGACACAGATTTCATTGCTGAGTGATATTGCATTGTACGTACGTACCACAACTTCTTTAACCATTTTTTGCTTTCTGGGATATTTACCTGATACTATAGACGACCTTCTTGTTAACACAGCCGTCCCAAATATTGGGGTGGCTGTCTGTTTTTGATTTTAATTTCCGTAAGGAATAGGACCAAAAGTGGAAGTGCAATAGGCTGTGTTGCTTTGTTTCTTACGTGTTTCAGGAAACACCATACACTTTTCCAGTGTGGCTGTTCACAATTTACATCCTGCCAGTCAGCATAACAAGGCTCCCTGTTCTCCATATCCTGTCCTACCTTTCTGGGTTTTACACTTTTTTCAGATGGCCCTTTTGCCAGGGGGGCAGTGAGATTTCATTGTAGTGCAGATTTCTTAACAGGCTTGCTTGGTTGGCCAAAATGGGCGTATGCGTGTTTTCCTGAATATATTCAGGAAAAAACGCATACGCCCTTTTTGGCCAAGTGCATCATTGTCGACGTTGTGCCTCTTTTCCTATGCTTTCAGGGCAATTCCAGTCTACCCCCTGCAATCGTTTTCCTGAAATTCTGCCCTGCTTTCAAGTCCCCTTCGCAGGCTTACTTCAATATATTTTTGGAGGATAGCTGGCATTTATAACTCCGCAGGTTTGTGAATTACAGTGCCCCTGAGCTCCTTTCTTCAACTCGCTTTCTTGTGAGCTGGGCACAAAACCGCAGGATTGCTTCAGGCCCTAATCTGTTTCCGGCAGGGCAGGCTGAGCCTTTGGTTAATTCCTCTTCCTGGTGGGCAATGAGCGTTACAATTGCCCGTGCAGACACTTATAGCTAGTCTCTCGTTGGTTCTCCCTATTCCTGTTCATCTTGCACAGAAATTGCAAGCTGTGACAAAGCGGAGGTTAAAGGCACTGAATCTCCCAGCGGGGAGAGTGTTAGTAAAGCATCTGGAATGGTGAACCCGTGGACCAGCATACGAAAACTGAGATGCATTTTAAATCGTTTCCCAAACACACGGTGGACGATACTCTGGGTTTCCCATGCATGTTTTAGCTCGAGGAAGAATCCCTTGAAACTGGAGAGTTGGGACCCATGGAATGGGTACCATGCAGTATGACTTCAAACGGTCTGCATTTGCTCACCGAAACTCACCAATGCTAACAGCGTGAAGTGTCCAGCCTTAGGTCTCAACCAGCTCTGGGTGTAGATGTGGTCAATCCCGGTTGCATCACATGCCCTGAGTGAATTATTTAAGAATTGCTCTCTATTTTACTGTCTTTGTGTTTTGTTTTCGAAATTTATTTGGATAATGGGATTTATCGGATTTTCACTGCTGCGTTTCGGCCGCTGTACACACGCTTGATTCTCTTACAGAGACATATATATCCATGGGTTTTAAGATTCTTCCTAGTCAGGTATATTCCTAGGCGTTGAATATGTGGTGTTGGGTCCATTTCGTTGAGCAAGGAGTAGGTCTTGTCTATTACATATTTGGCTTATGGAATGTTATCTGTGCTAATTTCAGTCTCTGGTTTTATGCAGCACCCCAAGGCACCTTTCCCCATAAGCAAGCACTAGTTGGTTTTCTAAATTTGAGACCCTGTTCTGTTTTGTAATTCAGTTCATGTGTAGTCAAGTTTACATTCCGTGTATTAGTGATATCTTATGATGTTTCTTTTTCTGTGTGATGTAGTTCACGTAGAATCACCATACCTGCATCCACTCACTATGCCGCTACGGGCCTGATGACACAGATTTCATTGCTGAGTGATACTGCATTGCACGTACGTGCCACAACTTCTTTATCCATTTTTTGCTTTCTGGGATATTTACCTGGTTCTGTAGACGAGCTTCTTGGGAACACAGCCGTCCCAAACTTTTGGGTGGCTCTCTGTTTTTGATTTTAATTTCCGTAAGCTATAGGACCATAAGTGGAAGTGTCATAGGCTGTGTTGCTTTGTTTCTTACGTGTTTCAGGAAACACCATACACTTCTCCAGTGTGGCTGCTGGCAATTTACATCCTGCCAATCAGCATAACAAGGCTCCCTGTTCTCCATATCCTGTCCTACCTTTCTGGATTTTACACTTTTTTCAGATGGCCCTTTTGCCCGGGGGGGCAGTGAGATTTCATTGTAGTGCAGATTTCATTTACAGGCTTGCTTGGTTGGCCAAAAAGGGCGTATGCGTTTTTTCCTGAATATATTCAGGAAAAAACGCATACGCCCTTTTTGGCCAAGTGCATCATTGACGATGTTGTGCCTCTTTTCCTATGCTTTCAGGGCAATTCCAGTCTACCTCCTGCAATCGTTTTCCTGAAATTCTGCCCCACTTTCAAGTCACCTTCGCAGGCTTACTTCAATATACGTTTGGAGGATAGCTGTGATTTATAACTCTGCAGGTTTGTGAATTACAGTGCCGCTGAGCTCCTTTCTTCAACTCCCTTTCTTGTGAGCTGGGCACAAAACCGCAGGATTGCTTCAGGCACTATTCTGTTTCCATCAGGGCACGCTGAGCCTTTGGTTAATTCCTCTTCCTGGTGGGAAATGAGCGTTACATTTGCCCGTGCAGACACCTACAGCTAGTCTCTCATTGGTTCTCCCTATTCCTGTTCATCTTGCACAGAAATTGCAAGCTGTGCCAAACAGGAGGTTAAAGGCACTGACTCTCCAAGCGGGGAGAGTGTTAGTAAAGCATCTGGAATGGTGAACCCGAGGACCAGGATACGAAAACTGAGATGCATTTTAAATTTATTTATTCATTTATTTATTTTTGGCTGTGTTGGGTCTTCGTTTCTGTGCGAGGGCTTTCTCTAGTTGTGGCAAGCGGGGGCCACTCTTCATCGCGGTGCACGGGCCTCTCACTGTTGCTGCCTCTCTTGCTGCGGAGCACAGGCTCCAGACGCGCAGAGCTCAGTATTTGTAGCTCACGGGCCCAGCTGCTCCGTGGCACGTGGGATCTTCCCAGACCAGGGCTTGAACCCGTGTCCCCTGCATTGGTAGGCAGACTCTCAACCACTGCGCCACCAGGGAAGACCTGTGATGCATTTTAAATCGTTTCCCAATCACACGGTGGACGATACTCTGGGTTTCCCATGCATGTTTTAGCTGGAGGAAGAATCACTTGAACCTGGAGGGTTGGGACCCATGGAATGGGTACCATGCAGTATGACTTCAAAGGGACTGCATTTGCTCCCCGAAACTAACCAATGCTATCAGCCTGAAGTGTCCAGCCTTATGTCTCAACCAGCTCTGGGTGTAGATGTGGTCAATCCCGGTTGCATCACATGCCCTGAGCGAATTATTTAAGAATTGCTCTCTATTTCACTGTCTTTGTGTTTTGTTTTCGAAATTAATTTGATAATGGGATGTATCCAATTTTCACTTCTGCGTTTCGGCCACTGTACACATGCTTGATTCTCTTACGGAGACATATATATCCATGGGTATTAAGATTCTTCCTAGTCAGGTATATTCCTAGGCATTGAATATGTGGTGTTGGTTCCATTTCATTGAGCAAGGAGTAGGTCTTGTCTATTACATATTTGGCTTATGGAAAGTTATCTATGCTAATTTCAGTCTCTGGTTTTATGCAGCACCCCAAGGCACATTTCCCCATAAGCAAGCACTAGTTGGTTTTCTAAATTTGAGACCCTGTTCTGTTTTGTAATTCAGTTCATGTGTAGTCACGTTTACATTCCGTGTATTAGTGATATCTTATGATGTTTCTTTTTCTGTGTGATGTAGTTCACGTAGAATCACCATACCTGCATCCACTCACTATGCCGTTACGGGCCTGATGACACAGATTTCATTGCTGAGTGATATTGCATTGCACGTACGTGCCACAACTTCTTTATCCATTTTTTGCTTTCTGGGATATTTACCTGGTACTGTAGACGAGCTTCTTGGGAACACAGCCGTCCCAAACTTTGGGGTGGCTCTCTGTTTTTGATTTTAATTTCCCAAACAATAGGACCATAAGTGCAATTGCCATAGGCTGTGTTGCTTTTTTTCTTACGTGTTTCAGGAAACACCATACACTTCTCCAGGGTGGCTGTTCACAATTTACCTCCTGCCAATCAGCATAACAAGGCTCCTTGTTCTCCATATCCTGTCCTACATTTCTGGATTTTACACTTTTTACAGATGGCCCTTTTGCCCGGGGGGGCAGTGAGATTTCATTGTAGTGCAGATTTCCTTTACAGGCTTGCTTGGTTGGCCAAAAAGAGCATATGCGTTTTTTCCTGAATATATTCAGGAAAAAACGCATACGCCCATTTTGGCCTAGTGCATCATTGTCGACGTTGTGCCTCTTTTCCTATGCTTTCAGGGCAATTCCAGTCTACCCCCTGCAATCGTTTTCCTGAAATTCTGCCCCACTTTCAAGTCACCTTCGCAGGCTTACTTCAATATACTTTTGGAGGATAGCTGTCATTTATAACTCTGCAGGTTTGTGAATTACAGTGCCCCTGAGCCCCTTTCTTCAACTCTCTTTCTTGTGAGCTGGGCACAAAACCGCAGGATTGCTTCAGGCACTAATCTGTTTCCAGCAGTGCACGCTGAGCCTTTGGTTAATTCCTCTTCCTGGTGGGAAATGAGCGTTACATTTGCCCGTGCAGACACCTATAGCTAGTCTCTCATTGGTTCTCCCTATTCCTGTTCATCTTGCACAGAAATTGCAAGCTGTGCCAAACAGGAGGTTAAAGGCACTGACTCTCCAAGCGGGGAGAGTGTTAGTAAAGCATCTGGAATGTTGAACCCGAGGACCAGGATACGAAAACTGAGATGCATTTTAAATCGTTTCCCAATCACACGGTGGACCATACTGTGGGTTTCCCATGCATGTTTTAGCTAGAGGAAGAATCCCTTGAACCTGGAGAGTTGGGACTCATGGAATAGGTACCATGCAGTATGACTTCAAAGGGTCTGCATTTGCTCACCGAAACTCACCAATGCTATCAGCCTGAAGTGTCCAGCCTTATGTCTCAACCAGCTCTGGGTGTAGATGTGTTAAATCCCGGTTGCATCACATGCCCTGAGTGAATTATTTAAGAATTGCTCTCTATTTCACTGTCTTTGTGTTTTGTTTTTGAAATTTATTTTCATAATGGTATTTATCGGATTTTCACTGCTGCGTTTATGCCGCTGTACACACGATTGATTCTCTTACGGAGACATATAAATCCATGGGTTTTAAGATTCTTCCTAGTCTGGTATATTCCTAGGCGTTGAATAAGTGGTGTTGAGTCCATTTCGTTGAGCAAGGAGTAGGTCTTGTCTATTACATATTTGGCTTATGGAAAGTTATCTGTGCTAATTTCAGTCTCTGGTTTTATGCAGCACCCCAAGGCACCTTTCCCCATAAGCAAGCACTAGTTGGTTTTCTAAATTTGAGACCCTGTTCTGTTTTGTAATTCAGTTCATGTGTAGTCAAGTTTACATTCCGTGTATTAGTGATATCTTATGATGTTTCTTTTTCTGTGTGACATAGTTCACGTAGAGTCACCGTACCTGCATCCACTCACTATGCCACTACGGGCCTGATGACACAGATTTCATTGCTGAGTGATATTGCATTGCACGTACGTGCCACAACTTCTTTAACCATTTTTTGCTTTCTGGGATATTTACCTGGTACTGTAGACGAGCTTCTTGGGAACACAGCCGTCCCAAACTTTGGGGTGGCTCTCTGTTTTTGATTTTAATTTCCCTAAGCAATAAGACCATAAGTGCAATTGCCATAGGCTGTGTTGCTTTATTTCTTACGTGCTTCAGGAAACACCATACACTTCTCCAGGGTGGCTGTTGGCATTTTACATCCTGCCATTCAGCATAACAAGGCTCCCTCTTCTCCATATCCTGTCCTACCTTTCTGGATTTTACACTTTTTTCAGAAGGCCCTTTTGCCCGGGGGGGCAGTTAGATTTCATTGTAGTGCAGATTTCCTTTACAGGCTTGCTTGGTTGGCCAAAAATGGCGTATGCGTTTTTTCCTGAATATATATATTCAGGAAAAAACGCATACGCACATTTTGGCCAAGTGCATCATTGTCCTCGTTCTGCCTGTTTTCCTATGTTTTAAATGCAACTCCAGTCTTCCTCCCAGATTGGTTTCCTGCAATTCTGCCTCACTTTCAAGTCCTCTTCGCAGCCTTACTTCAATATAATTTTGGATGATTGCTGTCACTTATAACTGTGCAGGTTTTTGAATTACAGTGCCCCTGAGCTCCTTTCTCCAACTCGCTTTCTTGTGAGCTGACTGCAAAACCGCAAGATAGCTTCAGACCCTAATCTGGTTCCGGCAGTGTATGCTGAGCATTTGGTTAATTCATCTTCCTGTTGGGAAATGAGACTTAAATTTGCCCTTCCAAACATCTACAGCTACTTTCTCATTGGTTCTCCCTATTCCTGTTCATCTTCCGCAGAAATTGCAAACTGGGCCAAACAGGAGGTTAAAGGCACCGACTCACCTAGTTGGGTGACTGTTAGTAAAGCATCTGGAATGCCGAGCCCGAGTACAAGGGAATGAAATTTGAGATGCCTTTAAAAACGTTTCTAGATCACACAGTGGACAATATTCTGGGCTCCCCGTGCATTTTTTAGCTGAAAGAAGAATCCATTTAACCTGGACAGTTGGGACTCATGGAATAGGTACCATGCAGTATGACTTCAAAGGGTCTGCTTTTGCTCACCGAACCTCAACAAACCAATGAGCCCAAGTGTTCTGCCTTATGTCTCACCCAGCTCTAGGTGTAGATGTGCTGAATCCAGGTTGCATCACTAGCCCTGATTGAAATATTTAAGAATTGTTCTGTATTTCTCTGTTATTGTGGTTTTTCTTGAAATTTATATTGATAATGGGATTTAGATGATTTTCACTGCTGCGTTTATGCTGCTGTACACACGCTTGATTCTCTTATGGGGACATATAAATCCATAGGTTTTTAGATTCTTACTAGTCAGGTATATTCCTAGGTCTTGAATATGGGGTGTCAAGTCCATTTCGTTGAGCAAGGAGTAGGTCTATTCTATTACATATTTGTTTTAGGAACGGTATGTGTGCTAATTTCAGTCTCTGGTTTTATGCAGCAGCCCAACCCACCTTTCCCATTAAGCAAGCATAAGTAGGTTTTCTAAATTTGAGACCCTGTTCTGTTTTGTAATTCAGTTCATGTGTAGCCAAGATTAAGTTCCGTGTATTAGTGACATCTTATGATGTTTCTTTTTCTGTGTGACTTATTTCACTTAGAATCATCATACCTGAATCCACTCATTATGTTGCTTTGGACCTGAAGACATAGATTTCATTGCTGAGTGATATTCAGTTGTAGGTAAGTACCACTAATTCTTTATCCAAATTTCCCTTTCTGGGATATTTAACTTGTATCATAGACGAGGTTCTTGTAAAAGGAGCCATCCCAAACTTTGGCATAGATGTGTCTTTTTGATTTCATTTCCCTAAGGTAAAGAACCATAAGAGGAAGTGCTCTGGGTTGGGGTTAGGGTTAGGGTTTGGGGATGGGGATGGTTTAAGGTACAGGTTATATTACTACAACAATTTAGGGTGAGCATAGGTGTGAGGGTACGGATTAGTGTTAGTGTATGGATTAACATTAGGAGACAGGTTAAGGTAAGGCTTCACGTAAGGTTTAGGGTTAGGGTTAATGGACAGGGACGGATTCGGGTAAAGGTTAGGGTACGAAAACGGTTTAGGGTGAGCATACGTGTTACGGTAATGGTTAGTGTCACCGTATGGGCTAGGAATAGGGGACGGGTTAGGGTAAGTCTTCGCATAAGTGTTAGGGGTAGGGTTAGGGGAAGGGGATGGTTTAGGGTACATGTTAGGGTACAACAATGGTTTAGGGGAGCGTACGTGTTTGGGTATGGTTTAGTGTAAGTGAACTGGTTAGGAATAGGGGATGCGTTAGGGTTCGGCTTTGGGTAAGGGTTAGGTTTAGGGTTAGGCTCAGGGGACGGGTAAGGTTTAGGGTGAGCGTATGTATTAGAGTACGGGATAGTGTTAGTGTACGGGTTAGGGTTAGGGGAAGGGTTAGGGTAAGGTTTAGTGTAAGGGTTAGTTTTAGCATTTGGGTTAGGGGACGGGAATGGTTTAGTGTACAGGTTAGGTACGACAACATTTTTGGGTGAGCGTAACAGTTAGGGTACGTATTAGTGTTAGCGTACGGTTTAGGGTTAGATGACGTGTTAGGGTAAGGCTTCGGGTAAGGGTTAGTGTTAAGTTTAGGGTTAGGGTATGGGGAAGGTTTAGGATACAGGTTGGGGTACGACAACTAATTAAGTAGAACATATATGTTAGGGGATGGGTTCATGTTAGTGTATGGGTTAGGATTAGTGGACGGGTTAGTGTAATGCTTTGGGAAAGGGTTAGGTTTAGAGTTAGGGTTAGGGCACAGGGATGGTTTACGGTTCAGATCATGGTAGGACAATGGTTTAGGGTCTGTGTATGTGTTAGGGTATTGGTTAGGGTTAGCGTACAGTTTAGGATTAGGGGATGGGTTAGGGTAAGGCTTCAGGTAAGGGTTAGGGGTAGGGTTAGGGTTAGGGTTAGGGGATGGGGACAGGGACGGTTTAGGGTACAGGTTAGTGTAAGACAAAGGTTTAGGGTGAGCGTAGCAGTTAGAGTAAGAGTTAGTGTTAGCGTACGGGTTTAGATTAGGGGACGGGTTACTGTAAGGTTTAGGGAAAGTGTTAGGGTTAGGGGATGGGGACGGTTTAGGGTACAGTGTAGGGTAAAACAAGAGTTTTGGTTGAGCGTACATTTTAGGCTATGGGTTAGTGTTAGCGTATGGGTTAAGATTAGAGGACGTGTTAGGGTAAGGTTTCGGATAAGAGTTAGGGTTAAGGTTAGGGGATGGGGACGGTTTTTGTTACAGGTTAGGGTATGACAACGGTTTAGGGTGAGTGTACGTGATAGGGTATGGGTTAGCGTTAGTGTACAGTTTCGGATTATGGGACGGGTTAAGGTAAGACTTCGGGTAAGGGTAAGATTTAGGGTTCGGGTTGGGGGACGGGGACGGTTTAGGGTACAGTTTAGTGTATGACAACAGTTTAGGTTGACTACACGTGTTAAGGTATGGGTTAGTGTTTGCAAACGGGTTAGGATTACGGGAGGTGTTAGGGTAAGGCTTCGGCTAAGGCTTAAGTTTAGGTTTAGGGGATGGGGACGTTTTAGGGTACAGGATAGGGTACGACAATTGTTTAGTGTGAGTGTACATGTTAGGATACAGGTTAGTGATAGCGTACGGGTTAGGATTACCGATGGGTTAGCGTAAGGCTTTGGGTAAGGGTTCGGGTTAGGGTTAGGGTTAGGGGATGGGGACAGTTTAGGGTACAATTTAAGGTACGACAATGGTATAGGGTGAGCGTAAGTGTTAGGGTACATGTTAGTGTTAGTTTACGGGTTAGGATTAGGGGAAGGGTTAGTATAAGGTTTCGGGAAACGGTTTGAGGTTGGGGACAATGACGATTTATGGTACAGGTTAGGGTATGACAATGATTTAGGGTGAGCGTACGTGTTAGGTTATGGGTTAGTATTAGCGTACGGGTTAGGATTAAGGGACGGGTTAGGGTAAAGCTTCACGTAAGGGTTAGGTTTAGGTTTAGGTTTAGGGTTATTGTTAGGGGACTGGGACCATTTAGGATACAGGTTAGGGAATGACAAAAGTTTAGGGTGAGCGTATGTTTTAGGGTACATGTTAGTGCTACCATAAGGGTTAGGATTAGTGTAAGGTTTAGAGACATGATTCGGGTATGTGTTAGTGTTAGGGAACAGGGACAGGGACGGTTTAGGGTACAGGTTAGGGTACGACAACAGTTTAGGGTGAGCATACATGTTAGGGCACAGGTTAGTGTTAGCATATGGGTTAGAATTAGGGGACTGGTTAGGGTAAGGCTTAGGGTAAGGGTTAGGGTTAGGGTTAGGGTTAGGAGATGGAGACGGTTCAAGGTACAGGTTAGGGTACCACAATGTGTTAGTGTGAGAATACATGTTAGGGTAAGGTTTAGTGTTAGTGTATGGTCCATGATTAGTGGAAGGGATAGGGTAAGACGTCGGGTTAGGGTTAGGGTTAGGGGATGGGAACGGTTTAGGGTATAGGTTAGAATACGACAGCAGTTTAGGTTGAGTGTACATGTTAGGGTATGTGTTAGTGCTAGCATACGGTTTAGGATTAGGGGACAGTTTAGACTAAGGCTTCGGGTAATGATTAGGTTTATGGTTAGGGTTAGGGATTAGGTTAGGGAATGGGAACGGTTTAGGGTACAATTTAGTGTACGACAACGATTTAAGGTGAGCGTAGGTGTAAGGGTATGGGTTAGTGTTGGCGTACGGATTAGGATTAGGGGACGGGTTAGGATAAGGCTTCGGGTAAGGGTTAGGGTTATGGTTAATGTTAGGGGACAGGGCCAGGGACGATTTAAGGTACAGGTTTGGGGAAGACAATGGTTTAGGGTGAGTGTACATGTTAGGGTATGTGTTAGTGTTAGCGTACCAGTTAGGCTTAGGTGACGGGTTAGGGTAAGGCTTCGGATAAGGGTTAGGGTTAGGGTTATGGGACAGGGACTGTTTAGGTACAGGTTAGTGTATGACAACGGTTTTCATTGAGCATACAAGTTAGGGTAGGTGTAAATGTTAGCATACGGGTTAGGATTAGGGGACGGGTTAGGGTAACTTTTCCGGTAAGGATTAGGGTTAGGGTTAGGGGACAGGGAAGGTTTAGAGTACAGGTTAGTGTACGACAATGGTTTAGTGTGATTGTACGAGTTAGGGTATGGGTTAGTGTTAGCGCACGGTTTAGGATTAGGGGATGTGTTAGGGTAAGACTTCAGGTAAGTGTTAGAGTTAGGGTTAGTGGATGAGGACGTGTTAGGGTACAGGTTAGGGTACGACAATGCTTTAGGGTGAGTGTACATGTTAGGGTACTGGTCAGTGTTAGCATTTGGGTTAGGATTAGGGGACAGGTTAGAGTAAGGCTTCGTATAAGTGTTAGGGTGAGGGATAGGGTTGGGGAAAGGGACGGTTTAGGGTACAGATTAGGGTACGACAGCGATTTAGGGTGAGCCTACGTGTTAGGGTACAGTTTAGTGTTAGCGTATGGGTTAGGATTTGGGGACGGTTTAGGGACAGGCATCTGTAAAGATTTAGGTTTAGCATTATGGGACGGGGACGGTTTAGGGAAAAGGTTAGGATACCACAGCAGTTTAGGGTGAGCGTAGGTGTTAGGGTACGGGTTAGTGTTAGCGTACGGATTAGGTATAGGGGACGTGTTAGGGTAAGGCTTCGGGTAAGGGTTAGGGTTAGGGTTAGGGTTAGGGTTAGGGTTAGGGGACGGGGAGGGTTTAGGGGACAGGTTAGGGTAGGACAACGGTTTAGGGTGAGCGTACATGTTAGGGTACAGGTTAGTGTTAGTGTACGGGTTAGGATTAGGGGACCGGTTAGGGTAAGGCTTCGGGTAAGGGTTAGGGTTAGGGTTATGGGACGGGGACGGTTTAGGGGACGGGATAGGTAAGACAACGGTTTAGCGTGAGCGTACGTGTTAGGGTACGGGTTAGTGTTAACATACGGGTTAGCATTAGGGGACGGGTTAGGGTAAGTCTTCGGGTAAGGGTTAGGGTTAGAGTTAGGGGACAGGGACAGTTTAGGGGACAGGTTAGGGTACGACAACGGTTAAGGGTGAGTGTACGTGGTACGGTACGGGTTAGTGTTAGCGTACAGGTTAGGATTAGGGGACGGGTTAGGGTAAGGCTTCAGGTAAGGGTTAGGGTTAGGGTTAAGGTTAGGTTTAGGGGACGGGGAAGGTTTAGGGGACAGGTTAGGGTACGGCAACGGTTTAGAGTGAGCGTACGTGTTAGGGTACGGGTTAGTGTTAGCGTACGGGTTAGGATTAGGGGACGGGTTAGGGTAAAGCTTCGTGTAAAGGGTAGGGTTAGGGTTAGGGTTAGGGTACGGGGACGGTTTAGGGGACAGGTTAGGGTATGACAATGATTTAGGGTGAGCGTATGTGTTAGGGTACGGGTTAGTGTTAGCGTACGGGTTAGGATTAGGGGACGGGTTAGTGTAAGGCTTCGGGTAAGGGTTAGGGATAGGGTTAGTGTTAGGGTTAGGGTTAGGGGATCGGGACGGTTTAGGGGAAAGGATAGGGTACGACAATGGTTTAGGGTGAGCGTACGTGTTAGGGTATGGGTTATTGTTAGCATAGGGGTTAGGATTAGGGGACGGGTTAGGGTAAGGCTTTGGGTAAGGGTTAGGGTTAGGGTTAAGGTTAGGTTTAGGGGACGGGGACGGTTTAGGGGACAGGTTAGGGTATGACAACGGTTTAGGGTTAGCGTACATGTTAGGGTATGGGTTAGTGTTAGCGTACAGGTTAGGAATAGGGGACGGGTTAGGGTAAGGCTTCGGGTAAGGGTTAGGGTTAGAGTTAAGGTTAGGGTTAGGTTTAGGGGACAGGGACGATTTAGGGGACAGGTTAGGTTACGACAATGGTTTAGGGTGAGCGTACGTGTTAGGGTATGGGTTAGTGTTAGCGTACTGTTTAGAATTAGGGGACGGGTTACGGTAAGGTTTCGGGTAAGGGTTAAGGTTAGGGTTAGGGGATGGGGACGGTTGAGGGGACAGGTTAGGGTACGACAATGATTTAGGGTGAGTGTACGTGTTAGGGTATGGGTTAGTGATAGCCTACGGGTTAGGATTAAGGGTCGGGTTAGGGTAAGGCTTCGAGTAAGGTTTAGGGTTAAGGATAGGGTTAAGATTAGGGGACGGGGACGGTTTAGGGGACAGGTTCGGTTACGACAACGGTTTAGGGTGAGCGTACGTGTCAGGGTACGGGTTAGTGTTAGCATACGGGTTAGGATTAGGGGAGGGGTTACGGTAAGGCTTCGCGTAAGGGTTAGGTTTAGGGTTAGGGTTAGGGTTAGGGGAGGGGGACGGTTTAGGGGACAGGTTAGGGTACGACAACGGCATAGGGTGAGTGTACATGTTAGGGTACGGGTTAGTGTTAGCGTACGGGTTAGCATTAGGGGACGGGTTAGGGTAAGGCTTCGGGTAAGGGTTAAATTTAGGGTTAGGGTTAGGGTTAGGGGACGGGCACAGGGACGGTTTATGGTATAGGTTAGGGTTAGGGTTAGGGTTAGGGTTAGGGGACGGGGACAGTTTAGTGGACCAGTTAGAGTTCGACAACTCTTTAGGGTGAGCGTACATGTTAGGGAACAGGTTAGTGTTAGCGTACGGGTTAGGATTAGGGGACGGGTTAGTGTAAGGCTTCGCGTAAGGGTTAGTGTTAGGTTTAGGGTTAGGGTTAGGGTTAGGTTTAGGTTTAGGGGACGTGGATGTTTTAGTGGACAGGTTAGGGTACGACAATGTTTTAGGGTGAGCGTACGTGTTAGGGTACGGGTTAGTGTCAGCATACAGGTTAGGATTAGGGGACGGGTTAGGGTAAGGCTTCGGGTAAGGGTTATGGTTAGGGTTAGGGTTAGGGTTAGGGGACGGCAACGGTTTAGGGGACAGGTTAGGTTATGACAACGATTTAGGGTGAGCGTACGTGTTAGGGTACGGGTTACTGTTATCGTACGGTTTAGGATTAGGGGATGGGTTAGCCTAAGGCTTAGGGTAAGGGCTAGGGTTAGGTTTAGGGTTAGGGTTAGGATTAGAGGACGGGGACAGTTTAGGGGACAGGTTAGTGTACGACAAGGGTTTAGGTTAAGCGTACGTGTTAGGGTACTGGTTAGTGTCAGTGTATGGGTTAGGTTTAGGGCACGGGTTAGGGTAAGGCTGCGGGTAAGGGTTAGGGTTAGGGTTGGGGTTAGGGTTAGGGGACGGGGACGGTTTAGAGGATAGGTTAGGTTACGAGAATGGTTTAGGGTGAGCGTACGTGTTAGGGTATGGGTTAGTTTTAGCATACAGCTTAGGATTAGGGGACGGGTTAGGGTAAGGCTTCGGGTAAGGGTTAGGGTTAGGGATAGGTTTAGGGTTAGGGAACGGGGACGGTTTATGGGACATGTTAGGGTACGACAACGGTTTAGGGTGAGCGTACGTGTTAGGGTACGGGTTAGTGTTAGCGTACGGGTTAGGATTAGGGAATGTGTTAGGGTAAGGCTTCGGGTAAGGGTTAGGGTTGAGTTATAGTTAGGGTTAGTATTAGGGGACGGGGACGGTTTAGGGGACACGTTAGGTTACGAAAACGGTTTAGGGTGAGCGTACGTGTTAAGGTATGGGTTAGTGTTAGCGTACGGGTTAGGATTAGGGGACGGGTTACGTTAAGGCTTCGGGTAAGGGTTATTGTTATGGTTAGGGTTAGGGTTAGGGGACAGGGACGGTTTAGGGGACAGGTTAGGGTACGACAATGTTTTAGGGTAAGCGTACGTGTTAGGGTATGGGTTAGTGTTAGCGTATGGGTTAGGATTAGGGGACGGGTTAGTGTAAGGCTTCGGGAAAGGGTTAGCGTTAGGGTTAGGGTCAGGGGACAGGGTCGGGGACGGTTTAGGGGACCGGTTAGGGTTAGGGTTAGGTTTAGGTGACGGGGAAGGTTTAGGTGACAGTTTAGGGTACGACAACGGTTTAGTGTGAGCGTACGTGTTAGGGTATGGTTTAGTTTTAGCGTAGGAGTTAGGATTAGGGGACGGGTTTGGGTAAGGATTCGGGTAAGGGTAAGGGTTAGGGTTAGGGTTAGGGGATGGGGACTCTTTTGGGGACAGGTTGGGGTACGAAAACGTTTTAGGTTGAGCATTCGTGTTAGGGTACGGGTTAGTGTTAGGTTCCGGGGTAGGATTACGGGATGGGTTAGGGGAAGTCTTCGGTTAATTGTTAGGGTTAGGGTTAGGGTTAGTGTTAGGGTTAGGGGATGGGGACGGTTTAAGGGACAGGTTAGGGTACGACAACGGTTTAGGGTGATTGTACATGTTAGGGTAAGGTTTAGTGTTAACGTACGGGTTAGGATTAGGGGACGGTTTAGGGTAAGGCTTCGGGTAAGTGTTAGGGTTAGGGTTAGGGTTAGGGATAGGGGACGGACGGGGACGGTTTAGGTGACAGTTTAGGGTACCGCAACCATTTAGGGTGAGCGTACGTGTTAGGGTACGGGTTAGTGTTAGCGTACCGGTTAGGATTAGGGGACAGTTTAGTTTAAGGCTTCAGGTAAGGCTTAGGGTTAGGGTTAGGGTTGGGGGACGGGGACGGTTTAGGGGACAGGTTAGGGTACGAAAACGGTTTAGGGTGAGCGTACGTGTTATGGTATGGGTTAGTGTTAGCGTAAGGGTTAGGATTAGGGGACGGGTTAGGGTAAGGCTTCGGGTAAGTGTTAGGTTTAGGGTTAGGGTTAGGGTTAGCGGATGGGGACGGTTTAAGGGACAGGTTATTGTACGACAAAGATTTAGGGTGAGTGTACGTGTTAGGGTACGGATTAGTGTTAGCGTACGGGTTAGGATTATGGGACGGGTTTAGGTAAGGCTTCGGGTAAGGTTTAGGTTTAGGGTTATTGTTAGGGTTAGGGGACGGGGATGGTTTAGGGGACAGGTTAGGGTACGACAACGGTTTAGGGTGAGCATACGTGTTAGGGTATGTGTTAGTGTTAGCGTACGGGTTAGGATTAGGGGATGGGTTAGGGTAAGGCTTCCGGTAAGGTTTAGGGTTAGGGTTAGGGTTAGGGTTAGGGGATGGGGACGGTTTAGGGGACAGTTTAGGGTACAACAACGGTTTAGGGTGAGCATAGGTGTTAGCGTACGAGTTAGGATTAGGGGACGGGTTAGGGTAAGGCTTCGGGTAAAGTTTAGGCTTAGGGTTACGGTTAGGGGACGGGGACGGTTTAGGGGACAGGATAGGGTACGACAGCGATTTAGGGTGAGCGTACGTGTTAGGGTACGGGTTATTGTTAGCATACGGGTTAGGATTAGGGGATGGGTTAGGGTAAGGCTTCGGGTAAGGGTTAGGGTTAGGGTTAGGGGACGGGGATGGGGACGGTTTAGGGGACAGGTTAGGGTACGAAAACGGTGTAGGGTGATTGTACATGTTAGGGTACGGGTTAGTGTTAACGTACGGGTTAGGATTAGGGGACGGGTTAGGGGAAGACTTCGGTTAAGGGTTAGGGTTAGGGTTAGTGTTAGGGTTAGGGGATGGGGACGGTTTAGGGGACAGGTTAGGGTACGACAAAGGTTTAGGGTGATTGTACATGTTAGGGTAAGGGTTAGTGTTAGCGTACCGGTTAGGATTAGGGGACGGGTTAGGGTAAGGCTTCGAGTAAGTCTTAGGGTTAGGGTTAGGGTTAGGGTTGGGGGACGGGGACGGTTTAGGGGACAGGTTAGGGTATGAAAACAGTTTAGGGTGAGCGTACCTGTTAGGGTATGGGTTAGTGTTAGCGTACGGGTTAGGATTATGTGACGGGTTAGGGTAAGGCTTCGGGTAAGTTTTAGGGTTAGGGTTAGGGTTAGGGTTAGCGGATGGGGACGGTTTAAGGGACAGGTTAGTGTACGACAAAGTTTTAGGGTGAGCGTACGTGTTAGGGTACGGGTTAGTGTTAGCGTACGTGTTAGGATTAGGGGACGGGTTAGGGTAAGGTTTCGGGTAAGGTTCAGGTTTAGGATTAGGGTTAGGGTTAGGGTTAGGGGACGGGGAAGGTTTAGGGGACAGGTTAGGGTACGACAACGGTTTAGGGTGATCGTACGTGTTGGGTACGGGTTAGTGTTATCGTACGGGTTAGGAGTAGGGGCCGGGTTATGGTAAGGATTCGAGTAAGGGTTAGGCTTAGGGTTAGGGTTAGGGTTAGGGGACGGGGACGGGGACGGTGTAGGTCACAGTTTAGGGTACGACAATGGTTTAGAGTGAGCGTACGTGTTAGGGTACGGGTTAGGATTATGGGACGGGTTAGGGTATGGCTTCGGGTAAGTGTTAGGGTTAGGGTTAGGGTTAGGATTAGGGGACGGGGATGGGGACAGTTTAGGGGACAGGTTATGGTACGACAAAGGTTTAGGGTGATCGTACGTGTTAGGCTACGGTTTACTGTTAGCCTATGGGTTAGATTAGGGCTTCGGGTAAGGGTTAGGGTTAGTGTTAGGGTTAGGGTTAGGGGACGGGGACGGTTTAGGGGACAGGTTAGGATACGACAACGTTTTAGGGTGAGTGTAGGTGTTAGGGTAACGTTTAGTGTTAGCGTACGGGTTAGGATTAGGGGACGGGTTTGGGTAAGGCTTCAGGTAAGGTTTAGGGTTAGGTTTAGGGTTAGGGTTAGGGGACGGGGAGGGTTTAGGGGACAGGTTAGGATACGACAACGTTTTAGGGTGAGTGTAGGTGTTAGGGTATGGTTTAGTGTTAGCGTACGGGTTAGGATTAGGGGACGGGTTAGGGTAAGGCTTCAGGTAAGGTTTAGGGTTAGGTTGACGGTTAGGGTTAGGGGACGGGGACGGTTTAGGGGACAGGTTAGGGTACAGCAACGGTTTAGGGTGAGCGTACGTGTTAGGCTATGGGTTAGTGTTAGCGTACGGGTTCGTATTAGGTGACCGGTCAGGGTAAGGCTTCGGGTAAGGGTTAGGGTTATTGAAAGGGTTAGTGTTAGGGTTAGGGGACGGGGACGGTTTAGGGGAAAGGTTAGGATACTACAATGGTTTAGGGTGATCGTACGTGTTAGGGTACGGGTTAGTGTTAGCGTACAGCTTAGGATTAGGAGACGGGTTTGGGTAAGGCTTCGGGTAAGGGTTATGGTTAGGGTTATGGTTAGGGTTAGGATTAGGGGAAGGGGACGGTTTAGGGGACAGGTTAGAGTATGACAAAGGGTTAGGGTGAGCGTACATGTTAGGGTATGGGTTAGTGTTAGCGTACGGTTTAGGATTATGGTACGGGTTAGTGTAAGGCTTCGGGTAAGTGTTAGCGTTAGGTTTAGTCTTAGGGTTAGGGGACGGGGACGGGGACAGTTTAGGGGACTGGTTAGGATTAGGGTTAGGGTTAGGGTTAGGGGAAGGGGACGGTTTAGGGGACAGGTTAGTGTACGACAATGGTTTAGGGTAAACGTACATGTTAGGGTACGGGTTAGTGTTAGCGTACGGGTTAGGATTAGGGGACGGGTTAGGGTAAGGCTTCGGGTAAGGGTTAGCGTTAGGGTTAGGCTTAGGGTTCGGGGACGGGGACGAGGACGGTTTAGGGGACCGGTTAGGATTAGGTTTAGGTTTAGGGTTAGGGAAGGGGACGGTTTAGGAGACAGGTTATGTTACGACAAATGTTTAGGGTGAGCGTACGTGTTACGGTACCAGTTAGTGTTAACATACAGGTTAGGATTAGGGGACGGTTTAGTGTAAGGCTTCGTGTAAGGGTTAGGGTTAGGGTTAGTTTTAGGGGACGGGGACGGTTTAGTGGACTGGTTAGGGTACGACAACGTTTTAGGGTGAGCGTACGTGTTATGTTACGGGTTAGTGTTAGCGTACGGTTTAGGATTAAGGGACGGGTTAGGGTAAGGCTTCGGGTAAGGATTAGAGTTAGGGTCAGGTTTAGGGATAGGGGACGGGGACGGTTTAGGGGAAAGGTTAGGGTACGGCAACGGTTTAGGGTGAGCGTACGTGTTAGGGTAAGGGTTAGTGTTAGCGTACGGGTTAGGATTAGGGGACAGGTTAGTGTAAGGCTTTGGGTAAGCGTTAGGGTTAGGTTAAGGGTTAGGTTTAGGGGACGGGGACGGTTTATGAGACAGGTTAGGGTACGGCAAATGTTTAGGGTGAGCATACGTTTTAGCGTAACGTTAGCTTTCGTGTACGGGTTAGGATTAGGTGACGGGTTAGGGTAAGGCTTCGGGTAAGGGTTAGGGTTAGGCATAGGGTTAGGGTTAGGGGACGGGGAGGGTTTAGGGGCAAGGTTAGGATATGACAACAGTTTAGGATGAGCGTACGTTTTAGGGTACGGGTTAGTGTTAGCGTATGGGTTAGGATTAGGGGACATGTTAGGGTAAGGCTTTGGGTAAAGGTTAGGGTTAGGGTTAGGGTTTGGGGACGAGGACGGTTTAGGGGACAGGTTAGTGTACGACAACAGTTAAGGGTGAGCGTACGAGTTAGGGTATGGTTTAGTGTTAGAGTACCGGTTAGCATTAGGGGACGGGTTAGGGTAAGGCTTCGGGTAATGATTAGGGTTAGGGTTAGGGTTAGGTTTAGGGTTAGGGTAAGGGCACGGGGAGGGTTTATGGGACAGGTTACTGTACGTCAATGGTTTAGTGTGAGCGTACGTGTTAGGGTACGCGTTAGTGTTAGCGTACCGTTTAGGATTAGGGGACGGGTTAGGTAAAGGCTTTGGGTAAAGCTTAGGGTTAGGGTTAGGGTTAGGGTTAGGATTAGGGTTAGGGTTAGGGGACGGGGACGGTTTAGGGGACAGGTTAGGGTACGACAAAGGTTTAGGGTGAGCGTACGTGTTAGGGTACGGGTTAGTGTTAGCGTACGGGTTTGGATTAGGGGACGGGTTAGGGTAAGGCTTCGGGTAAAGGTTAGGGTTAGGGTTAGGGAGAGGGTTAGGGGACGGGGACAGTTTAGGGGACAAGTTAGGGTAGGACAACGGTTTAGGGTGAGCGTACGTGTTAGGGTACGGGTTAGTGTTAGCGTACGGGTTAGGATTAAGGGACGGGTTAGTAAAAGGCTTGGAGTAAGGGTTAGGGTTAGGGTTAGGGTTTGGGGACGGGGACGGTTTAGGGGCAGGTTAGGGTACGACAACTGTTTAGGGTGAGCGTATGTGTTAGGGTATGGGTTAGTGTTAGCGTGCGGGTTAGGATTTGGGGACCGTTTAGGGTAAGGCTTCGGGTAAGGGTTAGGGTAAGGGTTAGGGTTAGGGTTAGGATTAGGGTTTGGGTTAGGCAACGGGGACGGTTTAGGGGACATGTTAGGGTACGACAACGGTTTTGGGTGAGCGTACATGTTAGGGTACGGGTTAGTGTTAGCGTACGGGTTAGGATTAGGGGACGGGTTTGTGTAAGGCTTCGGGTAAGGTTTGGGTTAGGGTTAGGGTTAATGTTAGGGGACGGGGACAGTTTACAGGACAGGTTAGGGTACGACAATGGTGTAGGGTGAGCGTACGTGTTAGGGTACGGGTTAGTGTTAGCGTACGGATTAGGATTATGGGACAGTTTAGCGTAAGGCTTTGGGTAAGGATTAGGGTTAGGGATAGAGTTAGGGTTAGGGGACGGGGACGGTTTAGGGGACAGGTTAGGGTACAACAACGGTTTAGGTTGAGCGTACGTATTAGGGGACGGGTTAGTGTTAGCGTACAGTTTAGGATTAGGGGACTGGTTAGGGTAAGGCTTCGGGTAAGGGTTAGGGTTAGGGTTAGGGTTAGGTTTAGTGTTAGGGGACAGGGACGGTTTAGGGGACAGGTTAGGGTACGACAACTGTTTAGGGTGAGCGTATGTGTTAGGGTATGGGTTAGTGTTAGCGTGCGGGTTAGGATTTGGGGACCGTTTAGGGTAAGGCTTCGGGTAAGGGTTAGGGTAAGGGTTAGGGTTAGGGTTAGGATTAGGGTTAGGGTTAGGCGACGGGGACGGTTTAGGGGACATGTTAGGGTACGACAACGGTTTTGGGTGAGCGTACATGTTAGGGTACGGGTTAGTGTTAGCGTACGGGTTAGGATTAGGGGACGGGTTTCTGTAAGGCTTCGGGTAAGGTTTGGGTTAGGGTTAGGGTTAATGTTAGGGGACGGGGACACTTTACAGGACAGGTTAGGGTACGACAATGGTGTAGGGTGAGCGTACGTGTTAGGGTACGGGTTAGTGTTAGCGTACGGATTAGGATTATGGGACAGTTTAGCGTAAGGCTTTGGGTAAGGATTAGGGTTAGGGATAGAGTTAGGGTTAGGGGACGGGGACGGTTTAGGGGACAGGTTAGTGTACAACAACGGTTTAGGTTGAGCGTACGTATTAGGGGACGGGTTAGTGTTAGCGTACAGTTTAGGATTAGGGGACTGGTTAGGGTAAGGCTTCGGGTAAGGGTTAGGGTTAGGGTTAGGGTTAGGTTTAGTGTTAGGGGACAGGGACGGTTTAGGGGACAGGTTAGGGTACGACAACGGTTTAGGGTGAGCGTACGTGTTAAGGTACCGGTTAGTGTTAGCGTACGGGTTAGGATTAGGGGACGGGTAAGGGTAAGGCTTCGGGTAAGGGATAGGGTTAGGGTTAGGGTTAGGGTTAGGGTTAGGGGACGGGGAAGGTTTAGGGGACAGGTTAGGGTATGACAATGGTTTAGGGAGAGCGTACGTGTTAGGGTATGGGTTATTGTTAGCGTACGGGTTAGGATTAGGGGACGGGTTAGGGTAAGGCTTCGGGTAAGGGTTAGCGTTAGGTTTAAGGTTAGGGTTAGGGTTAGGGGACGGGGAAGGTTTAGGGGACAGGTTAGGGTACGACAACGTTTCAGGGTGAGCATACGTGTTAGGGTTCGGGTTAGTGTTAGCCTCCGTGTTAGGATTAGGGGACAGGTTAGGGTAAGGCTTCGGGAAAGGGTTAGGGTTAGGGTTAGGTTTAGGGGACGGGGATGGGGACGGTTTAGGGGAGAGGTTCGTGTACGACAATGGTTTAGGGTGAGCGTACGTGTTAGGGTAAGGGTTAGTGTTAGCGTACGGGTTAGGATTAGGGGACGGTTTAGGGTAAGGCTTCGGGTAAGGTTTAGGGTTAGGGTTACGGTTAGGGTTAGGGGACGGGGACGGTTTAGGGGACAGGTTCGTGTACGACAACAGTTTAGGGTGAACATACGTGTTAGGGTACGGGTTAGTGTTAGCGTACGGGTTAGGTTTAGGGGACGGTTTAGGGTAAGGCTTCGGGTAAGGGTTAGGTTTAGGGTTAGGATTAGGGTTAGCGTTACGGGATGGGGATGGTTTGGGGACAGTTTAGGGTACGACAACTGTATAGGGTGAGTGTACGTGTTAGGGTACGGGTTAGTGTTAGCGTACGGGTTAGGATTTGGGGACGGGTAAGTGTAAGGCTTCGGGTAAGGGTTAGGGTTACGGTTAGGGTTAGGGTTAGGGGACGGGGATGGTTTAGGGGACTGGTTCGGGTACGACAACGTTTTAGGGTGAGCGTACGTGTTAGGATACGGGTTAGAGTTAGCGTATGGGTTAGGATTAGGTGACGGGTTAGGGTAAGGCTTCGGGTAAGGATTAGGGTTAGGGTTAGGGGACGGGGAAGGGTACGGTTTAGGAGACAGGTTAGGGTACGACAACGGTTTAGGGTGAGCGTACGTGTTAGGGTACGGGTTAGTGTTAGCGTACGTGTTAGGATTACGGGACGGGTTAGGTTAAGGGTTCGAGTAAGGGTTAGGGTTAGGGTTAGGGTTAGGTTTAGGGGACGGGGACGGTTTACGGACAGGTTAGGGTACGACAACGGTTTAGGGTGAGCGTACGTGTTAGGGTACGGGTTATTGTTAGCGTACGTGTTAGGATTAGGGCACGGGTTAGGGTAAGGCTTCGGGTAAGGGTTTGGTTTAGGGTTAGGGTTAAGGTTAGGGGACGGGGACGGGGACGGTTAAGGGGACAGGTTAGGGTACGACAACGGTTTAGGGTGAGCGTACGTGTTAGGGTACGGGTTAGTGTTAGCGTACGGGTTAGGATTACGTGACGGGTTAGGGTAAGGCTTCAGGTAAGTGTTAGGGTTAGGGTCAGGTTTAGGGTTACGGTTAGGGGACGGGGACGGTTTAGGGGACAGGTTAGGGTACGACAACGGTTTAGGGTGAGCGTACGTGTTAGGGTACTGGTTAGTGTTAGCGTACGGTTTAGGATTATGGGACGGGTTAGGGTAAGGCTTCGGGTAATTGTTAGGGTTAGGGTTAGGGTTACGGTTAGGGGATGGCGATGGTTTAGGGCACAGGATAGGGTACGACAACTGCTTAGGGTGAGCGTACGTGTTAGGGTACGGGTTATTGTTACCGTACGGGTTAGGATTAGGGGACGGGTTAGGGTAAGGCTTCGGGTAAGGGTTAGGGTTAGGGTTAGGGGACGGGGACGGGAACGGGGACGGTTTAGGGGACAGGTTAGGGTACGTCAACGGTTTAGGGTGAGCGTACGTGTTAGGGTACGGGTTAGTGTTACCGTACGGGTTAGGATTAGGGGCCGGGTTAGGGTAAGGCTTCGGGTAAGGGATAGGGTTAGGGTTAGGGTTAGGGGACGGGGACGGTTTAGGGGATAGGTTAGGGTACGACAACGGTTTAGGGTGAGCGTGCGTGTTAGGGTATGGGTTAGTGTTAGCGTACGGGTTAGGATTAGAACATGCGTTATGGTAAGTCTTCGGGTAAGGGTTAGGGTTAGGGTTAGGGTTAGGGGACGGGGACGGTTTACGGGACAGGTTAGGGTACGACAACAGTTTAGGGTGAGCGTACGTGTTAGGGTACGGGTTAGTGTTATCGTATGGGTTAGGATTAGGGGATGGGTTAGGGTAAGGCTTCGGGTAAGGTTTAGGGTTAGGGTTAGGGTTAGGGTTAGGGGATGGGGACGGTTTAGGGGACAGGTTAGGGTACGACAACATTTTAGGGTGAGCGTACGTGTTAGGGTACGGGTTAGTGTTAGCGTACGGGTTAGGATTAGGGGACGGGTTAGGGTAAGGCTTCGGGTAAGGGTTAGGGTTAGGGTTAGGGTTAGGGTTAGGGAACGGGGACGGTTTAGGGGAGAGGTTAGGGTACGACAACGGTTTAGGATGAGCGTACGTGTTAGTGTAAGGGTTAGAGTTAGCCTACGGGTTAGGATTAGGGGACGGGTTAGGGTAAGGCTTCGGGTAAGGGTTAGGGTTAGGGTTAGGGTTAGGGTTAGGGGACGGGGACGGTTTAGGGGACAGGTTAGGGTACGACAATGGTTTAGGGTGAGCGTAGGTGTTCGGGTATGGGTTACTGTTAGTGTAAGTGTTAGGATTAGTGGACGGGTTAGGGTAAGGCTTCAGGTAAGGTTTAGGGTTAGGTTGACGGTTAGGGTTAGGGGACGGGGACGGTTTAGGGGACAGGTTAGGGTACAGCAACGGTTTAGGGTGAGCGTACGTGTTAGGCTATGGGTTAGTGTTAGCGTACGGGTTCGTATTAGGTGACCGGTCAGGGTAAGGCTTCGGGTAAGGGTTAGGGTTATTGAAAGGGTTAGTGTTAGGGTTAGGGGACGGGGACGGTTTAGGGGAAAGGTTAGGATACTACAATGGTTTAGGGTGATCGTACGTGTTAGGGTACGGGTTAGTGTTAGCGTACAGCTTAGGATTAGGAGACGGGTTTGGGTAAGGCTTCGGGTAAGGGTTATGGTTAGGGTTATGGTTAGGGTTAGGATTAGGGGAAGGGGACGGTTTAGGGGACAGGTTAGAGTATGACAAAGGGTTAGGGTGAGCGTACATGTTAGGGTATGGGTTAGTGTTAGCGTACGGTTTAGGATTATGGTACGGGTTAGTGTAAGGCTTCGGGTAAGTGTTAGCGTTAGGTTTAGTCTTAGGGTTAGGGGACGGGGACGGGGACAGTTTAGGGGACTGGTTAGGATTAGGGTTAGGGTTAGGGTTAGGGGAAGGGGACGGTTTAGGGGACAGGTTAGTGTACGACAATGGTTTAGGGTAAACGTACATGTTAGGGTACGGGTTAGTGTTAGCGTACGGGTTAGGATTAGGGGACGGGTTAGGGTAAGGCTTCGGGTAAGGGTTAGCGTTAGGGTTAGGCTTAGGGTTCGGGGACGGGGACGAGGATGGTTTAGGGGACCGGTTAGGATTAGGTTTAGGTTTAGGGTTAGGGAAGGGGACGGTTTAGGAGACAGGTTATGTTACGACAAATGTTTAGGGTGAGCGTACGTGTTACGGTACCAGTTAGTGTTAACATACAGGTTAGGATTAGGGGACGGTTTAGTGTAAGGCTTCGTGTAAGGGTTAGGGTTAGGGTTAGTTTTAGGGGACGGGGACGGTTTAGTGGACTGGTTAGGGTACGACAACGTTTTAGGGTGAGCGTACGTGTTATGTTACGGGTTAGTGTTAGCGTACGGTTTAGGATTAAGGGACGGGTTAGGGTAAGGCTTCGGGTAAGGATTAGAGTTAGGGTCAGGTTTAGGGATAGGGGACGGGGACGGTTTAGGGGAAAGGTTAGGGTACGGCAACGGTTTAGGGTGAGCGTACGTGTTAGGGTAAGGGTTAGTGTTAGCGTACGGGTTAGGATTAGGGGACAGGTTAGTGTAAGGCTTTGGGTAAGCGTTAGGGTTAGGTTAAGGGTTAGGTTTAGGGGACGGGGACGGTTTATGAGACAGGTTAGGGTACGGCAAATGTTTAGGGTGAGCATACGTTTTAGCGTAACGTTAGCTTTCGTGTACGGGTTAGGATTAGGTGACGGGTTAGGGTAAGGCTTCGGGTAAGGGTTAGGGTTAGGCATAGGGTTAGGGTTAGGGGACGGGGAGGGTTTAGGGGCAAGGTTAGGATATGACAACAGTTTAGGATGAGCGTACGTTTTAGGGTACGGGTTAGTGTTAGCGTATGGGTTAGGATTAGGGGACATGTTAGGGTAAGGCTTTGGGTAAAGGTTAGGGTTAGGGTTAGGGTTTGGGGACGAGGACGGTTTAGGGGACAGGTTAGTGTACGACAACAGTTAAGGGTGAGCGTACGAGTTAGGGTATGGTTTAGTGTTAGAGTACCGGTTAGCATTAGGGGATGGGTTAGGGTAAGGCTTCGGGTAATGATTAGGGTTAGGGTTAGGGTTAGGTTTAGGGTTAGGGTAAGGGCACGGGGAGGGTTTATGGGACAGGTTACTGTACGTCAATGGTTTAGTGTGAGCGTACGTGTTAGGGTACGCGTTAGTGTTAGCGTACCGTTTAGGATTAGGGGACGGGTTAGGTAAAGGCTTTGGGTAAAGCTTAGGGTTAGGGTTAGGGTTAGGGTTAGGATTAGGGTTAGGGTTAGGGGACGGGGACGGTTTAGGGGACAGGTTAGGGTACGACAAAGGTTTAGGGTGAGCGTACGTGTTAGGGTACGGGTTAGTGTTAGCGTACGGGTTTGGATTAGGGGAAGGGTTAGGGTAAGGCTTCGGGTAAAGGTTAGGGTTAGGGTTAGGGAGAGGGTTAGGGGACGGGGACAGTTTAGGGGACAAGTTAGGGTAGGACAACGGTTTAGGGTGAGCGTACGTGTTAGGGTACGGGTTAGTGTTAGCGTACGGGTTAGGATTAAGGGACGGGTTAGTAAAAGGCTTGGAGTAAGGGTTAGGGTTAGGGTTAGGGTTTGGGGACGGGGACGGTTTAGGGGCAGGTTAGGGTACGACAACTGTTTAGGGTGAGCGTATGTGTTAGGGTATGGGTTAGTGTTAGCGTGCGGGTTAGGATTTGGGGACCGTTTAGGGTAAGGCTTCGGGTAAGGGTTAGGGTAAGGGTTAGGGTTAGGGTTAGGATTAGGGTTTGGGTTAGGCAACGGGGACGGTTTAGGGGACATGTTAGGGTACGACAACGGTTTTGGGTGAGCGTACATGTTAGGGTACGGGTTAGTGTTAGCGTACGGGTTAGGATTAGGGGACGGGTTTGTGTAAGGCTTCGGGTAAGGTTTGGGTTAGGGTTAGGGTTAATGTTAGGGGACGGGGACAGTTTACAGGACAGGTTAGGGTACGACAATGGTGTAGGGTGAGCGTACGTGTTAGGGTACGGGTTAGTGTTAGCGTACGGATTAGGATTATGGGACAGTTTAGCGTAAGGCTTTGGGTAAGGATTAGGGTTAGGGATAGAGTTAGGGTTAGGGGACGGGGACGGTTTAGGGGACAGGTTAGGGTACAACAACGGTTTAGGTTGAGCGTACGTATTAGGGGACGGGTTAGTGTTAGCGTACAGTTTAGGATTAGGGGACTGGTTAGGGTAAGGCTTCGGGTAAGGGTTAGGGTTAGGGTTAGGGTTAGGTTTAGTGTTAGGGGACAGGGACGGTTTAGGGGACAGGTTAGGGTACGACAACTGTTTAGGGTGAGCGTATGTGTTAGGGTATGGGTTAGTGTTAGCGTGCGGGTTAGGATTTGGGGACCGTTTAGGGTAAGGCTTCGGGTAAGGGTTAGGGTAAGGGTTAGGGTTAGGGTTAGGATTAGGGTTAGGGTTAGGCGACGGGGACGGTTTAGGGGACATGTTAGGGTACGACAACGGTTTTGGGTGAGCGTACATGTTAGGGTACGGGTTAGTGTTAGCGTACGGGTTAGGATTAGGGGACGGGTTTCTGTAAGGCTTCGGGTAAGGTTTGGGTTAGGGTTAGGGTTAATGTTAGGGGACGGGGACACTTTACAGGACAGGTTAGGGTACGACAATGGTGTAGGGTGAGCGTACGTGTTAGGGTACGGGTTAGTGTTAGCGTACGGATTAGGATTATGGGACAGTTTAGCGTAAGGCTTTGGGTAAGGATTAGGGTTAGGGATAGAGTTAGGGTTAGGGGACGGGGACGGTTTAGGGGACAGGTTAGTGTACAACAACGGTTTAGGTTGAGCGTACGTATTAGGGGACGGGTTAGTGTTAGCGTACAGTTTAGGATTAGGGGACTGGTTAGGGTAAGGCTTCGGGTAAGGGTTAGGGTTAGGGTTAGGGTTAGGTTTAGTGTTAGGGGACAGGGACGGTTTAGGGGACAGGTTAGGGTACGACAACGGTTTAGGGTGAGCGTACGTGTTAAGGTACCGGTTAGTGTTAGCGTACGGGTTAGGATTAGGGGACGGGTAAGGGTAAGGCTTCGGGTAAGGGATAGGGTTAGGGTTAGGGTTAGGGTTAGGGTTAGGGGACGGGGAAGGTTTAGGGGACAGGTTAGGGTATGACAATGGTTTAGGGAGAGCGTACGTGTTAGGGTATGGGTTATTGTTAGCGTACGGGTTAGGATTAGGGGACGGGTTAGGGTAAGGCTTCGGGTAAGGGTTAGCGTTAGGTTTAAGGTTAGGGTTAGGGTTAGGGGACGGGGAAGGTTTAGGGGACAGGTTAGGGTACGACAACGTTTCAGGGTGAGCATACGTGTTAGGGTTCGGGTTAGTGTTAGCCTCCGTGTTAGGATTAGGGGACAGGTTAGGGTAAGGCTTCGGGAAAGGGTTAGGGTTAGGGTTAGGGTTAGGTTTAGGGGACGGGGATGGGGACGGTTTAGGGGAGAGGTTCGTGTACGACAATGGTTTAGGGTGAGCGTACGTGTTAGGGTAAGGGTTAGTGTTAGCGTACGGGTTAGGATTAGGGGACGGTTTAGGGTAAGGCTTCGGGTAAGGTTTAGGGTTAGGGTTACGGTTAGGGTTAGGGGACGGGGACGGTTTAGGGGACAGGTTCGTGTACGACAACAGTTTAGGGTGAACATACGTGTTAGGGTACGGGTTAGTGTTAGCGTACGGGTTAGGTTTAGGGGACGGTTTAGGGTAAGGCTTCGGGTAAGGGTTAGGTTTAGGGTTAGGATTAGGGTTAGCGTTACGGGATGGGGATGGTTTGGGGACAGTTTAGGGTACGACAATGGTTTAGGGTGAGCGTATGTGTTAGGGTACGGGTTAGTGTTAGCGTACGGGTTAGGATTAAGGGACAGGTTAGGGTAAGGCTTCGGGTAAGGTTGAGGGTTAGGGTTAGTGTTAGGGTTAGGGTTAGGGGACAGCGACGGTTTAGGGGACAGGTTAGGGTACGACAACTGTATAGGGTGAGTGTACGTGTTAGGGTACGGGTTAGTGTTAGCGTACGGGTTAGGATTTGGGGACGGGTAAGTGTAAGGCTTCGGGTAAGGGTTAGGGTTACGGTTAGGGTTAGGGTTAGGGGACGGGGATGGTTTAGGGGACTGGTTCGGGTACGACAACGTTTTAGGGTGAGCGTACGTGTTAGGATACGGGTTAGAGTTAGCGTATGGGTTAGGATTAGGTGACGGGTTAGGGTAAGGCTTCGGGTAAGGATTAGGGTTAGGGTTAGGGGACGGGGAAGGGTACGGTTTAGGAGACAGGTTAGGGTACGACAACGGTTTAGGGTGAGCGTACGTGTTAGGGTACGGGTTAGTGTTAGCGTACGTGTTAGGATTACGGGACGGGTTAGGTTAAGGGTTCGAGTAAGGGTTAGGGTTAGGGTTAGGGTTAGGTTTAGGGGACGGGGACGGTTTACGGACAGGTTAGGGTACGACAACGGTTTAGGGTGAGCGTACGTGTTAGGGTACGGGTTATTGTTAGCGTACGTGTTAGGATTAGGGCACGGGTTAGGGTAAGGCTTCGGGTAAGGGTTTGGTTTAGGGTTAGGGTTAAGGTTAGGGGACGGGGACGGGGACGGTTAAGGGGACAGGTTAGGGTACGACAACGGTTTAGGGTGAGCGTACGTGTTAGGGTACGGGTTAGTGTTAGCGTACGGGTTAGGATTACGTGACGGGTTAGGGTAAGGCTTCAGGTAAGGGTTAGGGTTAGGGTCAGGTTTAGGGTTACGGTTAGGGGACGGGGACGGTTTAGGGGACAGGTTAGGGTACGACAACGGTTTAGGGTGAGCGTACGTGTTAGGGTACTGGTTAGTGTTAGCGTACGGTTTAGGATTATGGGACGGGTTAGGGTAAGGCTTCGGGTAATTGTTAGGGTTAGGGTTAGGGTTACGGTTAGGGGATGGCGATGGTTTAGGGCACAGGATAGGGTACGACAACTGCTTAGGGTGAGCGTACGTGTTAGGGTACGGGTTATTGTTACCGTACGGGTTAGGATTAGGGGACGGGTTAGGGTAAGGCTTCGGGTAAGGGTTAGGGTTAGGGTTAGGGGACGGGGACGGGAACGGGGACGGTTTAGGGGACAGGTTAGGGTACGTCAACGGTTTAGGGTGAGCGTACGTGTTAGGGTACGGGTTAGTGTTACCGTACGGGTTAGGATTAGGGGCCGGGTTAGGGTAAGGCTTCGGGTAAGGGATAGGGTTAGGGTTAGGGTTAGGGGACGGGGACGGTTTAGGGGATAGGTTAGGGTACGACAACGGTTTAGGGTGAGCGTGCGTGTTAGGGTATGGGTTAGTGTTAGCGTACGGGTTAGGATTAGAACATGCGTTATGGTAAGTCTTCGGGTAAGGGTTAGGGTTAGGGTTAGGGTTAGGGGACGGGGACGGTTTACGGGACAGGTTAGGGTACGACAACAGTTTAGGGTGAGCGTACGTGTTAGGGTACGGGTTAGTGTTATCGTATGGGTTAGGATTAGGGGATGGGTTAGGGTAAGGCTTCGGGTAAGGTTTAGGGTTAGGGTTAGGGTTAGGTTTAGGGGACGGGGACGGTTTACGGACAGGTTAGGGTACGACAACGGTTTAGGGTGAGCGTACGTGTTAGGGTACGGGTTATTGTTAGCGTACGTGTTAGGATTAGGGCACGGGTTAGGGTAAGGCTTCGGGTAAGGGTTTGGTTTAGGGTTAGGGTTAAGGTTAGGGGACGGGGACGGGGACGGTTAAGGGGACAGGTTAGGGTACGACAACGGTTTAGGGTGAGCGTACGTGTTAGGGTACGGGTTAGTGTTAGCGTACGGGTTAGGATTACGTGACGGGTTAGGGTAAGGCTTCAGGTAAGGGTTAGGGTTAGGGTCAGGTTTAGGGTTACGGTTAGGGGACGGGGACGGTTTAGGGGACAGGTTAGGGTACGACAACGGTTTAGGGTGAGCGTACGTGTTAGGGTACTGGTTAGTGTTAGCGTACGGTTTAGGATTATGGGACGGGTTAGGGTAAGGCTTCGGGTAATTGTTAGGGTTAGGGTTAGGGTTACGGTTAGGGGATGGCGATGGTTTAGGGCACAGGATAGGGTACGACAACTGCTTAGGGTGAGCGTACGTGTTAGGGTACGGGTTATTGTTACCGTACGGGTTAGGATTAGGGGACGGGTTAGGGTAAGGCTTCGGGTAAGGGTTAGGGTTAGGGTTAGGGGACGGGGACGGGAACGGGGACGGTTTAGGGGACAGGTTAGGGTACGTCAACGGTTTAGGGTGAGCGTACGTGTTAGGGTACGGGTTAGTGTTACCGTACGGGTTAGGATTAGGGGCCGGGTTAGGGTAAGGCTTCGGGTAAGGGATAGGGTTAGGGTTAGGGTTAGGGGACAGGGACGGTTTAGGGGATAGGTTAGGGTACGACAACGGTTTAGGGTGAGCGTGCGTGTTAGGGTATGGGTTAGTGTTAGCGTACGGGTTAGGATTAGAACATGCGTTATGGTAAGTCTTCGGGTAAGGGTTAGGGTTAGGGTTAGGGTTAGGGGACGGGGACGGTTTACGGGACAGGTTAGGGTACGACAACAGTTTAGGGTGAGCGTACGTGTTAGGGTATGGGTTAGTGTTATCGTATGGGTTAGGATTAGGGGATGGGTTAGGGTAAGGCTTCGGGTAAGGTTTAGGGTTAGGGTTAGGGTTAGGGTTAGGGGATGGGGACGGTTTAGGGGACAGGTTAGGGTACGACAACATTTTAGGGTGAGCGTACGTGTTAGGGTACGGGTTAGTGTTAGCGTACGGGTTAGGATTAGGGGACGGGTTAGGGTAAGGCTTCGGGTAAGGGTTAGGGTTAGGGTTAGGGTTAGGGTTAGGGAACGGGGACGGTTTAGGGGAGAGGTTAGGGTACGACAACGGTTTAGGATGAGCGTACGTGTTAGTGTAAGGGTTAGAGTTAGCCTACGGGTTAGGATTAGGGGACGGGTTAGGGTAAGGCTTCGGGTAAGGGTTAGGGTTAGGGTTAGGGTTAGGGTTAGGGGACGGGGACGGTTTAGGGGACAGGTTAGGGTACGACAATGGTTTAGGGTGAGCGTAGGTGTTCGGGTATGGGTTACTGTTAGTGTAAGTGTTAGGATTAGTGGACGGGTTAGGGTAAGGCTTCGGGTAAGGGTTAGGGTTAGGTTTAGGATTAGTGTTAGGGTTAGGGGATGGGGAAGGTTTAGGGGAGAGGTTAGGGTACGACAACGGTTTAGGGTGAGCGTACGTGTTAGGGTACGTGTTAGTGTTAGCGTACGGGTTAGGATTAGGGGACGGGTTAGTTTAAGGCTTCGGGTAAGGGTTAGGGATAGGTTTAGTGTTAGGGTTAGGGGACGGGGACGGTTTAGGGGACAGGTTCGGTATGACAAAGGTTTAGGGTGAGCGTACGTGTTAGGGTACTGGTTAGTGTTAGTGTACGGGTTAGGATTACGTGCCGGGTTAGGGTAAGGCTTCGGGTAAGGGTTAGGGTTAGGGTCAGGTTTAGGGTTACGGTTAGGGGACGGGGACGGTTTAGGGGACAGGATAGGGTATGACAACGGTTTCGGGTGAGCGTACGTGTTAGGGTACTGGTTAGTGTTAGCGTACGGGTTAGGATTAGGGGACGGGTTAGGGTAAGGCTTCGGGTAAGTGTTAGGGTTAGGGTTAGGGTTACGGTTAGGGGATGGCGATGGTTTAGGGGACAGGATAGGGTACGACAACTGTTTAGGGTGAGCGTACGTGTTAGGGTACGGGTTATTGTTACCGTACGTGTTAGGATTAGGGGACGGTTTAGGGTAAGGCTTCGGGTAAGGGTTAGGGTTTGGGTTAGGGGATGGGGACGGGGATGGGGACGGTTTAGGGGACAGGTTAGGGTACGACAACGGTTTAGGGCCAGCGTACGTGTTAGGGTACGGGTTAGTGTTACCGTACGGGTTAGGATTACGGGACGGGTTAGTGTAAGGCTTCAGGTAGGGTTTAGGGTTAGGGTTAGGTTTAGGTTTAGGGTTAGGGGACGGGGAAGGTTTAGGGGACATGTTAGGGTACGACAACGGTTTAGGGTGAGCGTACGTGTTAGGGTACGGGTTAGAGTTAGCGTACGGGTTAGGATTAGGTGACGGGTTAGGGTAAGGTTCGGGTAAGGGTTAGGTTTAGGGTTAGGGTTAGGGTTAGGGTTAGGGGACGGGGACGGTTTAGGGTGAGCGTAAGTGTTAGAGTACGGTTTAGTGTTATCGTACGTGTTAGGATTAGGGGCCGGGTTAGGGTAAGGCTTCGGGTAAGGGATAGGGTTAGGGTTAGGGGACGGGGACGGTATAGGGGACAGGTTAGGGTACGACAACGGTTTAGGGTGAGCGTGCGTGTTAGGGTATGGGTTAGTGTTAGCGTACGGGTTAGGATTAGAACACGGGTTATGGTAAGGCTTCGGGTAAGGGTTAGGGTTAGGGTTAGGATTAGGGTTAGGGTTAGGAGACGGGGACGGTTTAGGGGACAGGTTAGTGTACGACAACGTTTTAGGGTGTGCGTATGTGTTAGGGTACTCTTTAGTGTTAGCGTACGGGTTAGCATTAGGGGACGGGTTAGTGTAAGGCTTCGGGTAAGGGTTAGGATTACGGTTATGGTTAGGGGACGGGGACGGTGTAGGGGACAGGTTAGGGTATGACAACGGTTTAGGGTGAGCGTACGTGTTAGGGTACGGGTTAGTGTTAGCGTTCGGGTTAGGATTAGGGGACGGGTTAGGGTAAGGCTTCGGGTAAGGGTTAGGTTTAGGGTTAGGGTTAGGGTTAGGGTTACGGTACGGGGACAGTTTAGGGTACAGGTTAATGTACGACAACGTTTTAGGGTGAGCGTACGTGTTAGGGTAAGGGTTAGTGTTAGCGTACGGGTTAGGATTAGGGGACGGTTTAGGATAAGGCTTCGGGTAAGGGTTAGGGTTAGGGTTAGGGTTAGGGTTAGGGGATGGGGACGGTTTAGGGGACAGGTTAGGGTACGACAACATTTTAGGGTGAGCGTACGTGTTAGGGTACGGGTTAGTGTTAGTGTACGGGTTAGGATTAGGGGACGGGTTAGTGTAAGGCTTCGGGTAAGGGTTAGGGTTAGGGTTAGGGTTAGGGAACGGGAACGGTTTAGGGGACAGCTTAGGGTACGACAACGGTTTAGGATGAGCGTAGGTGTTAGTGTAAGGGTTAGAGTTAGCATACGGGTTAGGATTAGGGGACGGGTTATGGTAAGGCTTCGGGTAAGGGTTAGCGTTAGGGTTAGGGTTAGGGTTAGGGTTAGGGTTAGGGGACGGGGACGGTTTAGGGGACAGGTTAGGGTACGACAATGGTTTAGGGTGAGCGTAGGTGTTCGGGTACGGGTTACTGTTACTGTAAGTGTTAGGATTAGGGGACGGGTTAGGGTAAGGCTTCGGGTAAGGGTTAGGGTTAGGTTTAGGGTTAGTGTTAGGGTTAGGGGATGGGGAAGGTTTAGGGGAAAGGTTAGGGTACGACAACGGTTTAGGGTGAGCGTACGTGTTAGGGTACGTGTTAGTGTTAGCGTACGGGTTAGGATTAGGGGACGGGTTAGTGTAAGGCTTCGGGTAAGGGTAGGGATAGGTTTAGTGTTAGTGTTAGGGGACGGGGACGGTTTAGGGGACAGGTTCGGTATGACAAAGGTTTAGGTTGAGCGTACGTGTTAGGGTACGGGTTAGTGTTAGTGTACGGGTTAGGATTAGGGTACGGTTTGGGTAAGGCTTCGGGTAAGGGTTCGGGTTAATGTTAGTATTAGGGTTAGGGTTAGGGTTAAGGGACGGTGACGGTTTAGGGGACAGGTTAGGGTATGACAACGGTTTAGGGTGAGCGTACATGTTAGGGTACGGGTTAGTGTTAGCATACGGGTTAGGATTAGGGGCCGGGTTAGGGTAAGGCTTTGGGTAAGGGATAGGGTTAGGGTTAGGGTTAGGGGACGGGGACGGTTTAGGGGACAGGTTAGGGTACGACAACGGTTTAGGGTGAGCGTGCGTGTTAGGGTATGGGTTAGTGTTAGCGTACGGGTTAGGATTAGAACACGGGTTATGGTAAGGCTTCGGGTAAGGGTTAGGGTTAGGGTTAGGATTAGGGTTAGGGTTAGGAGATGGGGACGGTTTAGGGGACAGGTTAGTGTACGACAACGTTTTAGGGTGTGCGTATGTGTTAGGGTACTCTTTAGTGTTAGCGGACGGGTTAGGATTAGGGGACGGGTTAGTGTAAGGCTTCGGGTAAGGGTTAGGGTTAGGGTTATGGTTAGGGGACGGGGACGGTGTAGGGGACAGGTTAGGGTATGACAACGGTTTAGGGTGAGCATACATGTTAGGGTACGGGTTACTGTTAGCGTACGGGTTAGGATTAGGGGACGGGTTAGGGTAAGGCTTCGGGTAAGGGTTAGGGTTAGGTTAAGGGTTAGGGTTAGGGTTAGGGGATGGGGACGGTTTAAGGTAGAGGTTAGGGTATGACAACGGTTTAGGGTGAGCGTAAGTGTTAGGGTACGGGTTCGTGTTAGCGTACGATTTAGGATTAGGGGACGGGTTAGGGTAAGGCTTTGGGTAAGGGTTAGGGTTAGGGTTAGTGTTAGGGTTAGGGGACGGGGACGGTTTAGGGGACAGGTTAGGGTACGACAAAAATTTAGGCTGAGCGTACGTGTTAGGGTACGGGTTAGTGTTAGCGTACGGGTTAGGTTTAGGGGACGGTTTTGGGTAAGGCTTCGGATAAGGGTTACGGTTATGGTTAGGATTAGGGTTAGGGTTAGGTGACGGGGATGGTTTAGGGGACAGGTTAGGGTACGACAACGGTTTAGGGTGAGCGTACATGTTAGGGTACGGGTTAGTGTTAGCGTACGGGTTAGGATTAAGGGACGGGTTAGGTTAAGGCTTCAGGTAAGGGTTAGGGTTAGGGTTAGAGTTAGGGTTAGGGTTAGGGGACGGCGACGGTTTAGGGGACAGGTTAGTGTACGACAACTGTTTAGGGTGAGTGTACGTGTTAGGGTACGGGTTATTGTTAGCGTACGGGTTAGGATTAGGGGACGGGTTAGGGTAAGGCTTCGGGTAAGGGTTAGCGTTAGGGTTAGGTTTAGGGTTAGGGTTAGGGGACGGGAACGGTTTAGGGGACATGTTAGGGTACGACAACGCTTTAGGGTGAGCGTACGTGTTAGGGTACGGGTTAGTGTTAGCGTACGGGTTAGGATTACGGGACGAGTTAGCGTAAGTCTTCAGGTAAGGATTAGGGTTAGGGTTAGGGTTAGGGTTAGGGTTAGGGGACGGGGACGGTTTAGGGGACAGGTTAGCGTACGACAAAGTTTTAGGGTGAGCGTACGTGTTAGGCTACGGGTTAGTGTTAGCGTAAGGGTTAGGATTAGGGGACGGGTTAGGGTAAGGCTTCGGGTAAGGGTTAGGGTTAGGGTTAGGGGACGGGGACGGTTTAGGGGACAGGTTAGGGTACGACAACGGTTTAGGGTGAGTGTACGTGTTAGGGTACTGGTTATGTTTAGCGTACGGGTTAGGATTAGGGAACGGGTTAGAGTAAGGCTTCGGGTAAGGGTTAAGGTTAGGGTTAGGGTTAGGGTTAGGGTTAGGGGATGGGGACGGTTTAGGGGACAGGTTAGTGTACGACAACAGTTTAGGGTGAGCGTACGTGTTAGGGTATGGGTTAGTGTTAGCGTACGGGTTAGGATTAGGGGACGGGTTAGAGTAAGGCTTCGGGTAAGGGTGAGGGTTAGGGTTAGGGTTAGGGATAGGGGATGGGGATGGTTTAGGGTACAGGTTAGGGTACGACAATGGTTTAGGGTGAGCGTACGTGTTAGGGTACGGGTTAGGGTTAGCATACGTGTTAGGATTAGGGGATGGGTTAGTGTAAGGCTTCGGGTAAGTGTTAGGGTTAGGGTTAGGGTTAATGTTAGGGTTAGCGGATGGGGACGGTTTAGGGGACAGGTTCGGGTACGACAACGGTTTAGGGTGAGCGTACGTGTTAGGGTACGGGTTAGTGTTAGGTTACGGGTTAGGTTTAGGGGACGGTTTAGGGTAAGGCTTCGAGTAAGGGTTAGGGTTAGGGTTAGGATTAGGGTTAGGGTTAGGGGACGGGGATGGTTTAGGGGACAGGTTAGGGTACGACAAAGGTTTAGGGTGAGCGTACGTGTTAGGGTACAGGTTAGTGTTAGCGTACGGGTTAGGATTAAGGGGCGGGTTAGGGTAAGGCTTCAGGTAAGGGTTAGGGTCAGGTTTAGGGTTAGGGGACGGCGACGGTTTAGGGGACAGGTTAGGGTACGACAACTGTTTAGGGTGAGTGTACGTGTTAGGGTACGGGTTAGTGTTAGCGTACGGGTTAGGATTACGGGACGGGTTAGGGTAAGGCTTCGGGTAAGGGTTAGGTTTAGGGTTAGGGTTAGTGTTAGGGTTAGGGGACGGGGACGGTTTAGGGGACAGGTTAGGGTACGACAAAGATTTAGGCTGAGCGTACGTGTTAGGGTACGGGTTAGTGTTAGCGTACGGGTTAGGATTAGGGGACGGGTTAGGGTAAGGCTTCAGGTAAGGGTTCGGGTTAGGGTTAGGGTTAGGGTTAGGGTACGGAGACGGTTTAGGGGAGAGGTTAGTGTACGACAACGGTTTAGGGTGAGCGTACGTGTTATGGTACGGGTTAGTGTTAGCGTACGGTTTAGGATTAGGGGACGGTTTAGGGTAAGGCTTCGGGTAAGTGTTAGGGTTAAGGTTAGGGTTAGGGTTAGGGGACGGGGACGGTTTAGGGTACAGGTTAGGGTACGACAACGGTTTAGTGTGAGCGTACGTGTGAGGGTATAGGTTAGTGTTAGCGTACGTGTTAGGATTAGGGGACGGGTGAGTGTAAGGCTTTGGCTAAGGTTTAGGGTTTTGGTTAGGGTTAGGGTTAGTGTTAGGGAATGGGGACGGTTTAGGGGACAGGTTAGGGTACGACAACGGTTTAGGGTGAGCGTACGTGTTAGGGTACGGGTTAGTGTTATCGTATGGGTTAGGATTAGGCGGCGGGTTAGGGTAAGGCTTCGGGTAAGGGTTAGGGTTAGGGTTAGGGTTAGGGGACGGGGACGGTTTAGGGGACAGGTTAGGGTACGACAACGGTTTAGGGTGAGCGTACGTGTGAGGGTACAGGTTAGTGTTAGCGTACGGGTTAGGATTAGGGGACGGGTGAGTGTAAGGCTTCGGGTAAGTTTTAGGGTTTTGGTTAGGGTTAGGGTTAGAGTTAGGGAATGGGGACGGTTTAGGGGACCGGTTAGGGTACGACAACGTTTTAGGGTGAGCGTATGTGTTAGGGTACGGGTTAGAGTTAGCATACGGGTTAGGATTAGGGGACGGGTTAGGGTAAGGCTTCGGGTAAGTGTTAGGGTTAGGTTTAGGGTTAGGGTTAGGGTTAGGGGATGGGGACGGTTTATGGGACAGGTTAGGGTACAACAACGTTTTCCGGTGAGCGTACGTGTTAGGGTACGGGTTATTATTAGCGTACGGGTTAGGATTAGGGGACGGGTTAGGGTAAGGCTTCGGGTAAGGGTTAGCGTTAGGGTTAGGTTTAGTGTTACGGTTAGGGGACAGGGACGGTTTAGGGGACATGTTAGTGTAAGACAACGGTTTAGGGTGAGCGTACGTGTTAGTGTACGGGTTAGTGTTAGCGTACGGGTTAGGATTACGGGACGAGTTAGCGTAAGGCTTCAGGTAAGGATTAGGGTTAGGGTTAGTGTTAGGGAACGGGGATGGTTTAGGGGACAGGTTAGTGTACGACAACGGTTTAGGGTGAGCATACGTGTTAGGGTATGGGTTAGTGTTAGCGTACGGGTTAGGCTTATGGGACGGTTTAGGGTAAGGCTTCGGGTAAAGGTTAGGGTTAGGGGACGGGGACGGGGACGGTTTAGGGGACAGGTTATTGTATGACAACGTATTAGCGTGAGTGTACGTGTTAGGGTACGTGTTAGCGTACCGGTTAGGATTAGTGGACGGGTTAGGGTAAGGCTTCCGGTAAGGGGTAGGGTTAGGGTTAGGGTTAGGGATAGGGGAAGGGGATGTTTTAGGTTACAGGTTAGGGTACGACAATGGTTTAGGGTGAGCGTACGTGTTAGGGTACGGGTTAGGGTTAGCGTACGGGTTAGAATTAGGGGATGGGTTAGTGTAAGGTTTCGGGCAAGGTTTAGAGTTAGGGTCAGGGTTAGGGTTAGGGTTAGGGGACGGGGACGGTTTAGGGGACAGGTTGGGTACGACAACGGTTTAGAGTGAGCGTACGTGTTAGGCTACGGGTTAGTGTTAGCGTACAGGTTAGGATTAGGGGACGGGTTAGTGTAAGGCTTCGGGTAAGGGTTAGGGTTAGGGTTAGGGTTAGGGGACGGGGACAGTTTAGGGGACAGTATAGGGTACGACAAGGGTTTAGGGTGAGCGTACGTGTTAGGGTACAGGTTATGGTTAGCGTACGGGTTAGGATTAGGGGACGGGTTAGAGTAAGGCTTCGGGTAAGGGTTAGGGTTAGGGTTAGGGGACGGGGACGGTTTACGGGACAGGTTAGTGTACGACAACGGTTTAGGGTGATCGTACGTGTTAGGGTATGGGTTAGTGTTAGCGTACCGATTAGGATTAGGGTACGTGTTAGGGTAAGGTTCGGGTAAGGGTTTGGGTTAGGGTTAGGTTTAGGGATAGGGGACGGGGATGGTTTAGGGTACAGGTTAGGGTACGACAATGGTTTAGGGTGAGCGTAGGTGTTAGGGTACGGATTAGGGTTAGCGTACGGGTTAGGATTAGGGGATGGGTTAGTGTAAGGCTTCGGGTAAGTGTTAGGGTTAGGGTTCGGGTTAGGTTTAGTGTTAGGGGACGGGGACGGTTTAGGGGACAGGTTAGGGTACGACAACGGTTTAGGGTGAGCGTACGTGTTAGGGTACGGGTTACTGTTAGCGTACGGGTTAGGATTAGAGGACGGGTTTGTGTAAGGCTTCGGGTAAGGGTTAGGGTTAGGGTTAGGGTTAGGGTTAGGAGACGGGGACGGTTTAGGGGACAGGTTAGTGTGCGACAAGGTTTTAGGGTGTGCGTAGGTGTTAGGGTACGGTTTAGTGTTAGCGTACGGGTTAGGATTAAGGGACGGGTTATGGTAAGGCTTCGGGTAAGGGTTAGGTTTAGGGTTAGTGTTAGGGTTAGGGTTAGGGGACGGGGAAGTTTTAGGGGACAGGTTAGGGTACGACAATGGTGTAGGGTGAGCGTACGTGTTAGGGTATGGTTTAGTGTTAGCGCACGGGTTAGGATTAGGGGACGGGTTAGGGTAAGGCTTCGGGAAAGGGTTAGGGTTAGGGTTAGGGTTAGGGTTAGGGTACGGTGACGGTTTAGGGGAGAGGTTAGTGTACGACAACGGTTTAGGGTGAGCGTACGTGTTATGGTACGGGTTAGTGTTAGCGTACGGTTTAGGATTAGGGGACGGTTTAGGGTAAGGCTTCGGGTAAGTGTTAGGGTTAAGGTTAGGGTTAGGTTTAGGGGACGGGGACGGTTTAGGGTACAGGTTAGGGTACGACAACGGTTTAGGGTGAGCGTACGTGTGAGGGTATAGGTTAGTGTTAGCGTACGTGTTAGGATTAGGGGACGGGTGAGTGTAAGGCTTTGGCTAAGGTTTAGGGTTTTGGTTAGGGTTAGGGTTAGTGTTAGGGAATGGGGACGGTTTAGGGGACAGGTTAGGGTACGACAACGGTTTAGGGTGAGCGTACGTGTTAGGGTATGGGTTAGTGTTATCGTATGGGTTAGGATTAGGCGGCGGGTTAGGGTAAGGCTTCGGGTAAGGGTTAGGGTTAGGGTTAGGGTTAGGGGACGGGGACGGTTTAGGGGACAGGTTAGGGTACGACAACGGTTTAGGGTGAGCGTACGTGTGAGGGTACAGGTTAGTGTTAGCGTACGGGTTAGGATTAGGGGACGGGTGAGTGTAAGGCTTCGGGTAAGTTTTAGGGTTTTGGTTAGGGTTAGGGTTAGAGTTAGGGAATGGGGACGGTTTAGGGGACCGGTTAGGGTACGACAACGTTTTAGGGTGAGCGTATGTGTTAGGGTACGGGTTAGAGTTAGCATACGGGTTAGGATTAGGGGACGGGTTAGGGTAAGGCTTCGGGTAAGTGTTAGGGTCAGGGTTAGGGTTAGGGTTAGGGTTAGGGGATGGGGACGGTTTATGGGACAGGTTAGGGTACAACAACGTTTTCCGGTGAGCGTACGTGTTAGGGTACGGGTTATTATTAGCGTACGGGTTAGGATTAGGGGACGGGTTAGGGTAAGGCTTCGGGTAAGGGTTAGCGTTAGGGTTAGGTTTAGTGTTACGGTTAGGGGACAGGGACGGTTTAGGGGACATGTTAGGGTAAGACAACGGTTTAGGGTGAGCGTACGTGTTAGTGTACGGGTTAGTGTTAGCGTACGGGTTAGGATTACGGGACGAGTTAGCGTAAGGCTTCAGGTAAGGATTAGGGTTAGGGTTAGTGTTAGGGAACGGGGATGGTTTAGGGGACAGGTTAGTGTACGACAACGGTTTAGGGTGAGCATACGTGTTAGGGTATGGGTTAGTGTTAGCGTACGGGTTAGGCTTATGGGACGGTTTAGGGTAAGGCTTCGGGTAAAGGTTAGGGTTAGGGGACGGGGACGGGGACGGTTTAGGGGACAGGTTATTGTATGACAACGTATTAGCGTGAGTGTACGTGTTAGGGTACGTGTTAGCGTACCGGTTAGGATTAGTGGACGGGTTAGGGTAAGGCTTCCGGTAAGGGGTAGGGTTAGGGTTAGGGTTAGGGATAGGGGAAGGGGATGTTTTAGGTTACAGGTTAGGGTACGACAATGGTTTAGGGTGAGCGTACGTGTTAGGGTACGGGTTAGGGTTAGCGTACGGGTTAGAATTAGGGGATGGGTTAGTGTAAGGTTTCGGGCAAGGTTTAGAGTTAGGGTTAGGGTTAGGGTTAGGGTTAGGGGACGGGGACGGTTTAGGGGACAGGTTGGGTACGACAACGGTTTAGGGTGAGCGTACGTGTTAGGCTACGGGTTAGTGTTAGCGTACAGGTTAGGATTAGGGGACGGGTTAGTGTAAGGCTTCGGGTAAGGGTTAGGGTTAGGGTTAGGGTTAGGGGACGGGGACAGTTTAGGGGACAGTATAGGGTACGACAAGGGTTTAGGGTGAGCGTACGTGTTAGGGTACAGGTTATGGTTAGCGTACGGGTTAGGATTAGGGGACGGGTTAGAGTAAGGCTTCGGGTAAGGGTTAGGGTTAGGGTTAGGGGACGGGGACGGTTTAGGGGACAGGTTAGTGTACGACAACGGTTTAGGGTGATCGTACGTGTTAGGGTATGGGTTAGTGTTAGCGTACCGATTAGGATTAGGGTACGTGTTAGGGTAAGGTTCGGGTAAGGGTTTGGGTTAGGGTTAGGTTTAGGGATAGGGGACGGGGATGGTTTAGGGTACAGGTTAGGGTACGACAATGGTTTAGGGTGAGCGTAGGTGTTAGGGTACGGATTAGGGTTAGCGTACGGGTTAGGATTAGGGGATGGGTTAGTGTAAGGCTTCGGGTAAGTGTTAGGGTTAGGGTTCGGGTTAGGTTTAGTGTTAGGGGACGGGGACGGTTTAGGGGACAGGTTAGGGTACGACAACGGTTTAGGGTGAGCGTACGTGTTAGGGTACGGGTTACTGTTAGCGTACGGGTTAGGATTAGAGGACGGGTTTGTGTAAGGCTTCGGGTAAGGGTTAGGGTTAGGGTTAGGGTTAGGGTTAGGAGACGGGGACGGTTTAGGGGACAGGTTAGTGTGCGACAAGGTTTTAGGGTGTGCGTAGGTGTTAGGGTACGGTTTAGTGTTAGCGTACGGGTTAGGATTAAGGGACGGGTTATGGTAAGGCTTCGGGTAAGGGTTAGGTTTAGGGTTAGTGTTAGGGTTAGGGTTAGGGGACGGGGAAGGTTTAGGGGACAGGTTAGGGTACGACAATGGTGTAGGGTGAGCGTACGTGTTAGGGTATGGTTTAGTGTTAGCGCACGGGTTAGGATTAGGGGACGGGTTAGGGTAAGGCTTCGGGAAAGGGTTAGGGTTAGGGTTAGGGTTAGGGTTAGGGTTAGGGTTAGGGTTAGGGTTAGTGTTAGGGTTAGGGGACGGGGACGGTTTAGGGGACAGGTTAGGGTATGACAACGGTTTAGTGTGAGTGTACGTGTTAGGGTACGGGTTAGGGTTAGCGTACGGGTTAGGATTAGGGGACGGGTTAGGGTAAGGCTTCGGGAAAGTGTTAGGGTTAGGGTTAGGGTTAGGGGACGGGGACGGTTTAGGGGACAGCTTAGGGAACGACAATGGTTTAGGGTGAGCATACGTGTTAGGGTACGGGTTAGTGTTAGCCTACGGGTTAGGATTAGGGGACGGGATAGGGTAAGGCTTCGGGTAAGGGTTAGGGTTAGGGTTAGGTTTAGGGTTAGGGTTAGGGGACGGGGAAGGTTTAGGGGAAAGTTTAGTGTACGACAACGGTTTAGGGTGAGCGTACGTGTTAGGGTACGGGTTAGAGTTAGCATACGGTTTAGGATTAGGGGACGGGTTAGGGTAAGGCTTCGGGTAAGGGTTAGGGTTAGGGTTAGGGTTAGGGTTAGGGTTAGGGTTAGGGGATGGGGACGGTTTAGGGGAGAGGTTAGGGTACGACAACGGTTTAGGGTGAGCGTACGTGTTAGGGTACGGTTTACTGTTAGCGTACGGTTTAGGATTAGGGGACGGGTTAGGGTAAGGCTTTGGTTAAGGGTTAGGTTTAGGGTTAGTGTTAGGTTTAGGGGACAGGGACGGTTTAGGGAACAGGTTAGGGTACGACAAATGTTTAGGGTGAGCGTACGTGTTAGGGTACGGGTTAGTGTTAGCGTACGGGTTAGGATTAGGGGACGTGTTAGGGTAAGGCTTCGGGTAAGGGTTCGGGTTAGGGTTAGGGTTAGGGTTAGGCATAGGTGACGGTGACGGTTTAGGGGACAGGTTAGGGTACGACAACGGTTTAGGGTGAGCGTACGTGCTAGGGTACTGGTTAGTGTTAGCGTACGGGTTAGGATTAGGGGACGGGTTAGGGTAAGGCTTCGGGTAAGGGTTAGGGTTAGGTTTAGCATTAGGGTTAGGGGATCGGGACGGTTTAGGGGACAGGTTCGGGTACGACAACGGTTTAGGGTGAGTGTACATGTTAGGGTACCGGTTAGTGTTAGCGTACGGGTTAGGAGTAGGGGACGGTTTAGGGTAAGGCTTCGGGTAAGGGTTAGCGTTAGCGTTAGGGTTAGGGTTAGGGGACGGGGACGGGGACGGTTAAGGGGACAGGTTAGGGTACGAAAACGGTTTAGGGTGAGCGTACGTGTTAGTGTACGTGTTAGTGTTAGCGTACGGGTTAGGATTACGGGACGGGTTAGGGTAAGGCTTCAGGTAAGGATTAGGGTTAGGGTTAGGGTTAGGTTTAGGGTTAGGGGACGGGGACGGTTTAGGGGACAGGTTAGTGTACGACAACGGTTTAGGGTGAGCATACGTGTTAGGCTACGGTTTAGTGTTAGCGTACGGGTAAGGATTTGGGGACGGGTTAGGGTAAGGCTTCGGGTAAGGGTTAGGGTTAGGTTTAGGTTTAGGGTTAGGGGACGGGGACGGTTTAGGGGACAGGTTAGGGTACGACAACGGTTTATGGTGAGCGTACTTGTTAGGGTACGGGTTAGTGTTAGCGTACGGGTTAGGATTAGAGGACGGGTTAGGGTAAGGCTTCGGGTAAGGGTTAGGGTTAGGGTTAGAGTTAGGGTTAGGGGACGGGGACGCTTTAGGGGACAGGTTAGGGTACGACAACCGTTTAGGGTGAGTGTACGTGTTAGGGTACGGGTTAGTGTTAGCGTACGGGTTAGGATTACGGGACGGGTTAGGGTAAGGCTTCAGGTAAGGGTTAGGGTTAGGTTAAGGGTTAGGGTTAGGGTTAGGGGATGGGGACGGTTTAAGGGAGAGGTTAGGGTACGACAACGGTTTAGGGTGAGCGTAAGTGTTATGGTACGGGTTCGTGTTGGCGTACGATTTAGGATTAGGGGACGGGTTAGGGTAAGGCTTTGGGTAAGGGTTAGGGTTAGGGTTAGTGTTAGGGTTAGGGGACGAGGACGATTTAGGGGACAGGTTAGGGTACGACAAATGTTTAGGGTGAGCGTACGTGTTAGGGTACGGGTTAGTGTTAGCGTACGGGTTAGGATTTGGGGACGGGTTAGGGTAAGGCTTCGGGTAAGGGTTCGGGTTAGGGTTAGGGTTACGTTTAGGGGACGGGAACTGTTTAGGGGACAGGTTAGGGTACGACAACCGTTTAGGGTGAGTGTACGTGTTAGGGTACGGGTTAGTGTTAGCGTACGGGTTAGGATTAGAGGACGGGTTAGGGTAAGGCTTCAGGTAAGGGTTAGGGTTAGGTTAAGGGTTAGGGTTAGGGTTAGGGGATGGGGACGGTTTAAGGGAGAGGTTAGGGTACGACAACGGTTTAGGGTGAGCGTAAGTGTTATGGTACGGGTTCGTGTTGGCGTACGATTTAGGATTAGGGGACGGGTTAGGGTAAGGCTTTGGGTAAGGGTTAGGGTTAGGGTTAGTGTTAGGGTTAGGGGACGAGGACGATTTAGGGGACAGGTTAGGGTACGACAAATGTTTAGGGTGAGCGTACGTGTTAGGGTACGGGTTAGTGTTAGCGTACGGGTTAGGATTTGGGGACGGGTTAGGGTAAGGCTTCGGGTAAGGGTTCGGGTTAGGGTTAGGGTTACGTTTAGGGTTAGGGGACGGTGACGGTTTAGGCCACAGGTTAGGGTACGACAACGGTTTAGGGTGAGCGTACGTGTTAGGATACTGATTAGTGTTAGCGTACGGGTTAGGAATAGGGGACGGGTTAGGGTAAGGCTTCGGGTAAGGGTTAGGGTTAGGGTTATGGTTAGGGGACGGGGACGGTTTAGGGGACAGGTTCGGGTACGACAACGGTTTAGGGTGAGCGTACGTGTTAGGGTACGGGTTAGTGTTAGCGTACGGGTTAGGTTTAGGAGACGGTTTAGGGTAAGGCTTCAGATAACGGTTAGGGTTAGGATTAGGGTTAGGTTTAGGGGACGGGGATGGTTTAGGGGACAGGTTAGGGTACGACAACGGTTTAGGGTGAGCGTACGTGTTAGGGTACGGGTTAGTGTTAGCGTACGGGTTAGGATTAAGGGACGGGTTAAGTTAAGGCTTCAGGTAAGGGTTAGGGTTAGGGTTAGGGTTAGGGTTAGTGTTAGGGGACGAGGACGGTTTAGGGGACAGGTTAGGGTACGACAACTCTTTAAAGTGAGCGTACGTGTTAGGGTACGGGTTATTGTTAGCGTACGGGTTAGGATTAGGGGACGGGTTAGTGTAAGGCTTCGGGTAAGGGTTAGCGTTAGGGTTTGGTTTAGGGTTAGGTTTAGGGGACGGGAACTGTTTAGGGGACATGTTAGGGTACGACAACGGTTTAGGGTGAGCGTACGTGTTAGGCTACGGGTTAGTGTTATCGTATGGGGTAGGATTAGGGGGCGGGTTAGGGTAAGGGTTCGGGTAAGTGTTAGGTGTAGGGTTAGGGTTAGGGTTAGGGTTAGGGGACGGGGACGATTTAGGGGACAGGTTAGGGTACGACAACACTTTAGGGTGAGCGTACGTGTTAGGGTATGGGTTAGTGTTAGCGTACGGGTTAGGATTAGGGGATGGGTTAGGTTAAGGCTTCGGGTAAGGGTTAGGGTTATGGTTAGGGTTAGGGTTAAGATTAGGGGACAGGGACGGTTTAGGGAACAGGTTAGTGTACGACAACTGTTTAGAGTGAGCGTACGTGTTAGGGTACGGGTTAGTGTTAGCGTACGGGTTAGGATTAAGGGACGGGTTAAGTTAAGGCTTCAGGTAAGGGTTAGGGTTAGGGTTAGTGTTAGGGTTAGGGTTAGGGGACGGGGACGGTTTAGGGGACAGGTTGGGTTACGACAACGGCTTAGGGTGAGCATACGTGTTAGGGTTCGGGTTAGTGTTAGCTTACGGGTTAGGATTAGTGGACGTGTTAGGGTAAGGCTTCGGGTAAGGGTTAGGGTTGGGGTTAGGTTTAGGGTTAGGGGACGGGGACGGGGACGGTTTAGGGGACAGGTTAGTGTACGACAACGGTTTAGTTTGAGTGTACGTGTTATGGTACGGATTATTGTTAGCGTACGGGTTAGGATTAGTGGACGGCTTAGGGTAAGGCTTCGTGTAAGGTTTAGGGTTAGGGTTAGGGTTAGGGTTAGGGTTAGGGTTAGGGGACGTGGACGCTTTAGGGGACAGGTTAGTGTACAACAACGGTTTAGGATGAGCGTACGTGTTAGGGTACGGGTTAGAGTTAGCATACGGGTTAGGATTAGGGGACGGGTTAGGGTAAGGCTTCGGGTAAGGGTTAGGGGTAGGGTTAGGGTTAGGGTTAGGGGATGGGGACGGTTTAGGGGAGAGGTTAGGGTACGACAACGGTTTAGGGTGAGCGTAAGTGTTAGGGTACGGGTTCGTGTTAGCGTACGATTTAGGATTAGGGGACGGGTTAGGGTAAGGCTTCGGGTAAGGTTTAGGTTTAGGGTTAGGGTTAGGGTTAGGGTTAGGGGACGGGTACTGTTTAGGGGACAGGTTAGGGTACGACAACGGTTTAGGGTGAGCGTAAGTGTTAGGGTACAGGTTCGTGTTAGCGTACGATTTAGGATTAAGGGACGGGTTAGTGTAAGGCTTTGGGTAAGGGTTAGGGTTAGGGTTAGTGTTAGGGTGAGGGGATGGGGACGGTTTAGCGGACAGGTTCGGGTACGACAACGGTATATGGTGAGCGTACGTGTTAGGGTACGGGTTAGTGTTAGCGTACGGGTTAGGTTTAGGGGACGGCTTAGGTTAAGGCTTCGTATAAGGTTTAGGGTTAGGGTTAGGATTAGGGTTAGGGTTAGGGGACGGGGATAGTTTAGGGGACAGGTTAGGGTACGACAACGGTTGTGGTGAGCGTACGTGTTAGGGAACGGGTTAGTGTTAGCGTACGGGTTAGGATTAAGGGACAGGTTAGGTTAAGGCTTCATGTAAGGGTTAGGGTTAGGGTTAGGGTTAGGGTTAGGGGACGGCGACGGTTTAGGGGACAGGTTAGGGTACGACAACTGTTTAGGATGAGTGTATGTGTTAGGGTACGGGTTAGTGTTAGCGTACGGGTTAGGATTACGGGACGGGTTAGGGTAAGGCTTCGGGTAAGGGTTAGGGTTAGGGTTAGGGTTAGGGTTAGTGTTAGGGGACGGGGACGGTTTAGGGGACAGGTTAGGATACGACAACGGTTTAGGGTGAGCGTACGTGTTAGGGTACAGGTTATTGTTAGTGTACGGGTTAGGATTAGGGGACGGGTTACGGTAAGGCTTCGGGTAAGGGTTACGGTTAGGGTTAGGGTTAGGGTTAGTGTTAGGGGACGGGGAAGGTTTAGGGGACAGGTTATGGTACGACAACGGTTTAGGGTGAGCGTACGTGTTAGGGTACGGTTTAGTGTTAGCGTACGGTTTAGGATTAGGGGATGGGTTAGGGTAAGGCTTTGGGTAAGTGTTAGGGTTAGGGTTAGGGTTAGGGGACGGGGACGGTTTAGGGGACAGGTCAGGGTACGACAACGGTTTACGGTGAGCATACGTGTTAGGGTACGGGTTAGTGTTAGCCTACGGGTTAGGATTAGTGGACGTGTTAGTGTAAGGCTTCGGGTAAGGGTTAGGGTTAGGGTTAGGTTTAGGGTTAGGGGACGGGGACGGGGACGGTTTAGGGGAGAGGTTAGTGTACGACAACGGTTTAGGGTGAGCGTACGTTTTAGGGTACTGTTTATTGTTAGCGTACGGGTTAGGATTAGGCGACGGGTTAGTGTAAGGCTTTGGTTAAGGGTTAGGGTTAGGGTTAGTGTTAGGGTTAGGGGACGGGGACGGTTTAGGGGACAGGTTAGGGTACGACAAATGTTTAGGGTGAGCGTACGTGTTAGGGTACGGGTTAGTGTTAGCGTACTGGTTAGGATTAGGGGACGGGTTAGGGTAAGGCTTCGGGTAAGGGTTAGGGTTAGGGTTAGGGTTAGGGGACGGGGACGGTTTAGGGGACAGGTTAGGGTACGACAGCGGTTTAGGGTGAGCGTACGTGTTAGAGTACAGGTTAGTGTTAGCGTACGGGTTAGGATTAGGTGACGGGTTAGGGTAAGGCTTCGGGTAAGTGTTAGGGTAAGGTTAGGGTAAGGGTTAGGGGACGGGGACGGTTTAGGGGACAGGTTAGGGTACGACAACAGTTTAGGGTGAGCATACGTGTTAGGGTATGGGTTAGTGTTAGCCTACGGGTTAGGATTAGGGGACGGGTTAGGGTAAGGTTTCGGTAAGGGTTAGGGTAAGGGTTAGGGTTAGGGGTAGGGGACAGGGACGGGGAAGTTTTAGAGGACAGGTTAGTGTACGACAACGGTTTGGGGTGAGCGTACGTGTTAGGGTACGGGTTAGTGTTAGCGTACGGGGTCGGATTAGGGGACGGGTTAGGGTAAGGCTTCGGGTAAGGTTTAGGTTTAGGGTTAGGGTTAGGGTTAGGGTTAGGGGACGGGTACGGTTTAGGGGACAGGTTCGGGTACGACAACGGTTTAGGGTGAGCGTACGTGTTAGTGTACGGGTTAGTTTTAGCGTACGGGTTAGGATTAGGGGACGGGTTAGTGTAAGGCTTCGGGTAAGGGTTAGGGTTAGGGTTAGGGTTAGGGTTAGGTAACGGGGACGGTTTAGGGGACAGGTTAGGGTACGACAACGGTTCAGGGTGAGCGTACATGTTAGGGTATGGGTTAGAGTTAGCATACGGGTTAGGATTAGGGGACGGGTTAGTGTAATGCTTCGGGTAAGGGTTAGGGTTAGGGTTAGGGTTAGGGGACGGGGACGGTTTAGGGGACAGGTTAGGGCACGACAACGGTTTTGAGTGAGCGTACGTGTTAGGATATGGATTAGTGTTAGCGTTCGGGTAAGGATTAGGGGACGGGTTAGGGTAAGGCTTCGGGTAAGGGTTCGGGTTAGGGTTAGGGTTAGGGTTAGGGTTAGGGGACGGGGACGGTTTAGGGGACAGGTTAGGGTACGACAACGGCTTAGGGTGAGCGTACGTGTTAGGGTACGGTTTAGTGTTAGCGTATGGGTTAGGATTAGGGGACGTGTTAGGGTAAGTCTTCGGGTAAGCGTTAAGGTTAAGGTTAGGGTTAGGGTTAGGGGACGGGGATGGTTTAGGGGACATGTTAGGGTACGACAACGGTTTATGGTGAGCGTACGTGTTAGGCTACGGGTTAGTGTTAGCGTACGGTTTAGGATTAGGGGACGGGTTAGGGTAAGGCTTAGGGTAACGGTTAGGGTTAGGGTTACGGTTAGGGGACGGGGACGGTTTAGGGGACAGGTTAGGGTACGACAACGGTTTAGGGTGAGCGTACGTGTTAGGGTACGAGATAGTGTTAGCATACGTGTTAGTATTAGGGGACGGGTTAGGGTAAGGCTTCGGGTAAGGGTTAGGTTTAGGGTTAGGTTTAGGGGATGGGGACGGTTTAGGGGACAGTTTAGGGTACGACAACGGTTTAGGGTCAGCGGACGTGTTAGTGTACGGGTTAGTGTTTGCGTACGGTTTAGGATTAGGGGACGGGTTAGTGTAAGGCTTCGGGTAAGGGTTAGGGTTAGGGTTAGGGTTAGGGTTAGGGTTAGGGAATGGGGACGGTTTAGGGGACAGGTTAGGGTACGACATCGGTTTAGCGTGAGCGTACGTGTTAGGGTACGGGTTAGAGTTAGCATACGGGTTAGGATTAGGGGACGGGTTAGGGTAATGCTTCGGGTAAGGTTTAGGGTTAGGGTTAGGGTTAGGGTTAGGGGACGGGGACGGTTTAGGGGACAGTTTAGGGCACGACACCAGTTTTGGGTGAGCGTACGTGTTAGGGTATGGATTAGTGTTAGCGTTCGGGTAAGGATTAGGGGACGGGTTAGTGTAAGGCTTCGGGTAAGGGTTCGGGTTAGGTTTAGGTTTAGGGTTAGGGTTAGGGGACGGTGACGGTTTAGGGGCAGGTTAGGGTACGACAGCGGTTTAGGGTGAGCGTACGTGTTAGGCTACGGGTTACTGTTGGTGTACGAGTTAGGATTAGGGGACGGGTTAGCATAAGGCTTCGGGTAAGGGTTAAGGTTAGGGTTAGGGTTAGGGGACGGGGACGGTTTAGGGGACAGTTTACGGTACGACAACGGTTTAGAGTGAGCGTACGTGTTAGGGTATGGTTTAGTGTTAGCGTACGGGTTAGGATTAGGGGACGGGTTAGGGTAAGGCTTCGGGTAAGGGTTAGGGTTAGGGTTAGGGTTAGGGTTAATGTTAGGGGACGGGGAAGGTTTAGGGGAAAGGTTAGAATACGACAACGGTTTATGGTGCGCGTACGTGTTAGACTACGGGTTAGTGTTAGCGTACGTGTTAGGATTAGGGGACGGGTTAGGGTAAGGCTTCGGGTAAGAGTTAGTTTGAGGTTTAGGGTTAGGGTTAGTGTTAGGGGATGGGTACGGTTTAAGGGAGAGGTTAATGTACGATAACGGTTTAGGGTGAGCGTAAGTGTTAGGGTACGGGTTCGTGTTAGCGTACGCTTTAGGATTAGGGGACGGGTTAGGGTAAGGCTTTGGATAAGTGTTAGGGTTAGGGTTAGTGTTAGGGTTAGGGGACAGGGAGGGTTTAGGGGACAGGTTAGGGTAGGACAAATGTTTAGGGTGAGCGTACGTGTTAGGGTATGGGTTAGTGTTAGCGTACGGGTTAGGATTTGGGGACGGGTTAGTGTAAGGCTTCGGGTGTTAGGGTTAGGGTTAGGGTTAGGGTTAGGGGACGGGGACGGTTTAGGGGACAGGTTAGGGTACGACAACGGTTTAGGGTGAGCGTACGTGTTAGGGTACGGGTTAGTGTTAGCGTATGGGTTAGGATTAGAGGACGGGTTAGGGTAAGGCTTCGGGTAAGGGTTAGGGTTAGGGTTAGGGTTAGGGTTAGGGTTAGGAGACGGGGACGGTTTAGGGGACAGGTTAGTGTACGACAACGGTTTAGGGTGTGCGTATGTGTTAGGGTACGCTTTAGTGTTAGCGTACGGTTTAGGATTAGGGGACGGGTTAGGGTAAGGCTTCGGGTAAGGGTTAGGGTTAGGGTTAGGTTTAGGGTTAGGGGACGGGGACGGTTTAGGGGAGGGGTTAGGGTACGACAACGGTTTAGGTTGAGCGTACGTGTTAGGGTACGGTTTAGTGTTAGCGTACGGTTTAGGATTAGGGGACGGTTTAGTGTAAGGTTTCGGGTAAGTGTTAGGGTTAGGGTTAGGGTTAGGGTTAGGTTTAGGGAACGGGGAAGGTTTAGGGGAAAGGTTAGTGTATGACAACGGTTTAGGGTGAGCGTACGAGTTAGGGTACGGGTTAGAGTTAGCATGAGGGTTAGGATTAGGGGACGGTTTAGGTTAAGGCTTCGGTTAAGGGTTCGGGTTCGGGTTAGGGTTAGGGTTAGGGTTAGGGTTAGGGGACGGAGACGGTTTAGTGGACAGGTTAGTGTACGACAACGGTTTAGGGTAAGCGTACGTGTTAGGGTACGGGTTAGTGTTATCGTAAGGGTTAGGATTAGGAGACGGGTTAGGGTAAGGCTTCGGGTAAGGGTTAGGGTTAGGGTTAGGATTAGGGGACGGTTTAGGGGACAGGTTAGAGTACGACAACGATTTAGGGTGAGCGTACGTGTTAGTGTTAGCGTACGAGTTAGGATTAGGGGACGGTTTAGTGTAAGGCTTCGGATAAGGGTTAGGGTTAAGGTTAGGGTTAGGGTTAGGGTTAGGGAACGGAGACGGTTTAGGGGACAGGTTAGGATACGACAACGGTTTAGGGTGAGCGTAGGTGTTAGGGTACGGGTTAGAGTTAGCATACGGGTTAGGATTAGGGGACGGGTTAGGGTAAGGCTTCGGGTAAGGGTTAGGGTTAGGGTTAGGGTTACGGTTAGGGGACGGGGACGGGGATGGTTTAAGGGACAGGTTAGGGTACGACAACGGTTTATGGTGAGCGTACGTGTTAGGGTACGGGTTAGTGTTAGCGTACGAGTTAGGATTAGGGGACGGGTTAGGATAAGGCTTCGGGTAAGGGTTAGGGTTAGGGTTAGGGTTAGGGGACGGGGACGGTTTAGGGGACAGGTTACGGTACGACAACGGTTTAGAGTGAGCGTACGTGTTAGGGTATGGTTTAGTGTTAGCGTACGGGTTAGGACTAGGGGACGGGTTAGGGTAAGGCTTCGGGTAAGGGTTAGGGATAGGGTTAGGGTTAGGGTTAGTGTTAGGGGACGGGGAAGGTTTAGGGGAAAGGTTAGAGTACGACAACGGTTTATGGTGCGCGTACGTGTTAGGCTACGGGTTAGTGTTAGCGTACGTGTTAGGATTAGGGGACGGGTTAGGGTAAGGCTTCGGGTAAGGGTTAGGTTGAGGTTTAGGGTTAGGGGACGGGGACGGTTTAGGGGACAGGTTAGCGTACGACAACGGTTTAGGGTGAGCGTACGTGTTAGGGTACGAGTTAGTGTTAGCGTATGTGTTAGTATTACGGGACGAGTTAGCGTAAGGCTTCAGGTAAGGATTAGGGTTAGGGTTAGGGTTAGGGGATGGGGACGGTTTAGGGGACAGGTTAGGGTTAGGGTTAGGGTTAGGGTTAGGAGACGGGGACGGTTTAGGGGACAGGTTAGGGTACGACAACGGTTTAGGGTGAGCGTACGTGTTAGGGTACTGGTTATGGTTAGCGTACGGGTTAGGATTAGGGGACGGGTTAGGGTAAGGCTTCGGGTAAGGGTTAGGGTTAGGTTTAGGGTTAGCGTTAGGGGACGGGGACGGTTTAGGGGACAGCTTAGTGTACGAAAACGGTTTAGGGTGAGCGTACGTGTTAGGGTATGTGTTAGTGTTAGCGTACGGGTTAGGCTTATGGGACGGGTTAGGGTAAGGTTTCGGGTAAGTGTTACGGTTACGGTTAGGGTTAGGGGACGGGAATGGGGACGGTTTAGGGGACAGGTTAGTGTACGACAACGGTTTAGGGTGAGCGTACGTGTTAGGGTACGGGTTATTGTTAGCGTACGGGTTTGGATTAGGGGACGGGTTAGGGTAAGGCTTCGGGTAAGGTTTAGGGTTAGGGTTAGGGTTAGGGTTAGGGTTAGGGGATGGGGACGGTTTAAGGGACAGGTTAGGGTACGACAATGGTTTAGGATGAGCGTACGTGTTAGGGTACGGATTAGAGTTAGAATACGGGTTAGTATTAGGGGACGGGTTAGGGTAAGGCTTCGGGTAAGGGTTAGGGTTAGGGTTAGCGTTAGGGTTAGGGGACGGGGACGGTTTAGGGGACAGGTTCGGGTAAGAGAACGGTTTAGTGTGAGCGTACGTGTTAGGGTACGGGTTAGTCTTAGCGTATGTGTTAGGTTTAGGGGACGGTATAGGGTAAGGCTTTGGGTAAGGTTTAGGGTTAGGGTTAGGATTAGGGTTAGGGTTAGGGGACAGGGATGGTTTAGGGGACAGGTTAGTGTACGACAATGGTTTAGGGTGAACGTACGTGTTAGGGTACGGGTTAGTGTTAGCGTACGGGTTAGGATTCAGGGACGGGTTAGGGTAAGGCTTCAGGTAAGGGTTAGGGTTAGGGTTAGGGTTAGGGTTAGGGTTAGGGGACGGCGACGGTTTAGGGGACAGGTTAGTGTACGACAAATGTTTAGCTTGAGTGTACGTGTTAGGGTACCGTTTAGTGTTAGCGTACGGGTTAGGATTACGGAATGGGTTAGGGTAAGGCTTCGGGGAAGGGTTAGGGTTAGGGTTAGGGTTAGGGTTAGGGTTAGGGTTAGTGAACGGGGACGGTTTAGGGGACAGGTTAGGGTACGACAACGGTTTAGGGTGAGCGTACGTGTTAGGGTATGGGTTAGAGTTAGCATACGGTTTAGGATTATGGGACGGGGTAGGGTAATGCTTCGGGTAAGCGTTAGGGTTAGGGTTAGGGTTAGGGGACGGGGACGGTTTAGGGGATAGTTTAAGGCACGACAACGGTTTTGGGTGAGCGTACGTGTTAGGGTATGGATTAGTGTTTGCGTTCGGGTAAGGATTAGGGGACGGGTTAGGGTAAGGCTTCGGGTAATGGTTCGGGTTAGGGTTAGGGTTAGGGTTAGGGCTAGGGGACGGTGACGGTTTAGGGGACAGGTTAGGGTACGACAACGGTTTAGGGTGAGCGTACGTGTTAGGGTACGGGTTACTGTTAGCGTACGGGTTAGGATTAGGCAACGGGTTAGGATAAGGCTTCTGGTAAGGGATAGGGTTAGGGTTAGGGTTAGGGTTGGGGACGGGGACCGTTAAGGGGACAGGTTAGGGTACGACAATGATTTAGGGTGAGCGTACGTGTTAGGGTACGGGTTAGTTTTAGCGTACGGGTTAGGATTAGGGGACGGGTTAGGGTAAGGCTTCGGATAAGGGTTAGGGTTAAGGTTAGGGTTAGGGTTAGGGTTAGGGAACGGGGACGGTTTAGGGGACAGGTTAGGGTAGGACAACAGTTTAGGGTGAGCGTACGTGTTAGGGTACGGGTTAGAGTTAGCATACGGTTTAGGATTAGGGGACGGGTTAGGGTAAGGCTTCGGGTATGGGTTAGGGTTAGGGTTAGGGTTAGGGTTAGGGTTAGGAGACGGGGACGGTTTAGGGGACAGGTTAGTGTACGACAACGGTTTAGGTTGTGCATATGTTTTAGGGTACGGTTTAGGGTTAGCGTACGGGTTAGGTTTAGGGGACGGGTTAGGGTAAGGCCTCGGGTAAGGGTTAGGGTTAGGGTTAGGGTTAGGGTTAGGGTTAGGGTTAGGGTTAGGGGACGGGGACCGTTTAGGGGACATGTTATGGTACGACAACGGTTTATGATGAGCGTACGTGTTAGGCTACGGGTTAGTGTTAGCGTACGGGTTAGGATTAGGGGATGGGTTAGGGTAAGGCTTCGGGAAAGGGTTAGGGTTAGGGTTAGGGTTAGGGTTAGGGGACGGGGACGGTTTAGGGGACAGGTTAGGGTACGACAACGGTTTAGGGTGAGCGTACCTTTTAGGGTATGGGTTAGTGTTAGCTGACGGGTTAGGATTAGGGGACGGGTTAGGGTATGGCTTCGGGTAAGGGTTAGGGTTAGGGTTAGTGTTAGGGATAGGGGACGGGGATGGTTTAGGGTACTGGTTAGGGTATGACAATGGTTTAGGGTGAGCGTACGTGTTAGGGTACGGGTTAGGGTTAGCGTACGGTTTAGGATTATGGGATGGGTTAGAGTAAGGCTTTGGGTAAGGGTTAGGGTTAGGTTTAGGGTTAGGGTTAGGGTTAGATGATGGCGACGGTTTAGGGGACAGGTTAGGGTACGACAACGGTTTAGGGTGAGCGTACGTGTTAGGGTACGGGTTAGTGTTAGCGTACGGGTTAGGATTGGGGACGGGTTAGGGTAAGGCTTCGGGTAAGGTTTCGGGTTAGGGTTAGGTTTAGGTTTAGGGTTAGGGTACGGTGACGGTTTAGGGGACAGGTTAGGGTACGACAACGCTTTAGGGTGAGCGTACATGTTAGGGTACGTGTTAGTGTTAGCGTACGGGTTAGGATTAGGGAACGGATTAGGGTAAGGCTTCCGGTAAGGGTTCGGGTTAGGGTTAGGGTTAGGGTTCGGGGACGTTGACGGTTTAGGGGACAGGTTAGGGTACGACAACGGTTTAGGGTGAGCGTACGTGTTAGGGTACGGGTTAGTGTTAGCGTACGGGTTAGGATTAGGGGACGGGTTAGGGTAAGGCTTCGGGTGTTAGGGTTAGGGTTAGGGTTAGGGTTAGGGGACGGGGACGGTTTACGGGACAGGTTAGGGTACGACAACGGTTTAGGGTGAGCGTACGTGTTAGGGTACGGTTAGGGATAGCGTACGGGTTAGGATTAGGGGATGGGTTAGTGTAAGGCTTCGGGTAAGGGTTAGGGTTAGGGTTAGGGTTAGGGATAGGGGACAGGGATGGTTTAGGGTACAGGTTAGGGTACGACAATGGTTTAGATTGAGCGTACGTGTTAGGGTACGGGTTAGTGTTAGTGTATGTTTTAGGATTAGGGGACGGGTTAGGGTAAGGCTTCGGGTAAGGGTTAGGGTTACGGTTAGGGTTAGGGTTAGGGGACGGGGACGGGGTCGGTTTAGGGGATAGGTTAGGGTACGACAAAGGTTTATGGTGAGCGTACGTGTTAGGGTACGGGTTAGTGTTAGCGTACGGGTTAGGATTAGGGGACGGGTTAGGGTAAGGCTTCGGGTAAGTGTTAGGGCTAGGGTTAGGGTTAGGGTTAGGGGACAGGGACGGTTTAGGGGACAGGTTAGTGTATGACAACGGTTTAGGGTGACCGTACGTGTTAGGGTACGGGTTAGTGTTATCGTATGGGTTAGGATTAGGGGAAGGGTTAGGGTAAGGCTTCGGGTAAGGTTTAGGGTTTGGGTTAGGGTTAGGGTTAGGGTTAGGGGATGGGGACAGTTTAGGGGACAGGTTAGTGTACGACAACGGTTTAGGGTGAGCGTACGTGTTAGGGTACGGGTTAGGGTTAGCGTACGGGTTAGGATTAGGGGAAGGGTTAGGGTAAGGCTTCGGGTAAGGGTTAGGGTTTGGGTTAGGTTTAGGGTTAGGGTTAGGGGACGGGGACGGTTTAGGGGACAGGTTAGTGTACGACAACGGTTTAGGGTGAGCGTACGTGTTAGGGTACGGGTTAGTGTTAGCGTACGGGTTAGGATTAGGGGATGGGTTAGTGTAAGGCTTCGGGTAAGGGTTAGGGTTAGGGTTAGGGTTAGGGGACGGGGACGTTTTAGGGGACAGGTTAGGGTACGACAACGTTTTAGGGTGAGCGTACGTGTTAGGGTACCGGTTAGTGTTAGCGTACGGGTTAGGATTAGAGGACGGGTTAGGGTAAGGCTTCAGGTAAGGGATAGGGTTAGGTTTAGGGTTAGGGTTAGGGTTAGGAGACGGGGACGGTTTAGGGGACAGGTTAGGGTACGACAACGGTTTAGGGTGTGCGTATGTGTTAGGGTACACTTTAGTGTTAGCGTACAGGTTAGGATTAGGGGACGGGTTACGGTAAGGCTTCGGGTAAGTGTTAGGATTAGGGTTAGGGTTAGGGTTAGGGGACGGGGACGGTTTAGGGGACAGGTTAGTGTACGACAACGGTTTAGGGTGAGCGTACGTGTTAGGGTACGGTTTAGTGTTAGCGTACGGTTTAGGATTAGGGGACGGGTTAGTGTAAGGCTTCGGGTAAGGGTTAGGGTTAGGGTTAGGGTTAGGGGACGGGGACGGTTTAGGGGACAGGTTAGGGTACGACAACGGTTTAAGGTGAGCATACGTGTTAGTGTACGCGTTAGTGTTAGCCAACGGGTTAGGATTAGGGGACGGGTTAGGGTAAGGCTTCGGGTAAGGGTTAGGGTTAGGGTTAGGGTTAGGGGACGGGGACGGGGATGGTTTAGGGGACAGGTTAGTGTACGACAACGATTTAGGGTGAGCGTACGTGTTAGGGTACGGGTTAGTGTTAGCGTACAGGTTAGGATTAGGGGACGGGTTAGGATAAGGCCTCGGGTAAGGGTTAGGTTTAGGGTTATGGTTAGGGTTAGGGTTAGGGGACGGGGACCGTTTAGGGGACAGGTTATGGTACGACAACGGTTTATGATGAGCGTACGTGTTAGGCTACGGTTTAGTGTTAGCGTACGGGTTAGGATTAGGGGATGGGTTAGTGTAAGGCTTCGGGAAAGGGTTAGGGTTAGGGTTAGGGTTAGGGTTAGGGGACGGGGACGGTTTAGGGGACAGGTTAGGGTACGACAACGGTTTAGGGTGAGCGTACCTTTTAGGGTATGGGTTAGTGTTAGCTGACGGGTTAGGATTAGGGGACGGGTTAGGATAAGGCTTCGGGTAAGGGTTAGGGTTAGGGTCAGGGATAGGGATAGGGGACGGGGATGGTTTAGGGTACTGGTTAGGGTATGACAATGGTTTAGGGTGAGCGTACGTGTTAGGGTACGGGTTACTGTTAGCGTACGGGTTAGGATTAGGGGATGGGTTAGAGTAAGGCTTTGGGTAAGGGTTAGGGTTAGGGTTAGGGTTAGGGTTAGGGTTAGATGATGGCGACGGTTTAGGGGACAGGTTAGGGTACGACAACGGTTTAGGGTGAGCATACGTGTTAGGGTACGGGTTAGTGTTAGCGTACGGGTTAGGATTGGGGACGGGTTAGGGTAAGGCTTCGGGTAAGGTTTCGGGTTAGGGTTAGGTTTAGGTTTAGGGTTAGGGTACGGTGACGGTTTAGGGGACAGGTTAGGGTACGACAACGCTTTAGGGTGAGCGTACATGTTAGGGTACGTGTTAGTGTTAGCGTACGGGTTAGGATTAGGGGACGGATTAAGGTAAGGCTTCCGGTAAGGGTTCGGGTTAGGGTTAGGGTTAGGGTTCGGGGACGTTGACGGTTTAGGGGACAGGTTAGGGTACGACAACGGTTTAGGGTGAGCGTACGTGTTAGGGTACGGGTTAGTGTTAGCGTACGGGTTAGGATTTGGGGACGGGTTAGTGTAAGGCTTCGGGTGTTAGGGTTAGGGTTAGGGTTAGGGTTAGGGGACGGGGACGGTTTAGGGGACAGGTTAGGGTACGACAACGGTTTAGGGTGAGCGTACGTGTTACGGTACGGGTTAGTGTTAGCGTATGGGTTAGGATTAGAGGACGGGTTAGGGTAAGGCTTCGGGTAAGGGTTAGGGTTAGGGTTAGGGTTAGGGTTAGGGTTAGGAGACGGGGACGGTTTAGGGGACAGGTTAGTGTACGACAACGGTTTAGGGTGTGCGTATGTGTTAGGGTACGCTTTAGTGTTAGCGTACGGGTTAGGATTAGGGGACGGGTTAGGGTAAGGCTTCGGGTAAGGGTTAGGGTTAGGGTTAGGTTTAGGGTTAGGGGACGGGGACGGTTTAGGGGAGGGGTTAGGGTACGACAACGGTTTAGGTTGAGCGTACATGTTAGGGTACGGTTTAGTGTTAGCGTACGGTTTAGGATTAGGGGACGGTTTAGTGTAAGGTTTCGGGTAAGTGTTAGGGTTAGGGTTAGGGTTAGGGTTAGGTTTAGGGAACGGGGAAGGTTTAGGGGAAAGGTTAGTGTATGACAACGGTTTAGGGTGAGCGTACGAGTTAGGGTACGGGTTAGAGTTAGCATGAGGGTTAGGATTAGGGGACGGTTTAGGGTAAGGCTTCGGTTAAGGGTTCGGGTTAGGGTTAGGGTTAGGGTTAGGGTTAGGGTTAGGTGACGGAGACGGTTTAGTGGACTGGTTAGTGTACGACAACGGTTTAGGGTAAGCGTACGTGTTAGGGTACGGGTTAGTGTTATCGTAAGGGTTAGGATTAGGAGACGGGTTAGGGTAAGGCTTCGGGTAAGGATTAGGGTTAGGGTTAGGGTTAGGGTACGGGGACAGGGACGGGGACAGTTTAGGGGACAGGTTAGTGTACGACAACGGTTTAGGGTGAGCGTACGTGTTAGGGTACGTGTTAGTGTTAGCGTACGGGTTAGGATTAGGGGACGGGTTAGGGTAAGTTTTCGGGTAAGGGTTAGGGCTAGGGTTAGGGTTAGGGTTAGGGGACGGGGACGGTTTAGGGGACAGGTTAGGGTACGACAACGGTTTAGGGTGAGCGTACGTGTTAGGGTACGGGTTAGTGTTATCGTATGGGTTAGGATTAGGGGATGGGTTACGTTAAGGCTTGTGGTAAGGGTTAGGGTTAGGGTTAGGGTTAGGGTTAGGGGACGGGGACGGGGACGGTTTAGGGGACAGGTTAGTGTACGACAACGGTTTAGGGTGAGCGTACGCGTTAGTGTACGGGTGAGTGTTAGCATACTGGTTAGGATTAGTTGACGGGTTATGGTAAGGCTTCGGGTAAGGGTTAGGGATAGGGTTAGGGTTAGGGTTAGGGGACGGGGACGGTTTAGCGGACAGGTTAGGGTACGAAAACGGTTTAGGGTGAGCGTACGTGTTAGGGTACGGTTTAGTGTTATCGTATGGGTTAGGATTAAGGGACGGTTTACGGTAACGCTTCGGGTAAGGGTTAGGGTTAGGTTTAGGGTTAGGGTTAGGGGACGGGGACCGTTTAGGGGACAGGTTACTGTACGACAACGGTTTAGGGTGAGCGTACGTGTTAGGGTACGGGTTAGTGTTAGCGTACGGGTTAGGATTAGGGGACGGGTTAGGGTAAGGCTTCGGGTAAGGTTTAGGGTTAGGGTTAGGGTTAGGGTTAGGGGACGGGGACAGTTTAGGGGACAGGTTAGTGTATGACAACGGTTTAGGGTGAGCGTACGTGTTAGGGTACAGGTTAGTGTTATCGTATGGGTTAGGATTAGGGGACGGGTTAGGGTAAGGCTTCGGGTAAGGGTTAGGGTTAGGGTTAGGGTTAGGGTTAGGGTTAGGGTTAGGGTTAGGTGACGGGGACGGTTTAGGGGACAGGTTAGGGTACGACAACGGTTTAGGGTGAGCGTACGTGTTAGGGTACGGGTTAGTGTCAGCGTACGGGTTAGGATTAGGGGAAGAGTTAGGGTAAGGCTTCGGGTAAGGGTTATGGTTAGGGTTAGGGTTAGGGTTAGGGAACGGGGACGGTTTAGGGGACAGGTTAGGGTTCGAAAACGGTTTAGGGTGAGCGTACGTGTTAGGTTACGTGTTAGTGTTAGCGTACGGTTTAGGATTAGAGGACGTGTTAGGGTAAGGCTTCGGGTAAGGGTTAGGGTTAGGGTTAGGGTTAGGGTTAGGGGACGGGGACGGTTTAGGGGACAGGTTATGGTACGACAACGGTTTATGGTGAGCGTACGTGTTACGCTACGGGTTAGTGTTAGCGTACGGGTTAGGATTAGGGAATGGGTTAGGGTAAGGCTTCGGGTAAAGGTTAGGGTTAGGGTTAGGGTTAGGGTTAGGGGACGGGGACGGTTTAGGGGACAGCTTAGGGTACGACAACGGTTTAGGGTGAGCGTACGTGTTAGGGTACGGGTTAGTGTTAGCGTACGGGTTAGGATTAGGGGACGGGTTAGGGTAAGGCTTCGGGTAAGGGTTAGGGTTAGGGTTGAGTTAGGGTTAGGGGATGGGGACGGGGACGGTTTAGGGGACAGGTCAGTGTATGACAACTGTTTAGGGTGAGCGTACGTGTTAGGGTACGGGTTAGTGTTAGCGTACGGGTTAGGATAAGGGGACGGGTTAGGGTAAGGCTTCGGGTAAGGGTTAGGGTTAGAGTTAGGGTTAGGGTTAGGGTTAGGTAACGGGGACGGTTTAGGGGGCAGGTTAGGGTACGACAACTGTTTAGGGTGAGCGTACGGGTTAGGGTACGGGTTAGAGTTAGCATACAGGTTAGGATTAGGGGACGGTTTACGTTAAAGCTTCGGGTAAGCGTTCGGGTTAGGGTTAGTGTTAGCGTTAGGGTTAGGTTTAGGGGACGGTGACGGTTTAGGGGACAGGTTAGGGTACGACAACTGTTTAGGGTGAGCGTACGTGTTAGGGTACGGGTTAGTGTTATCGAATGGGTTAGGATTAGGGGACGGTTTACGGTAAGGCTTCGGGTAAGGGTTAGGGTTAGGGTTAGGTTTAGGGTTAGGGTTAGGGGACGGGGACGGTTTAGGGGACAGGTTAGTGTACGACAACGGTTTAGGGTGAGCGTACGTGTTAGGGTACGGGTTAGTGTTAGCGTACGGGTTAGGATTAGGGGACGGGTTAGGGTAAGGCTTCGGGTAAGGTTTAGGGTTAGGGTTAGGGTTAGGGGACGGGGACAGTTTAGGGGACAGGTTAGTGTATGACAACGGTTTAGGGTGAGAGTACGTGTTAGGGTACAGGTTAGTGTTATCGTATGGGTTAGGATTAGGGGACGGGTTAGGGTAAGGCTTCGGGTAAGAGTTAGTGTTAGGGTTAGTGTTAGTGAATGGGGACGGTTTAGGGGACAGGTTAGGGTACAACAACGGTTTAGGGTGAGGGTACGTGTTAGGGTACGTGTTAGAGTTAGCATACGGGTTAGGATTAGGGGACGGGTTAGGGTAAGGCTTCGGGTAAGGGTTAGGGTTAGGGTTAGGGTTAGGGTTAGGGTTAGGGGACGGGGACGGTTTAAGGGACAGGTTAGGGTACGACAACGGTTTAGGGTGAGCGTATGTGTTAGGGTACAGGTTAGTGTTAGCGTACGGGTTAGAATTAGGGGACGGGTTAGGGTACGGCTTCAGGTAAGGGCTAGGGTTAGGGATAGGGTTAGGGTTAGGGGACGGGGACGGTTTAGTGGACAGGTTAGGGTACGACAACAGTTTAGGGTGAGCGTACGTGTTAGGGTACGGGTTAGAGTTAGCATACGGGTTAGGATTAGGGGACGGGTTGGGGTAAGGCTTCGGGTAAGTGTTAGGGTTAGGTTTAGGGTTAGGGTTAGGGATAGGCGACGGGGACGGTTTAAGGGACAGGTTAGGGTACGACAACAGTTTAGGGTGAGCGTACGTGTTAGGGTACAGGTTAGTGTTGGCGTACGGGTTAGGATTAGGGGACGGGTTAGGGTAAGGCTTCAGGTAAGGGCTAGGGTTAGGGTTGGGGTTAGGGTTAGGGGATGGGGACGGTTTAGGGGACAGGTTAGTGTACGACAACGGTTTATGGTGAGCGTACGTGTTAGGGTACAGGTTAGTGTTATCGTATGGGTTAGGATTAGTGGACGGGTTAGGGTAAGGCTTCGGGTAAGGGTTAGTGTTAGTGTTAGGGTTAGGGTTAGGGTTAGGGGACGGGGACGGTTTAGGGGACAGGTTAGGTTACGACAACGGTTTAGGGTGAGCGTACGTGTTAGGGTACGGGTTAGTGTTAGCGTACGGGTTAGGATAAGGGGACGGGTTAGGGTAAGGCTTCGGGTAAGGGTTAGGGTTAGAGTTAGGGTTAGGGTTAGGGTTAGGGAACGGGGACGGTTTAGGGGGCAGGTTAGGGTACGACAACTGTTTAGGGTGAGCGTACGGGTTAGGGTATGGGTTAGAGTTAGCATACAGGTTAGGATTAGGGGACGGTTTAGGTTAAAGCTTCGGGTAAGCGTTCGGGTTAGGGTTAGTGTTAGGGTTAGGGTTAGGTTTAGGGGACGGTGACGGTTTAGGGGACAGGTTAGGGTACGACAACTGTTTAGGGTGAGCGTACGTGTTAGGGTACGGGTTAGTGTTATCGAATGGGTTAGGATTAGGGGACGGTTTACGGTAAGGCTTCGGGTAAGGGTTAGGGTTAGGGTTAGGTTTAGGTTTAGGGTTAGGGGACGGGGACGGTTTAGGGGACAGGTTAGTGTACGACAACGGTTTAGGGTGAGCGTACGTGTTAGGGTACGGGTTAGTGTTAGCGTACGGGTTAGGATTAGGGGACGGGTTAGGGTAAGGCTTCGGGTAAGGTTTAGGGTTAGGGTTAGGGTTAGGGTTAGGGGACGGGGACAGTTTAGGGGACAGGTTAGTGTATGACAACGGTTTAGGGTGAGAGTACGTGTTAGGGTACAGGTTAGTGTTATCGTATGGGTTAGGTTTAGGGGACGGGTTAGGGTAAGGCTTCGGGTAAGGGTTAGTGTTAGGGTTAGGGTTAGGGTTAGGGTTAGGGGACGGGGACGGTTTACGGGACAGGTTAGGGTACGACAACGGTTTAGGGTGAGCGTACCTGTTAGGGTACGGGTTAGTGTTAGCGTACGGGTTAGGATTAGAGGACGGTTTAGGGTAAGGCTTCGGGTAAGGGTTAGGGTTAGGGTTAGGGTTAGGGTTAGGGTGAGGGAACTGGGACGGTTTAGGGGACAGGTTAGGGTACGACAAGGGTTTAGGTTGAGCGTACGTGTTAGGTTACGGGTTAGAGTTAGCATACGGGTTAGGATTAGGGGACGGTTTAGGGTAAGGCTTCGGGTAAGGGTTCGGGTTAGGGTTAGGGTTAGGGTTAGGTTTAGGGGACGGTGACGGTTTAGGGGACAGGTTAGGGTACGACAAAGTTTTAGGGTGAGCGTACGTGTTAGGGTACGGGTTAGTGTTAGCGTACGGGTTAGGATTAGGGGACGGGTTAGGGTAAGGCTTCGGGTAAGGGTTAGGGTAAGGTTTAGGGTTAGGGTTAGGGGCCGGGGATGGTTTAGGGGACAGGTTAGGGTACGACAACGATTTAGGGTGAGCGTACGTGTTAGGGTACGGGTTAGTGTTAGAGTATGGGTTAGGATTAGAGGACGTGTTAGTATAAGGCTTCGGGACAGGTTTAGGTTTAGGCTTAGGGTTAGGGTTAGGGTTAGGAGACGGGGACGGTTTAGGGGACAGGTTAGTGTATGACAACGGTTTAGGGTGTGCGTATGTGTTAGGGTACGGTGTAGTGTTAGCGTACGGGTTAGGATTAGGGTACGGGTTAGGGTAAGTCTTCGGGTAAGGGTTAGGGTTAAGGTTAGGGTTATGGTTAGTGTTAGTGAATGGGGACGGTTTAGGGGACAGGTTAGGGTACGACAACGGTTTAGGGTGAGGGTACGTGTTAGGGTACGTGTTAGAGTTAGCATACGGGTTAGGATTAGGGGACGGGTTAGGGTAAGGCTTCGGGTAAGGGTTAGGGTTAGGGTTAGGGTTAGGGTTAGGGTTAGGGGACGGGGACGGTTTAAGGGACAGGTTAGGGTACGACAACGGTTTAGGGTGAGCGTACGTGTTAGGGTACAGGTTAGTGTTAGCGTACGGGTTAGGATAAGGGGACGGGTTAGGGTAAGGCTTCGGGTAAGGGTTAGGGTTAGAGTTAGGGTTAGGGTTAGGGTTAGGTAACGGGGACGGTTTAGGGGGCAGGTTAGGGTACGACAACTGTTTAGGGTGAGCGTACGGGTTAGGGTACGGGTTAGAGTTAGCATACAGGTTAGGATTAGGGGACGGTTTACGTTAAAGCTTCGGGTAAGCGTTCGGGTTAGGGTTAGTGTTAGCGTTAGGGTTAGGTTTAGGGGACGGTGACGGTTTAGGGGACAGGTTAGGGTACGACAACTGTTTAGGGTGAGCGTACGTGTTAGGGTACGGGTTAGTGTTATCGAATGGGTTAGGATTAGGGGACGGTTTACGGTAAGGCTTCGGGTAAGGGTTAGGGTTAGGGTTAGGTTTAGGGTTAGGGTTAGGGGACGGGGACGGTTTAGGGGACAGGTTAGTGTACGACAACGGTTTAGGGTGAGCGTACGTGTTAGGGTACGGGTTAGTGTTAGCGTAAGGGTTAGGATTAGGGGACGGGTTAGGGTAAGGCTTCGGGTAAGGTTTAGGGTTAGGGTTAGGGTTAGGGGACGGGGACAGTTTAGGGGACAGGTTAGTGTATGACAACGGTTTAGGGTGAGAGTACGTGTTAGGGTACAGGTTAGTGTTATCGTATGGGTTAGGATTAGGGGACGGGTTAGGGTAAGGCTTCGGGTAAGGGTTAGTGTTAGGGTTAGGGTTAGGGTTAGGGTTAGGGGACGGGGACGGTTTAGGGGACAGGTTAGGGTACGACAACGGTTTAGGGTGAGCGTATGTGTTAGGTTACGGGTTAGAGTTAGCATACGGGTTAGGATTAGGGGACGGTTTAGGGTAAGGCTTCGGGTAAGGGTTCGGGTTAGGGTTAGGGTTAGGGTTAGGTTTAGGGGACGGTGACGGTTTAGGGGACAGGTTAGGGTACGACAAAGGTTTAGGGTGAGCGTACGTGTTAGGGTACGGGTTAGTGTTAGCGTACGGGTTAGGATTAGGGGACGGGTTAGGGTAAGGCTTCGGGTAAGGGTTAGGGTAAGGTTTAGGGTTAGGGTTAGGGGACGGGGATGGTTTAGGGGACAGGTTAGGGTACGACAACGATTTAGGGTGAGCGTACGTGTTAGGGTACGGGTTAGTGTTAGAGTATGGGTTAGGATTAGAGGACGTGTTAGTATAAGGCTTCGGGTCAGGTTTAGGTTTAGGCTTAGGGTTAGGGTTAGGGTTAGGAGACGGGGACGGTTTAGGGGACAGGTTAGTGTATGACAACGGTTTAGGGTGTGCGTATGTGTTAGGGTACGGTGTAGTGTTAGCGTACGGGTTAGGATTAGGGTACGGGTTAGGGTAAGGCTTCGGGTAAGGGTTAGGGTTAAGGTTAGTGTTATGGTTAGTGTTAGTGAATGGGGACGGTTTAGGGGACAGGTTAGGGTACAACAACGGTTTAGGGTGAGGGTACGTGTTAGGGTACGTGTTAGAGTTAGCATACGGGTTAGGATTAGGGGACGGGTTAGGGTAAGGCTTCGGGTAAGGGTTAGGGTTAGGGTTAGGGTTAGGGTTAGGGTTAGGGGACGGGGACGGTTTAAGGGACAGGTTAGGGTACGACAACGGTTTAGGGTGAGCGTACGTGTTAGGGTACAGGTTAGTGTTAGCGTACGGGTTAGGATTAGGGGACGGGTTAGGGTAAGGCTTCAGGTAAGGGCTAGGGTTAGGGTTAGGGTTAGGGTTAGGGGACGGGGACGGTTTAGTGGACAGGTTATGGTACGACAACAGTTTAGGGTGAGCGTACGTGTTAGGGTACGGGTTAGAGTTAGCATACGGGTTAGGATTAGGGGACGGGTTGGGGTAAGGCTTCGGGTAAGTGTTAGGGTTAGGTTTAGGGTTAGGGTTAGGGAAAGGCGACGGGGACGGTTTAAGGGACAGGTTAGGGTACGACAACAGTTTAGGGTGAGCGTACGTGTTAGGGTACAGGTTAGTGTTGGCGTACGGGTTAGGATTAGGGGACGGGTTAGGGTAAGGCTTCAGGTAAGGGCTAGGGTTAGGGTTGGGGTTAGGGTTAGGGGATGGGGACGGTTTAGGGGACAGGTTAGTGTACGACAACGGTTTATGGTGAGCGTACGTGTTAGGGTACAGGTTAGTGTTATCGTATGGGTTAGGATTAGTGGACGGGTTAGGGTAAGGCTTCGGGTAAGGGTTAGTGTTAGTGTTAGGGTTAGGGTTAGGGTTAGGGGACGGGGACGGTTTAGGGGACAGGTTAGGTTACGACAACGGTTTAGGGTGAGCGTACGTGTTAGGGTACGGGTTAGTGTTAGCGTACGGGTTAGGATAAGGGGACGGGTTAGGGTAAGGCTTCGGGTAAGGGTTAGGGTTAGAGTTAGGGTTAGGGTTAGGGTTAGGGAACGGGGACGGTTTAGGGGGCAGGTTAGGGTACGACAACTGTTTAGGGTGAGCGTATGGGTTAGGGTATGGGTTAGAGTTAGCATACAGGTTAGGATTAGGGGACGGTTTAGGTTAAAGCTTCGGGTAAGTGTTCGGGTTAGGGTTAGTGTTAGGGTTAGGGTTAGGTTTAGGGGACGGTGACGGTTTAGGGGACAGGTTAGGGTACGACAACTGTTTAGGGTGAGCGTACGTGTTAGGGTACGGGTTAGTGTTATCGAATGGGTTAGGATTAGGGGACGGTTTACGGTAAGGCTTCGGGTAAGGGTTAGGGTTAGGATTAGGTTTAGGTTTAGGGTTAGGGGACGGGGACGGTTTAGGGGACAGGTTAGTGTACGACAACGGTTTAGGGTGAGCGTACGTGTTAGGGTACGGGTTAGTGTTAGCGTACGGGTTAGGATTAGGGGACGGGTTAGGGTAAGGCTTCGGGTAAGGTTTAGGGTTAGGGTTAGGGTTAGGGTTAGGGTTAGGGTTAGGAGACGAGGACGGTTTAGGGGACAGGGTAGTGTATGACAACGGTTTAGGGTGTGCGTATGTGTTAGGGTACGGTTTAGTGTTAGTGTACGGGTTAAGATTAGGGGACGGGTTAGGGTAAGGCTTCGGGTAAGGGTTAGGATTAGGGTTAGGGTTAGGGTTAGGGTTAGGGGACGGGGACGGTTTAGGGGACAGGTTATGGTACGACAACGGTTTATGTTGAGCGTACGTGTTAGGCTACGGGTTAGTGTTAGCGTACGGGTTAGGATTAGGGGATGGGTTAGGGTAAGGCTTCGGGTAAGGGTTAGGGTTAGGGTTAGGGTTAGGGTTAGGGGATGGGGACGGTTTAGGGGACAGGTTAGGGTACGACAACAGTTTAGGGTGAGCGTACGTGTTAGGGTACGGGTTAGTGTTAGCGTACGGGTTAGGATTAGGGGACGGGTTAGGGTAAGGTTTCGGGTAAGGGTTAGGGTTAGGGTTAGGGGACGGGGACGGTTTAGGGGACAGGTTAGGGTACGACAACGGTTTAGGGTGAGCGTACGTGTTAGGGTACGGGTTAGTGTTAGCGTACGGGTTAGGATTAGGGGACGGGTTAGGGTAAGGCTTCGGGTAAGGGTTAGGGTTAGGGTTAGGGGACGGGGACGGTTTAGGGGACAGGTTAGGGTACGACAACGGTTTAGGGTGAGCGTACGTGTTAGGGTACAGGTTAGTGTTAGCGTACGGGTTAGGATTAGGGGACGGGTTAGGGTAAGGCTTCAGGTAAGGGCTAGGGTTAGGGTTAGGGTTAGGGTTAGGGGATGGGGACGGTTTAGGGGACAGTTTAGTGGATGACAACGGTTTATGTTGAGCGTACGTGTTAGGGTACAGGTTAGTGTTATCGTATGGGTTAGGATTAGGGGACGGGTTAGGGTAAGGCTTCGGGTAAGGGTTAGTGTTAGATTTAGGGTTAGGGTTAGGGTTAGGGGACTGGGACGGTTTAGGGGACAGGTTAGGGTACGACAACGGTTTAGGGTGAGCGTACGTGTTAGGGTACGGGTTAGTGTTAGCGTACGGGTTAGGATTAGGGGACGGTTTAGGGTAAGGCTTCGGGTAAGGGTTAGGGTTAGGGTTAGGGTTAGGGTTAGGGTGAGGGAACTGGGACGGTTTAGGGGACAGGTTAGGGTACGACAAGGGTTTAGGTTGAGCGTACGTGTTAGGTTACGGGTTAGAGTTAGCATACGGGTTAGGATTAGGGGACGGTTTAGGGTAAGGCTTCGGGTAAGGGTTCGGGTTAGGGTTAGGGTTAGGGTTAGGTTTAGGGGACGGTGACGGTTTAGGGGACAGGTTAGGGTACGACAAAGGTTTAGGGTGAGCGTACGTGTTAGGGTACGGTTTAGTGTTAGCGTACGGGTTAGGATTAGGGGACGGGTTAGGGTAAGGCTTCGGGTAAGGGTTAGGGTAAGGTTTAGGGTTAGGGTTAGGGGACGGGGATGGTTTAGGGGACAGGTTAGGGTACGACAACGATTTAGGGTGAGCGTACGTGTTAGGGTACGGGTTAGTGTTAGAGTATGGGTTAGGATTAGAGGACGTGTTAGTATAAGGCTTCGGGTCAGGTTTAGGTTTAGGCTTAGGGTTAGGGTTAGGGTTAGGAGACGGGGACGGTTTAGGGGACAGGTTAGTGTATGACAACGGTTTAGGGTGTGCGTATGTGTTAGGGTACGGTGTAGTGTTAGCGTACGGGTTAGGATTAGGGTACGGGTTAGGGTAAGGCTTCGGGTAAGGGTTAGGGTTAAGGTTAGGGTTATGGTTAATGTTAGTGAATGGGGACGGTTTAGGGGACAGGTTAGGGTACGACAACGGTTTAGGGTGAGGGTACGTGTTAGGGTACGTGTTAGAGTTAGCATACGGGTTAGGATTAGGGGACGGGTTAGGGTAAGGCTTCGGGTTAGGGTTAGGGTTAGGGTTAGGGTTACGGTTAGGGTTAGGGGACGGGGACGGTTTAGGGGACAGGTCAGGGTACGACAACGGTTTAGGGTGAGCGTACGTGTTAGGGTAATGGTTAGTGTTAGCGTACGGGTTAGGATTAGAGGACGTGTTAGAGTAAGGCTTCGGGTAAGGGTTAGGGTTAGGGTTAGGGTTAGGGTTAGGGTTAGGAGACGAGGACGGTTTAGGGGACAGGGTAGTGTATGACAACGGTTTAGGGTGTGCGTATGTGTTAGGGTACGGTTTAGTGTTAGTGTACGGGTTAAGATTAGGGGACGGGTTAGGGTAAGGCTTCGGGTAAGGGTTAGGATTAGGGTTAGGGTTAGGGTTAGGGTTAGGGGACGGGGACGGTTTAGGGGACAGGTTATGGTACGACAACGGTTTATGTTGAGCGTACGTGTTAGGCTACGGGTTAGTGTTAGCGTACGGGTTAGGATTAGGGGATGGGTTAGGGTAAGGCTTCGGGTAAGGGTTAGGGTTAGGGTTAGGGTTAGGGTTAGGGGATGGGGACGGTTTAGGGGACAGGTTAGGGTACGACAACAGTTTAGGGTGAGCGTACGTGTTAGGGTACGGGTTAGTGTTAGCGTACGGGTGAGGATTAGGGGACGGGTTAGGGTAAGGCTTCGGGTAAGGGTTAGGGTTAGGGTTAGGGGACGGGGACGGTTTAGGGGACAGGTTAGGGTACGACAACGGTTTAGGGTGAGCGTACGTGTTAGTGTACGGGTTAGTGTTATCGTATGGGTTAGGATTAGGGGACGGTTTACGGTAAGGCTTCGGGTAAGCGTTAGGTTTAGGGTTAGGTTTAGGGTTAGGGTTAGGGTTAGGGTTAGGGTTAGGGGACGGGGACGGTTTGGGGGACAGGTTAGTGTACGACAACGGTTTAGGGTGAGCGTACGTGTTAGGGTACGGGTTAGTGTTAGCGTACGGGTTAGGATTAGGGGACGGGTTAGGGTAAGGCTTCGGGTAAGGTTTAGGGATAGGGTTAGGGTTAGGGTTAGGGTTAGGGGACGGGGAAAGTTTAGGGGACAGGTTAGTGTATGACAACGGTTTAGGGTGAGAGTACGGGTTAGGGTACAGTTTAGTGTTATCGTATGGGTTAGGATTAGGGAACGGGTAAGGGTAAGGCTTCGGGTAAGTGTTAGTGTTAGGGTTAGGGTTAGGGTTAGGGTTAGGGGACGGGGACGGTTTAGGGGACAGGTTAGGATACGACAACGGTTTAGGGTGAGCGTACGTGTTAGGGTACGGGTTAGTGTTAGCGTACGGGTTAGGATTAGGGGACGGGTTAGTGTAAGGCTTCGGGTAAGGGTTAGGGTTAGGGTTAGGGTTAGGGTTAGGTTTAGGGGACGGTGACGGTTTAGGGGACAGGTTAGGGTACGACAATGGTTTAGGGTGGGCGTACGTGTTAGGGTACGGGTTAGTGTTAGCGGACGGGTTAGGATTAGGGGACGGGTTAGGATAAGGCTTCGGGTAAGGGTTAGGGTTAGGGTTAGGGTTAGAGTTAGGAGACGGGGACGGTTTAGGCGACAGGTTAGGGTACGACAACGGTTTAGGGTGATCGTACGTGTTAGGGTACGGGTTAGTGTTAGCGTATGGGTTAGGATTAGAGGACGTGTGAGTATAAGGCTTCGGGTCAGGGTTAGGGTTAGGGTTAGGGTTAGGGTTAGGGTTAGGGTTAGGATACAGGGACGGTTTAGGGGACAGGTTAGTGTATGACAACGGTTTAGGGTGTGCGTATGTGTTAGGGTACGGTGTAGTGTTAGCGTACGGGTTAGGATTAGGGGACGGTTTAGGGTAAGGCTTTGGGTAAGGGTTAGGGTTAGGGTTAGGGTCAGGGTTAGGGGACGGGGACGGGGACGGTTTAGGGGACAGGTTATGGTACAACAACGGTTTATGGTGAGCGTACGTGTTAGGCTAAGGGTTAGTGTTAGCGTACGGGTTAGGATTAGGGGATGGGTTAGTGTAAGGCTTCGGGTAAGGGTTAGGCTTAGGGTTAGGGTTAGGGTTAGGAGACGGGGACGGTTTAGGGGACAGGTTAGGGTACGACAACGGTTTAGGGTGAGCGTACGTGTTAGGGTACGGGTTAGTGTTAGCATACGGGTTAGGATTAGGTGACGGGTTAGTGTAAGGCTTCGGGTAAGTGTTAGGGTTAGGGTTAAAGTTGGGGTTAGGGGACGGGGACGGGGACGATTTAGGGGACAGGTCAGTGTATGACAAAGGTTTAGGGTGAGTGTACGTGTTAGGGTACGGGTTAGTGTTAGCGTACGGTTTAGGATTAGGGGACGGGTTAGGGTAAGGCTTCGGGTAAGGGTTAGGGTTAGGGTTAGGGTTAGGGTTAGGGAACGGGGACGGTTTAGTGGACAGGTTAGGGTACGACAACGGTTTAGGGTGAGCGTAAGTGTTAGGGTACGGGTTAGTGTTATCGTAAGTGTTAGGATTAGGGGACGGGTTAGGGTAAGGCTTCGGGTAAGGGTTAGGGTTAGGGTTAGTTTTAGGGGACGGGGACGGTTTAGGTGACACGTTAGAGTACGACAACGGTTTAGGGTGAGTGTACGTGTTAGGGTACGGGTTAGTTTTAGCGTACGGATTAGGATTAGGGTACGGGTTAGGGTAAGGCTTCGGGTAAGGATTAGGTTTAAGGTTAGGGTTAGGGTTAGGGTTAGGAGATGGGGAAGGTTTAGCGGACAGGTTAGGGTTCGACAACGGTTTAGGCTGAGCGTACGTGTTAGGGTACGGGTTAGTGTTAGCATACGGGTTAGGATTAGGGGACTGGTTAGGTTAAGGCTTCGGGTAAGGGTTAGGGTTAGGGTTAGGCTTAGGGTTAGGAGACGGGGACTGTTTAGGGGACAGGTTAGAATACGACAACGGTTTAGGGTGAGCGTACGTGTTAGGGTCCGGGTTAGTGTTAGTGTACGGTTTAGGATTAGGGGATGGGTTACGGTAAGCCTTCGGGAAAGGGTTAGGTTTAGGTTAGGGTTAGGGTTAGGTTTAGGGGACGGGGACGTTTTAGGGGACAGGTTAGGGTACGACAACGATTTAGTGTGAGCGTATGTGTTAGGGTACGGGTTAGTGTTAGCATACGTGTTAGGATTAGGGGACGGGTTAGGGTAAGGCTTCGGGTAAGTGTTAGGTTTAGGGTTACGGTTAGGGTTAAGTTTAGGGGATGGGGAAGGTTTAGGGGACAGGTTAGGGTACGACAATGGTTTATGGTGAGCGTACGTGTTAGGGTACGTGTTAGTGTTTGCGTACGGGTTAGGATTAGGGGACGGGTTAAGGTACGGCTTCGGGTAAGGGTTAGGGTTAGGGTTAGGGTTAGGTTTAAGGTTAGGGGACGGGGACGGTTTAGGGGACAGGTTAGGGTACAACAACGGTTTGGGGTGAGCATACGTGTTAGGGTACGGGTTAGTGTTAGCGTACGGATTAGGATTAGGGTACGGGTTACGGTAAGGCTTCGGGTAAGGATTAGGGTTAGGGTTAGGGTTAGGGTTAGGGGATGGGGAAGGTTTAGCAGACAGGTTAGTGTATGACAACGGTTTAGGGTGAGCGTACGTGTTAGGGTACGGGTTAGTGTTAGCATACGGGTTAGGATTAGGGGACGGGTTAGGTTAAGGCTTCGGGTAAGTGTTAGGGTTAGGGTTAGGGTGAGTGTTAGGTGAAGGCGACGGTTTAGGGGAGAGATTAGGGTACGACAACTGTTTAGGGTGAGCGTACGTGTTAGGGTATGGGTTAGTGTTAGCGTACGGGTTAGGATTAGGGGACGGATTAGGGTAAGGCTTCGGGTAATTGTTAGGGTTAGGGTTAGGGTTAGGGTTAGGGGACGGGGACGGTTTAGGGGCAAGGTTATGGTAGGACAACGGTTTAGGGTTAGCGTACGTGTTAGGGTACGGTTTAGTGGTAGCGTACGGGATAGGATTAGGGGATGGGTTAGGGTAAGGCTTCGGGTAAGGGTTAGGGTCAGGTTAGGGTTAGGGTTAGGGGACGGGGACGGTTTAGGGGACAGGTTAGTGTGCGACAACGGTTTAGGGTGAGCGTACGTGTTAGGGTACGGTTTAGTGTTAGCGTAAGTTTTAGGATTACGGGACGGGTTAGTGTAAGGCTTCAGGTAAGTGTTATGGTTAGGGTTAGGGTTAGGGTTAGTGTTAGGGGATGGGGACGGTTTAGGGGACAGGTTAGTGTACGACAACGGTTTAGGGTGTGCATATGTGTTAGGGTACGGTTTAGGGTTAGCGTAGGGGTTAGGATTAGGGGACGGGTTAGTGTAAGGCCTCGGGTAAGGGTTAGGGTTAGGGTTAGGGTTAGGGTTAGGGTTAGGGGACGGGGACCGTTTAGGGGACAGGTTATGGTACGACAACGGTTTCTGATGAGCGTATGTGTTAGGCTACGGGTTAGTGTTAGCGTACGGGTTAGGATTAGGGGATGGGTTAGGGTAAGGCTTCGGGAAAGGGTTAGGGTTAGGGTTAGGGTTAGGGTTAGTGGACGGGGACGGTTTAGGGGACAGGTTAGGGGACGACAACGGTTTAGGGTGAGCGTACCTTTTAGGGTATGGGTTAGTGTTAGCTGACGGGTTAGGATTGGGGACGGGTTAGGGTAAGGCTTCGGGTAAGGGTTAGGGTTAGGGTTAGGGTTAGGGATAGGGGACGGGGATGGTTTAGTGTACTGGTTAGGGTATGACAATTGTTTAGGGTGAGCGTACGTGTTAGGGTACGGGTTAGGGTTAGCGTACGGGTTAGGATTAGGGGATGGGTTAGAGTAAGGCTTTGGGTAAGGGTTAGGGTTAGGGTTAGGGTTAGGGTTAGATGATGGCGACGGTTTAGGGGACAGGTTAGGGTACGACAACGGTTTAGGGTGAGCGTACGTGTTAGGGTACGTGTTAGTGTTAGCGTACGAGTTAGGATTAGGGGACGGTTTAGTGTAAGGCTTCGGATAAGGGTTAGGGTTAAGGTTAGGGTTAGGGTTTAGGGTTAGGGAACGGGGACGGTTTAGGGGACAGGTTAGGATACGACAACGGTTTAGGGTGAGCGTACGTGTTAGGGTACGGGTTAGAGTTAGCATACGGGTTAGGATTAGGGGACGGGTTAGTGTAAGGCTTCGGGTAAGGGTTAGGGTTAGGGTTAGGGTTAGGGTTAGGGTTAGGGGACGGGGACGGTTTAAGGGACAGGTTAGTGTACGACAATGGTTTATGGTGAGCGTACGTGTTAGGGTACGGTTTAGTGTTAGCGTACGGGTTAGGATTAGGGGACGGGTTAGGGTAAGGCTTCGGGTAAGTGTTAGGGTTAGGGTTATTGTTAGGGTTAGCGGACGGGGACGGTTTAGTGGACAGGTTAGGGTACGACAAAGTTTTAGGGTCAGCGCACGTGTTAGGGTAAGGGTTAGTGTTATCGTACGGGTTAGGATTAGGGGACGGTTTAGGGTAAGGCTTCGGGTAAGGGTTCGGGTTAGGGTTAGGGTTAGGGTTAGGGTGAGGGGACGGTGAAGGTTTAGGGGACAGGTTAGGGTATGACAACGCTTTAGGGTGAGCGTACCTGTTAGGGTACGGGTTAGTGTTAGCGTACGGGTTAGGATTAGGGGACAGGTTAGGGTAAGGCTTCGGGTCAGGGTTAGGGTTAGGGTTAGGGTTAGGGTTAGGGGACGGGGACGTTTTAGGGTACAGGTTAGAGTACGACAACGGTTTAGGGTGAGCGTACGTGTTAGGGTACGGGTTAGTGTTAGCATACGGGTTAGGATTAGAGGACGTGTTAGGGTAAGGCTTCGGGTAAGGGTTAGGGTTAGGGTTAGGGTTAGGGTTAGGGTTAGGAGACGGGGACGGTTTAGGGGACAGGTTAGTGTACGACTACGGTTTAGGGTGTGCGTATGTGTTAGGGTACGGTTTAGTGTTAGCGTACGGGTTAGGATTAGGGGACGGGTTAGGGTAAGGCTTCGGGTAAGGGACAGGGTTAGGGTTAGGGTTAGGGTTAGGGTTAGGGGACGGGGACCGTTTAGGGGACAGGTTATGATACGACAACGGTTTATGGTGAGCGTAAGTGTTAGGCTACGGGTTAGTGTTATCATACGGGTTAGGATTAGGGGATGGGTTAGGGTAAGGCTTCGGGTAAGGGTTAGGGTTAGGGTTAGGGTTAGGGTTAGGGGACAGGGACGGTTTACGGGACAGGTTAGGGTACGACAACGATTTAGGGTGAGTGTACGTGTTAGGGTACGGGTTAGTGTTAGTGTATGGTTTAGGATTAGGGGACGGGTTAGGGTAAGGCTTCGGGTAAGGGTTAGGGTTACGGTTAGGGTTAGGGTTAGGGGACGGGGAAGGGGACGGTTTAGGGGACAGGTTAGTGTATGACAACGGTTTAGGGTGAGCGTACGTGTTAGGGTACAGGTTAGTGTTATCGTATGGGTTAGAATTAGGGGAAGGGTTAGGGTAAGGCTTCGGGTAAGGGTTAGGGTTTGGGTTAGGGTTAGGGTTAGGGTTAGGGGACGGGGACGGTTTAGGGGACAGGTTAGTGTACGACAACGGTTTAGGGTGAGCGTACGTGTTAGGGTACGGGTTAGTGTTAGCGTACGGGTTAGGATTAGGGGATGGGTTAGTGTAAGGCTTCGGGTAAGGGTTAGGGTTAGGGTTAGGGTTAGGGGACGGGGACGTTTTAGGGGACAGGTTAGGGTACGACAACGTTTTAGGGTGAGCGTACGTGTTAGGGTACCGGTTAGTGTTAGCGTACGGGTTAGGATTAGAGGACGGGTTAGGGTAAGGCTTCAGGTAAGGGATAGGGTTAGGTTTAGGGTTAGGGTTAGGGTTAGGAGACGGGGACGGTTTAGGGGACAGGTTAGTGTACGACAATGGTTTAGGGTGTGCGTATGTGTTAGGGTACACTTTAGTGTTAGCGTACAGGTTAGGATTAGGGGACGGGTTACGGTAAGGCTTCGGGTAAGTGTTAGGATTAGGGTTAGGGTTAGGGTTAGGGGACGGGGACGGTTTAGGGGACAGGTTAGTGTACGACAACGGTTTAGGGTGAGCGTACGTGTTAGGGTACGGTTTAGTGTTAGCGTACGGTTTAGGATTAGGGGACGGGTTAGTGTAAGGCTTCGGGTAAGGGTTAGGGTTAGGGTTAGGGTTAGGGGACGGGGACGGTTTAGGGGACAGGTTAGGGTACGACAACGGTTTAAGGTGAGCATACGTGTTAGTGTACGGGTTAGTGTTAGCCAACGGGTTAGGATTAGGGGACGGGTTAGGGTAAGGCTTCGGGTAAGGGTTAGGGTTAGGGTTAGGGTTAGGGGACGGGGACGGGGATGGTTTAGGGGACAGGTTAGTGTACGACAACGATTTAGGGTGAGCGTACGTGTTAGGGTACGGGTTAGTGTTAGCGTACAGGTTAGGATTAGGGGACGGGTTAGGATAAGGCCTCGGGTAAGGGTTAGGTTTAGGGTTATGGTTAGGGTTAGGGTTAGGGGACGGGGACCGTTTAGGGGACAGGTTATGGTACGACAACGGTTTATGATGAGCGTACGTGTTAGGCTACGGGTTAGTGTTAGCGTACGGGTTAGGATTAGGGGATGGGTTAGTGTAAGGCTTCGGGAAAGGGTTAGGGTTAGGGTTAGGGTTAGGTTTAGGGGACGGGGACGGTTTAGGGGACAGGTTAGGGTACGACAACGGTTTAGGGTGAGCGTACCTTTTAGGGTATGGGTTAGTGTTAGCTGACGGGTTAGGATTAGGGGACGGGTTAGGATAAGGCTTCGGGTAAGGGTTAGGGTTAGGGTCAGGGATAGGGATAGGGGACGGGGATGGTTTAGGGTACTGGTTAGGGTATGACAATGGTTTAGGGTGAGCGTACGTGTTAGGGTACGGGTTACTGTTAGCGTACGGGTTAGGATTAGGGGATGGGTTAGAGTAAGGCTTTGGGTAAGGGTTAGGGTTAGGGTTAGGGTTAGGGTTAGGGTTAGATGATGGCGACGGTTTAGGGGACAGGTTAGGGTACGACAACGGTTTAGGGTGAGCATACGTGTTAGGGTACGGGTTAGTGTTAGCGTACGGGTTAGGATTGGGGACGGGTTAGGGTAAGGCTTCGGGTAAGGTTTCGGGTTAGGGTTAGGTTTAGGTTTAGGGTTAGGGTACGGTGACGGTTTAGGGGACAGGTTAGGGTACGACAACGCTTTAGGGTGAGCGTACATGTTAGGGTACGTGTTAGTGTTAGCGTACGGGTTAGGATTAGGGGACGGATTAGGGTAAGGCTTCCGGTAAGGGTTCGGGTTAGGGTTAGGGTTAGGGTTCGGGGACGTTGACGGTTTAGGGGACAGGTTAGGGTACGACAACGGTTTAGGGTGAGCGTACGTGTTAGGGTACGGGTTAGTGTTAGCGTACGGGTTAGGATTTGGGGACGGGTTAGTGTAAGGCTTCGGGTGTTAGGGTTAGGGTTAGGGTTAGGGTTAGGGGACGGGGACGGTTTAGGGGACAGGTTAGGGTACGACAACGGTTTAGGTTGAGCGTACATGTTAGGGTACGGTTTAGTGTTAGCGTACGGTTTAGGATTAGGGGACGGTTTAGTGTAAGGTTTCGGGTAAGTGTTAGGGTTAGGGTTAGGGTTAGGGTTAGGTTTAGGGAACGGGGAAGGTTTAGGGGAAAGGTTAGTGTATGACAACGGTTTAGGGTGAGCGTACGAGTTAGGGTACGGGTTAGAGTTAGCATGAGGGTTAGGATTAGGGGACGGTTTAGGGTAAGGCTTCGGTTAAGGGTTCGGGTTAGGGTTAGGGTTAGGGTTAGGGTTAGGGTTAGGTGACGGAGACGGTTTAGTGGACTGGTTAGTGTACGACAACGGTTTAGGGTAAGCGTACGTGTTAGGGTACGGGTTAGTGTTATCGTAAGGGTTAGGATTAGGAGACGGGTTAGGGTAAGGCTTCGGGTAAGGATTAGGGTTAGGGTTAGGGTTAGGGGACGGTTTAGGGGACAGGTTAGAGTACGACAACGATTTAGGGTGAGCGTACGTGTTAGTGTTAGCGTACGAGTTAGGATTAGGGGACGGTTTAGTGTAAGGCTTCGGATAAGGGTTAGGGTTAAGGTTAGGGTTAGGGTTAGGGTTAGGGAACGGGGACGGTTTAGGGGACAGGTTAGGATACGACAACGGTTTAGGGTGAGCGTACGTGTTAGGGTACGGGTTAGAGTTAGCATACGGGTTAGGATTAGGGGACGGGTTAGGGTAAGGCTTCGTGTAAGGGACAGGGTTAGGGTTAGGGTTAGGGTTAGGGTTAGGGGACGGGGACGGTTTAGGGGACAGGTTAGGGTACGACAACGGTTTAGGGTGAGCGTACGTGTTAGGGTACAGGTTAGTGTTGGCGTAAGGGTTAGGATTAGGGGACGGGTTAGGGTAAGGCTTCAGGTAAGGGCTAGGGTTAGGGTTAGGGTTAGGGTTAGGGGACGGGGACGGTTTAGGGGACAGGTTAGGGTACGACAACGGTTTAGGGTGAGCGTACGTGTTAGGGTACGGGTTAGTGTTATCGTATGGTTTAGGATTAGGGGATGGGTTACGGTAAGGCTTCGGGTAAGGGTTAGGGTTAGGGTTAGGGTTAGGGGTAGGGGACGGGGATGGTTTAGGGGACAGGTTAGTGTACGACAACGGTTTAGGGTGAGCGTACGTGTTAGGGTACGGGTTAGTGTTAGCATACGGGTTAGGATTAGGGGATGGGTTATGGTAAGGCTTCGGGTAAGGGTAAGGGTTAGGGTTAGGGTTAGGGTTAGGGTTAGGATTAGGGGACGGGGACGGTTTAGGGGACAGGTTAGGGTACGACAACGGTTTAGGGTGAGCGTACGTGTTAGGGTACGGGTTAGTGTTATCGTATGGGTTAGGATTAGGGGACGGTTTACGGTAAGGCTTCGGGTAAGGTTTAGGGTTAGGGTTAGGGTTAGGGTTAGGGTTAGGTGACGGGGACAGTTTAGGGGACAGGTTAGGGTTAGTGTTAGGGTTAGGTTTAGGGGACGGGGACGGGTACGGGGACAGTTTAGGGGATAGGTTAGTGTACGACAACGGTTTAGGGTGTGCGTTCGTGTTAGGGTAAGGGTTAGTGATAGCGTACGGGTTAGGATTAGGAGACGGGTTAGGGTAAGGCTTCGGGTAAGGGTTAGGGCTAGTGTTAGGGTTAGGGTTACGGGACGGGGCCGGTTTAGGGGACAGGTTAGTGTACGACAACGGTTTAGGGTGAGCGTACGTGTTAGGGTACGGTTTAGTGTTATCGTAAGGGTTAGGATTATGGGACGGGTTAGGGTAAGGCTTCGGGTAAGGTTTAGGGTTAGGTTTAGGGTTAGGGTTACGGTTAGGGGATGGTGACGATTTAGGGGACAGGTTAGAGTACGAGAACGGTTTAGGGTGAGCGTACGTGTTAGGGTACGGGTTAGTGTTAGCGTACGGGTTAGAATTAGGGGACAGGTTAGGGTAAGGCTTCTGGTCAGGTTTAGGGTTAGTGTTAGGGATAGGGTTAGGGGACGGGGACGGTTTAGGGGACAGGTTAGGGTACGACAACGGTTTACGTTGAGCGTACGTGTTAGGGTACGGGTTAGTGTTAGCGTACGGGTTAGGATTAGAGGACGTGTTAGGGTAAGGATTCGGGTAAGGTTTAGGGTTAGGGTTAGGGTTAGGGTTAGGAGACGGGGACGGTTTAGGGGACAGGTTAGTGTACAACAACGGTTTAGGGTGTGTGTATGTGTTAGGATACGGTTTAGTGTTAGCGTACGGGTTAGGATTAGGGGACGGGTTCGGGTAAGGCTTCAGGTAAGGGTTAGGGTTAGGGTTAGGGTTAGGGTTAGGGGATCGGGATGGTTTAGGGGACAGGTTAGGGTACGACAACGGTTTATGGTGAGCGTACGTGTTAGGCTATGGGTTAGTGTTAGCGTACGGTTTAGGATTAGAGGACGGGTTAGGGTAAGGCTTTGGGTAAGGGTTAGGGTTAGGTTTAGGGTTTAGGGGACGGGGACGGTTTAGGGGACAGGTTAGTGTACGACAAAGGTTTAGGGTGAGCGTACGTGTTAGGGTACGGTTTAGTGTTAGCGTACGGGTTAGGATTAGGGGACGGGTTAGGGTAAGTCTTCGGGTAAGGGTTAGGGCTAGGGTTAGGGTTAGGGTTAGGGTTAGGTTTAGGGGACGGTGACGGTTTAGGGAACAGGTTAGGGTACGACAACGGTTTAGGGTGACCCTACGTGTTAGGGTACGAGTTAGTGTTAGCGTACGGGTTAGGATTAGGGGATGGGTTAGGGTAAGGCTTCGGGTAAGGGTTATGGTTAGGGTTAGGGTTAGGGGACGGGGACGGGGACATGGACGGGGACAGTTTAGGGGACAGGTTAGTGTACGACAACGGTTTAGGGTGAGCGTACGTGTTAGGGTACGGGTTAGTGTTAGCGTACGGGTTAGGATTAGGGGACGGGTTAGGGTAAGGCTTCGGGTAAGGGTTAGGGCTAGGGTTAGGGTTAGGGTTAGAGGACGGGGACGGTTTAGGGGACAGGTTAGGGTACGACAACGGTTTAGGGTGAGCGTTCGTGTTAGGGTACGGGTTAGTGTTATCGTATGGGTTAGGATTAGGGGATGGGTTAGGGTAAGGCTTCGGGGAAGGGTTAGGGTTAGTGTTATGGTTAGGGTTAGGGGATGGGGACGGTTTAGGGGACAGGTTAGGGTACGACAACGGTTTAGGGTGAGCGTACGTGTTAGGTTACGGGTTAGTGTTAGCGTACGGGTTAGGATTAGAGGACGTGTTAGGGTAAGGCTTCGGGTAAGGGTTAGGGTTAGGGTTAGGTTTAGGGTTAGGGTTAGGGGATGGGGACGGTTTAGGGGACAGGTTATGGTACAACAACGGTTTATGGTGAGTGTACGTGTTAGGCTACAGGTTAGGGTTAGCGTACGGGTTAGGATTAGGGGATGGGTTAGGGTAAGGCTTCGGGTAAGGGTTAGGGTTAGGGTTAGGGTTAGGGTTAGGGGACGGGGACGGTTTAGGGGACAGGTTAGGGTACGACAACGGTTTAGGGTGAGCGTATGTGTTAGGGTACGGTTGAGTGTTATCGTAAGGGTTAGGATTAGGGGACGGGTTAGTGTAAGGCTTCGGGAAAGGTTTAGGGTTAGGGTTAGGGTTAGGGTTAGGGTTAGGGGACGGGGACGGTTTAGGGGACAGGTTAGAGTACGACAACGGTTTAGGGTGAGCGTTCGTGTTAGGGTACAGGTTAGTGTTAGCGTACGAGTTAGGATTAGGGGACGAGTTAGGGTAAGGCTTCGGATAAGGGTTAGGGTTAAGGTTAGGGTTAGGGTTAGAGTTAGGGAACGGGGACCGTTTAGGGGACAGGTTAGGGTACGACAACGGTTTAGGGTGAGCGTACGTGTTAGGGTATGGGTTAGAGTTAGCATACCGGTTAGGATTAGGGGACGGGTTAGGGTAAGGGTTCGGGTAAGGTTTACGGTTAGGGTAAGGGTTAGGGTTAGTGGAAGGGGACGGTTTAAGGGACAGCTTAGGGTACGACAACGGTTTAGGGTGAGCGTACGTGTTAGGGTATGGGTTAGTGTTAGCGTACGGGTTAGGATTAGGGGACGGTTTAGGGTAAGGCTTCGGGTAAGGGTTAGAGTTAGGTTTAGTGTTAGGCTTAGGGGACGGGGACGGTTTAGGGGACAGGTTAGGGTACAACAAAGGTTTAGGGTGAGCGTACGTGTTAGGATACGGGTTAGTGTTAGCGTACGGGTTAGGATTAGGGGACGGTTTAGGGTAAGGCTTCGGGTAAGGGTTCGGGTTAGGGTTAGGGTTAGGGTTAGGGATAGGGTGAGGGGACGGTGACGGTTTAGGGGAGAGGTTAGGGTACGACAACGGTTTAGAGTGAGCGTACGTGTTAGGGTACGGGTTAGTGTTAGCGTACGGGTTAGGATTAGGGGACGGGTTAGGGTAAGGCTTTGGGACAGGGTTAGGGCTGGGTTAGGGATAGGGTTAGGGGACGGGGACGGTTTAGGGGACAGGTTAGGGTACGACAACGGTTTACGTTGAGCGTACGTGTTAGGGTACGGGTTAGTGTTAGCGTACGGGTTAGGATTAGAGGACGTGTTAGGGTAAGGCTTCGGGTAAGGGTTAGGGTTAGGGTTAGGGTTAGGGTTAGGGTTAGGAGACGGGAACGGTTTAGGGGACAGGTTAGTGTACAACAACGGTTTAGGGTGTGTGTATGTGTTAGGATACGGTTTAGTGTTAACGTACGGGTTAGGATTAGGGGACGGGTTAGGGTAAGGCTTCAGGTAAGGGTTAGGGTTAGGGTTAGGGTTAGGGTTAGGGGATGGGGACGGTTTAGGGGACAGGTTAGGGTACGACAACGGTTTAGGGTGAGCGTACGTGTTAGGCTATGTGTTAGTGTTAGCGTACGGTTTAGGAGTAGGTGACGGGTTAGAGTAAGGCTTTGGGTAAGGGTTAGGGTTAGGTTTAGGGTTAGGGTTAGGGGACGGGGACGGATTAGGGGACAGGTTAGGGTACGACAACGGTTTAGGGTGAGCGTACGTGTTAGGGTACGGGTTAGTGTTAGCGTACGGGTTAGGATTATGGGATGGGTTAGGGTAAGGCTTCGGGTAAGGGTTAGGGTTAGGGTTAGGGTTAGGGGACGGGGACAGGGACGGGGACAGTTTAGGGGACAGGTTAGTGTACGACAACGGTTTAGGGTGAGCGTACGTGTTAGGGTACGGGTTAGTGTTAGCGTACGGGTTAGGATTAGGGGACGGGTTAGGGTAAGGCTTCGGGTAAGGGTTAGGGCTAGGGTTAGGGTTAGGGTTTGGGGACGGGGACGGTTTAGGGGACAGGTTAGGGTACGACAACGGTTTAGGGTGAGCATACGTGTTAGGGTACGGGTTAGTGTTATCGTATGGGTTAGGATTAGGGGATGGGTTACGTTAAGGCTTGTGGTAAGGGTTAGGGTTAGGGTTAGGGTTAGGGTTAGGGTTAGGGGACGGGGACGGTTTAGGGGACAGGTTAGTGTACGACAACGGTTTAGGGTGAGCGTACGCGTTAGTGTACGGGTGAGTGTTAGCATACTGGTTAGGATTAGTTGACGGGTTATGGTAAGGCTTCGGGTAAGGGTTAGGGATAGGGTTAGGGTTAGGGTTAGGGGACGGGGACGGTTTAGGGGACAGGTTAGGGTACGACAACGGTTTAGGGTGAGCGTACGTGTTAGGGTACGGGTTAGTGTTATCGTATGGGTTAGGATTAAGGGACGGTTTACGGTAACGCTTCGGGTAAGGGTTAGGGTTAGGTTTAGGGTTAGGGTTAGGGGACGGGGACCGTTTAGGGGACAGGTTACTGTACGACAACGGTTTAGGGTGAGCGTACGTGTTAGGGTACGGGTAAGTGTTAGCGTACGGGTTAGGATTAGGGGACGGGTTAGGGTAAGGCTTCGGGTAAGGTTTAGGGTTAGGGTTAGGGTTAGGGTTAGGGGACGGGGACAGTTTAGGGGACAGGTTAGTGTATGACAACGGTTTAGGGTGAGCGTACGTGTTAGGGTACAGGTTAGTGTTATCGTATGGGTTAGGATTAGGGGACGGCTTAGGGTAAGGCTTCGGGTAAGGGTTAGGGTTAGGGTTAGGGTTAGGGTTAGGGTTAGGGTTAGGGTTAGGTGACGGGGACGGTTTAGGGGACAGGTTAGGGTACGACAACGGTTTAGGGTGAGCGTACGTGTTAGGGTACGGGTTAGTGTCAGCGTACGGGTTAGGATTAGGGGAAGAGTTAGGGTAAGGCTTCGGGTAAGGGTTATGGTTAGGGTTAGGGTTAGGGTTAGGGAACGGGGACGGTTTAGGGGACAGGTTAGGGTACGAAAACGGTTTAGGGTGAGCGTACGTGTTAGGTTATGTGTTAGTGTTAGCGTACGGGTTAGGATTAGAGGACGTGTTAGGGTAAGGCTTCGGGTAAGGGTTAGGGTTAGGGTTAGGGGACGGGGACGGTTTAGGGGACAGGTTATGGTACGACAACGGTTTATGGTGAGCGTACGTGTTAGGCTACGGGTTAGTGTTAGCGTACGGGTTAGGATTAGGGAATGGGTTAGGGTAAGGCTTCGGGTAAAGGTTAGGGTTAGGGTTAGGGTTAGGGTTAGGGGACGGGGACGGTTTAGGGGACAGGTTAGGGTACGACAACGGTTTAGGGTGAGCGTACGTGTTAGGGTACGGGTTAGTGTTAGCGTACGGGTTAGGATTAGGGGACGGGTTAGGGTAAGGCTTCGGGTAAGGGTTAGGGTTAGGGTTGAGTTAGGGTTAGGGGATGGGGACGGGGACGGTTTAGGGGACAGGTCAGTGTATGACAACTGTTTAGGGTGAGCGTACGTGTTAGGGTACGGGTTAGTGTTAGCGTACGGTTTAGGATTAGCGGACGGGTTAGGGTAAGGCTTCGGGTAAGGGTTAGGGTTAGGGTTAGGGTTAGGGTTAGGGGACGGGGACGGTTTAGTGGACAGGTTAGGGTACGACAACAGTTTAGGGTGAGCGTACGTGTTAGGGTACGGGTTAGAGTTAGCATATGGGTTAGGATTAGGGGACGGGTTGGGGTAAGGCTTCGGGTAAGTGTTAGGGTTAGGTTTAGGGTTAGGGTTAGGGTTAGGCGACGGGGACGGTTTAAGGGACAGGTTAGGGTACGACAACGGTTTAGGGTGAGCGTACGTGTTAGGATACAGGTTAGTGTTGGCGTACGGGTTAGGATTAGGGGACGGGTTAGGGTAAGGCTTCAGGTAAGGGCTAGGGTTAGGGTTAGGGTTAGGGTTAGGGGATGGGGACGGTTTAGGGGACAGGTTAGTGTACGACAACGGTTTATGGTGAGCGTACGTGTTAGGGTACAGGTTAGTGTTATCGTATGGGTTAGGATTAGTGGACGGGTTACGGTAAGGCTTCGGGTAAGGGTTAGTGTTAGTGTTAGGGTTAGGGTTAGGGTTAGGGGACGGGGACGGTTTAGGGGACAGGTTAGGTTACGACAACGGTTTAGGGTGAGCGTACGTGTTAGGGAACGGGTTAGTGTTAGCGTACGGGTTAGGATAAGGGGACGGGTTAGGGTAAGGCTTCGGGTAAGGGTTAGGGTTAGAGTTAGGGTTAGGGTTAGGGTTAGGTAACGGGGACGGTTTAGGGGGCAGGTTAGGGTACGACAACTGTTTAGGGTGAGCGTACGGGTTAGGGTACGGGTTAGAGTTAGCATACAGGTTAGGATTAGGGGACGGTTTACGTTAAAGCTTCGGGTAAGCGTTCGGGTTAGGGTTAGTGTTAGCGTTAGGGTTAGGTTTAGGGGACGGTGACGGTTTAGGGGACAGGTTAGGGTACGACAACTGTTTAGGGTGAGCGTACGTGTTAGGGTACGGGTTAGTGTTATCGAATGGGTTAGGATTAGGGGACGGTTTACGGTAAGGCTTCGGGTAAGGGTTAGGGTTAGGGTTAGGTTTAGGGTTAGGGTTAGGGGACGGGGACGGTTTAGGGGACAGGTTAGTGTACGACAACGGTTTAGGGTGAGCGTACGTGTTAGGGTACGGGTTAGTGTTAGCGTACGGGTTAGGATTAGGGGACGGGTTAGGGTAAGGCTTCGGGTAAGGTTTAGGGTTAGGGTTAGGGTTAGGGTTAGGGGACGGGGACAGTTTAGGGGACAGGTTAGTGTATGACAACGGTTTAGGGTGAGAGTACGTGTTAGGGTACAGGTTAGTGTTATCGTATGGGTTAGGATTAGGGGACGGGTTAGGGTAAGGCTTCGGGTAAGGGTTAGTGTTAGGGTTAGGGTTAGGGTTAGGGTTAGGGGACGGGGACGGTTTAGGGGACAGGTTAGGGTACGACAACGGTTTAGGGTGAGCGTACGTGTTAGGGTACCGGTTAGTGTTAGCGTACGGGTTAGGATTAGGGGACGGTTTAGGGTAAGGCTTCGGGTAAGGGTTAGGGTTAGGGTTAGGGTTAGGGTTAGGGTGAGGGAACTGGGACGGTTTAGGGGACAGGTTAGGGTACGACAAGGGTTTAGGTTGAGCGTACGTGTTAGGTTACGGGTTAGAGTTAGCATACGGGTTAGGATTAGGGGACGGTTTAGGGTAAGGCTTCGGGTAAGGGTTCGGGTTAGGGTTAGGGTTAGGGTTAGGTTTAGGGGACGGTGACGGTTTAGGGGACAGGTTAGGGTACGACAAAGGTTTAGGGTGAGCGTACGTGTTAGGGTACGGGTTAGTGTTAGCGTACGGGTTAGGATTAGGGGACGGGTTAGGGTAAGGCTTCGGGTAAGGGTTAGGGTAAGGTTTAGGGTTAGGGTTAGGGGACGGGGATGGTTTAGGGGACAGGTTAGGGTACGACAACGATTTAGGGTGAGCGTACGTGTTAGGGTACGGGTTAGTGTTAGAGTATGGGTTAGGATTAGAGGACGTGTTAGTATAAGGCTTCGGGTCAGGTTTAGGTTTAGGCTTAGGGTTAGGGTTAGGGTTAGGAGACGGGGACGGTTTAGGGGACAGGTTAGTGTATGACAACGGTTTAGGGTGTGCGTATGTGTTAGGGTACGGTGTAGTGTTAGCGTACGGGTTAGGATTAGGGTACGGGTTAGGGTAAGGCTTCGGGTAAGGGTTAGGGTTAAGGTTAGTGTTATGGTTAGTGTTAGTGAATGGGGACGGTTTAGGGGACAGGTTAGGGTACAACAACGGTTTAGGGTGAGGGTACGTGTTAGGGTACGTGTTAGAGTTAGCATACGGGTTAGGATTAGGGGACGGGTTAGGGTAAGGCTTCGGGTAAGGGTTAGGGTTAGGGTTAGGGTTAGGGTTAGGGTTAGGGGACGGGGACGGTTTAAGGGACAGGTTAGGGTACGACAACGGTTTAGGGTGAGCGTACGTGTTAGGGTACAGGTTAGTGTTAGCGTACGGGTTAGGATTAGGGGACGGGTTAGGGTAAGGCTTCAGGTAAGGGCTAGGGTTAGGGTTAGGGTTAGGGTTAGGGGACGGGGACGGTTTAGTGGACAGGTTAGGGTACGACAACAGTTTAGGGTGAGCGTACGTGTTAGGGTACGGGTTAGAGTTAGCATACGGGTTAGGATTAGGGGACGGGTTGGGGTAAGGCTTCGGGTAAGTGTTAGGGTTAGGTTTAGGGTTAGGGTTAGGGATAGGCGACGGGGACGGTTTAAGGGACAGGTTAGGGTACGACAACAGTTTAGGGTGAGCGTACGTGTTAGGGTACAGGTTAGTGTTGGCGTACGGGTTAGGATTAGGGGACGGGTTAGGGTAAGGCTTCAGGTAAGGGCTAGGGTTAGGGTTGGGGTTAGGGTTAGGGGATGGGGACGGTTTAGGGGACAGGTTAGTGTACGACAACGGTTTATGGTGAGCGTACGTGTTAGGGTACAGGTTAGTGTTATCGTATGGGTTAGGATTAGTGGACGGGTTAGGGTAAGGCTTCGGGTAAGGGTTAGTGTTAGTGTTAGGGTTAGGGTTAGGGTTAGGGGACGGGGACGGTTTAGGGGGCAGGTTAGGGTACGACAACTGTTTAGGGTGAGCGTACGGGTTAGGGTATGGGTTAGAGTTAGCATACAGGTTAGGATTAGGGGACGGTTTAGGTTAAAGCTTCGGGTAAGCGTTCGGGTTAGGGTTAGTGTTAGGGTTAGGGTTAGGTTTAGGGGACGGTGACGGTTTAGGGGACAGCTTAGGGTACGACAACTGTTTAGGGTGAGCGTACGTGTTAGGGTACGGGTTAGTGTTATCGAATGGGTTAGGATTAGGGGACGGTTTACGGTAAGGCTTCGGGTAAGGGTTAGGGTTAGGGTTAGGTTTAGGTTTAGGGTTAGGGGACGGGGACGGTTTAGGGGACAGGTTAGTGTACGACAACGGTTTAGGGTGAGCGTACGTGTTAGGGTACGGGTTAGTGTTAGCGTACGGGTTAGGATTAGGGGACGGGTTAGGGTAAGGCTTCGGGTAAGGTTTAGGGTTAGGGTTAGGGTTAGGGGACGGGGACAGTTTAGGGGACAGGTTAGTGTATGACAACGGTTTAGGGTGAGAGTACGTGTTAGGGTACAGGTTAGTGTTATCGTATGGGTTAGGATTAGGGGACGGGTTAGGGTAAGGCTTCGGGTAAGGGTTAGTGTTAGGGTTAGGGTTAGGGTTAGGGTTAGGGGACGGGGACCGTTTAGGGGACAGGTTAGGGTACGACAACGGTTTAGGGTGAGCGTACCTGTTAGGGTACGGGTTAGTGTTAGCGTACGGGTTAGGATTAGGGGACGGTTTAGGGTAAGGCTTCGGGTAAGGGTTAGGGTTAGGGTTAGGGTTAGGGTTAGGGTGAGGGAACTGGGACGGTTTAGGGGACAGGTTAGGGTACTACAAGGGTTTAGGTTGAGCGTACGTGTTAGGTTACGGGTTAGAGTTAGCATACGGGTTAGGATTAGGGGACGGTTTAGGGTAAGGCTTCGGGTAAGGGTTCGGGTTAGGGTTAGGGTTAGGATTAGGTTTAGGGGACGGTGACGGTTTAGGGGACAGGTTAGGGTACGACAAAGGTTTAGGGTGAGCGTACGTGTTAGGGTACGGGTTAGTGTTAGCGTACGGGTTAGGATTAGGGGACGGGTTAGGGTAAGGCTTCGGGTAAGGGTTAGGGTAAGGTTTAGGGTTAGGGTTAGGGGCCGGGGATGGTTTAGGGGACAGGTTAGGGTACGACAACGATTTAGGGTGAGCGTACGTGTTAGGGTACGGGTTAGTGTTAGAGTATGGGTTAGGATTAGAGGACGTGTTAGTATAAGGCTTCGGGACAGGTTTAGGTTTAGGCTTAGGGTTAGGGTTAGGGTTAGGAGACGGGGACGGTTTAGGGGACAGGTTAGTGTATGACAACGGTTTAGGGTGTGCGTATGTGTTAGGGTACGGTGTAGTGTTAGCGTACGGGTTAGGATTAGGGTACGGGTTAGGGTAAGTCTTCGGGTAAGGGTTAGGGTTAAGGTTAGGGTTATGGTTAGTGTTAGTGAATGGGGACGGTTTAGGGGACAGGTTAGGGTACGACAACGGTTTAGGGTGAGGGTACGTGTTAGGGTACGTGTTAGAGTTAGCATACGGGTTAGGATTAGGGGACGGGTTAGGGTAAGGCTTCGGGTAAGGGTTAGGGTTAGGGTTAGGGTTAGGGTTAGGGTTAGGGGACGGGGACGGTTTAAGGGACAGGTTAGGGTACGACAACGGTTTAGGGTGAGCGTACGTGTTAGGGTACAGGTTAGTGTTAGCGTACGGGTTAGGATAAGGGGACGGGTTAGGGTAAGGCTTCGGGTAAGGGTTAGGGTTAGAGTTAGGGTTAGGGTTAGGGTTAGGTAACGGGGACGGTTTAGGGGGCAGGTTAGGGTACGACAACTGTTTAGGGTGAGCGTACGGGTTAGGGTACGGGTTAGAGTTAGCATACAGGTTAGGATTAGGGGACGGTTTAGGTTAAAGCTTCGGGTAAGCGTTCGGGTTAGGGTTAGTGTTAGGGTTAGGGTTAGGTTTAGGGGACGGTGACGGTTTAGGGGACAGCTTAGGGTACGACAACTGTTTAGGGTGAGCGTACGTGTTAGGGTACGGGTTAGTGTTATCGAATGGGTTAGGATTAGGGGACGGTTTACGGTAAGGCTTCGGGTAAGGGTTAGGGTTAGGGTTAGGTTTAGGTTTAGGGTTAGGGGACGGGGACGGTTTAGGGGACAGGTTAGTGTACGACAACGGTTTAGGGTGAGCGTACGTGTTAGGGTACGGGTTAGTGTTAGCGTACGGGTTAGGATTAGGGGACGGGTTAGGGTAAGGCTTCGGGTAAGGTTTAGGGTTAGGGTTAGGGTTAGGGGACGGGGACAGTTTAGGGGACAGGTTAGTGTATGACAACGGTTTAGGGTGAGAGTACGTGTTAGGGTACAGGTTAGTGTTATCGTATGGGTTAGGATTAGGGGACGGGTTAGGGTAAGGCTTCGGGTAAGGGTTAGTGTTAGGGTTAGGGTTAGGGTTAGGGTTAGGGGACGGGGACGGTTTAGGGGACAGGTTAGGGTACGACAACGGTTTAGGGTGAGCGTACCTGTTAGGGTACGGGTTAGTGTTAGCGTACGGGTTAGGATTAGGGGACGGTTTAGGGTAAGGCTTCGGGTAAGGGTTAGGGTTAGGGTTAGGGTTAGGGTTAGGGTGAGGGAACTGGGACGGTTTAGGGGACAGGTTAGGGTACTACAAGGGTTTAGGTTGAGCGTACGTGTTAGGTTACGGGTTAGAGTTAGCATACGGGTTAGGATTAGGGGACGGTTTAGGGTAAGGCTTCGGGTAAGGGTTCGGGTTAGGGTTAGGGTTAGGATTAGGTTTAGGGGACGGTGACGGTTTAGGGGACAGGTTAGGGTACGACAAAGGTTTAGGGTGAGCGTACGTGTTAGGGTACGGGTTAGTGTTAGCGTACGGGTTAGGATTAGGGGACGGGTTAGGGTAAGGCTTCGGGTAAGGGTTAGGGTAAGGTTTAGGGTTAGGGTTAGGGGCCGGGGATGGTTTAGGGGACAGGTTAGGGTACGACAACGATTTAGGGTGAGCGTACGTGTTAGGGTACGGGTTAGTGTTAGAGTATGGGTTAGGATTAGAGGACGTGTTAGTATAAGGCTTCGGGACAGGTTTAGGTTTAGGCTTAGGGTTAGGGTTAGGGTTAGGAGACGGGGACGGTTTAGGGGACAGGTTAGTGTATGACAACGGTTTAGGGTGTGCGTATGTGTTAGGGTACGGTGTAGTGTTAGCGTACGGGTTAGGATTAGGGTACGGGTTAGGGTAAGTCTTCGGGTAAGGGTTAGGGTTAAGGTTAGGGTTATGGTTAGTGTTAGTGAATGGGGACGGTTTAGGGGACAGGTTAGGGTACGACAACGGTTTAGGGTGAGGGTACGTGTTAGGGTACGTGTTAGAGTTAGCATACGGGTTAGGATTAGGGGACGGGTTAGGGTAAGGCTTCGGGTAAGGGTTAGGGTTAGGGTTAGGGTTAGGGTTAGGGTTAGGGGACGGGGACGGTTTAAGGGACAGGTTAGGGTACGACAACGGTTTAGGGTGAGCGTACGTGTTAGGGTACAGGTTAGTGTTAGCGTACGGGTTAGGATAAGGGGACGGGTTAGGGTAAGGCTTCGGGTAAGGGTTAGGGTTAGAGTTAGGGTTAGGGTTAGGGTTAGGTAACGGGGACGGTTTAGGGGGCAGGTTAGGGTACGACAACTGTTTAGGGTGAGCGTACGGGTTAGGGTACGGGTTAGAGTTAGCATACAGGTTAGGATTAGGGGACGGTTTAGGTTAAAGCTTCGGGTAAGCGTTCGGGTTAGGGTTAGTTTTAGGGTTAGGGTTAGGTTTAGGGGACGGTGACGGTTTAGGGGACAGGTTAGGGTACGACAACTGTTTAGGGTGAGCGTACGTGTTAGGGTACGGGTTAGTGTTATCGAATGGGTTAGGATTAGGGGACGGTTTACGGTAAGGCTTCGGGTAAGGGTTAGGGTTAGGGTTAGGTTTAGGTTTAGGGTTAGGGGACGGGGACGGTTTAGGGGACAGGTTAGTGTACGACAATGGTTTAGGGTGAGCGTACATGTTAGGGTACGGGTTAGTGTTAGCGTACGGGTTAGGATTAGGGGACGGGTTAGGGTAAGGCTTCGGGTAAGGTTTAGGGTTAGGGTTAGGGTTAGGGTTAGGGGACGGGGACAGTTTAGGGGACAGGTTAGTGTATGACAACGGTTTAGGGTGAGAGTACGTGTTAGGGTACAGGTTAGTGTTATCGTATGGGTTAGGATTAGGGGACGGGTTAGGGTAAGGCTTCGGGTAAGGGTTAGTGTTAGGGTTAGGGTTAGGGTTAGGGTTAGGGGACGGTGACGGTTTAGGGGACAGGTTAGGGTACGACAAAGGTTTAGGGTGAGCGTACGTGTTAGGGTACGGGTTAGTGTTAGCGTACGGGTTAGGATTAGGGGACGGGTTAGGGTAAGGCTTCGGGTAAGGGTTAGGGTAAGGTTTAGGGTTAGGGTTAGGGGACGGGGATGGTTTAGGGGACAGGTTAGGGTACGACAACGATTTAGGGTGAGCGTACGTGTTAGGGTACGGGTTAGTGTTAGAGTATGGGTTAGGATTAGAGGACGTGTTAGTATAAGGCTTCGGGTCAGGTTTAGGTTTAGGCTTAGGGTTAGGGTTAGGGTTAGGAGACGGGGACGGTTTAGGGGACAGGTTAGTGTATGACAACGGTTTAGGGTGTGCGTATGTGTTAGGGTACGGTGTAGTGTTAGCGTACGGGTTAGGATTAGGGTACGGGTTAGGGTAAGGCTTCGGGTAAGGGTTAGGGTTAAGGTTAGTGTTATGGTTAGTGTTAGTGAATGGGGACGGTTTAGGGGACAGGTTAGGGTACAACAACGGTTTAGGGTGAGGGTACGTGTTAGGGTACGTGTTAGAGTTAGCATACGGGTTAGGATTAGGGGACGGGTTAGGGTAAGGCTTCGGGTAAGGGTTAGGGTTAGGGTTAGGGTTAGGGTTAGGGTTAGGGGACGGGGACGGTTTAAGGGACAGGTTAGGGTACGACAACGGTTTAGGGTGAGCGTACGTGTTAGGGTACAGGTTAGTGTTAGCGTACGGGTTAGGATTAGGGGACGGGTTAGTGTAAGGCTTCAGGTAAGGGCTAGGGTTAGGGTTAGGGTTAGGGTTAGGGGACGGGGACGGTTTAGTGGACAGGTTAGGGTACGACAACAGTTTAGGGTGAGCGTACGTGTTAGGGTACGGGTTAGAGTTAGCATACGGGTTAGGATTAGGGGACGGGTTGGGGTAAGGCTTCGGGTAAGTGTTAGGGTTAGGTTTAGGGTTAGGGTTAGGGAAAGGCGACGGGGACGGTTTAAGGGACAGGTTAGGGTACGACAACAGTTTAGGGTGAGCGTACGTGTTAGGGTACAGGTTAGTGTTGGCGTACGGGTTAGGATTAGGGGACGGGTTAGGGTAAGGCTTCAGGTAAGGGCTAGGGTTAGGGTTGGGGTTAGGGTTAGGGGATGGGGACGGTTTAGGGGACAGGTTAGTGTACGACAACGGTTTATGGTGAGCGTACGTGTTAGGGTACAGGTTAGTGTTATCGTATGGGTTAGGATTAGTGGACGGGTTAGGGTAAGGCTTCGGGTAAGGGTTAGTGTTAGTGTTAGGGTTAGGGTTAGGGTTAGGGGACGGGGACGGTTTAGGGGACAGGTTAGGTTACGACAACGGTTTAGGGTGAGCGTACGTGTTAGGGTACGGGTTAGTGTTAGCGTACGGGTTAGGATAAGGGGACGGGTTAGGGTAAGGCTTCGGGTAAGGGTTAGGGTTAGAGTTAGGGTTAGGGTTAGGGTTAGGGAACGGGGACGGTTTAGGGGGCAGGTTAGGGTACGACAACTGTTTAGGGTGAGCGTACGGGTTAGGGTATGGGTTAGAGTTAGCATACAGGTTAGGATTAGGGGACGGTTTAGGTTAAAGCTTCGGGTAAGCGTTCGGGTTAGGGTTAGTGTTAGGGTTAGGGTTAGGTTTAGGGGACGGTGACGGTTTAGGGGACAGGTTAGGGTACGACAACTGTTTAGGGTGAGCGTACGTGTTAGGGTACGGGTTAGTGTTATCGAATGGGTTAGGATTAGGGGACGGTTTACGGTAAGGCTTCGGGTAAGGGTTAGGGTTAGGGTTAGGTTTAGGTTTAGGGTTAGGGGACGGGGACGGTTTAGGGGACAGGTTAGTGTACGACAACGGTTTAGGGTGAGCGTACGTGTTAGGGTACGGGTTAGTGTTAGCGTACGGGTTAGGATTAGGGGACGGGTTAGGGTAAGGCTTCGGGTAAGGTTTAGGGTTAGGGTTAGGGTTAGGGTTAGGGGACGGGGACAGTTTAGGGGACAGGTTAGTGTATGACAACGGTTTAGGGTGAGAGTACGTGTTAGGGTACAGGTTAGTGTTATCGTATGGGTTAGGATTAGGGGACGGGTTAGGGTAAGGCTTCGGGTAAGGGTTAGTGTTAGGGTTAGGGTTAGGGTTAGGGTTAGGGGACGGGGACGGTTTAGGGGACAGGTTAGGGTACGACAATGGTTTAGGGTGAGCGTACCTGTTAGGGTACGGGTTAGTGTTAGCGTACGGGTTAGGATTAGGGGACGGTTTAGGGTAAGGCTTCGGGTAAGGGTTAGGGTTAGGGTTAGGGTTAGGGTTAGGGTGAGGGAACTGGGACGGTTTAGGGGACAGGTTAGGGTACGACAAGGGTTTAGGTTGAGCGTACGTGTTAGGTTACGGGTTAGAGTTAGCATACGGGTTAGGATTAGGGGACGGTTTAGGGTAAGGCTTCGGGTAAGGGTTCGGGTTAGGGTTAGGGTTAGGGTTAGGTTTAGGGGACGGTGACGGTTTAGGCGACAGGTTAGGGTACGACAAAGGTTTAGGGTGAGCGTACGTGTTAGGGTACGGTTTAGTGTTAGCGTACGGGTTAGGATTAGGGGACGGGTTAGGGTAAGGCTTCGGGTAAGGGTTAGGGTAAGGTTTAGGGTTAGGGTTAGGGGACGGGGATGGTTTAGGGGACAGGTTTGGGTACGACAACGATTTAGGGTGAGCGTACGTGTTAGGGTACGGGTTAGTGTTAGAGTATGGGTTAGGATTAGAGGACGTGTTAGTATAAGGCTTCGGGACAGGTTTAGGTTTAGGCTTAGGGTTAGGGTTAGGGTTAGGAGACGGGGACGGTTTAGGGGACAGGTTAGTGTATGACAACGGTTTAGGGTGTGCGTATGTGTTAGGGTACGGTGTAGTGTTAGCGTACGGGTTAGGATTAGGGTACGGGTTAGGGTAAGTCTTCGGGTAAGGGTTAGGGTTAAGGTTAGGGTTATGGTTAGTGTTAGTGAATGGGGACGGTTTAGGGGACAGGTTAGGGTACGACAACGGTTTAGGGTGAGGGTACGTGTTAGGGTACGTGTTAGAGTTAGCATACGGGTTAGGATTAGGGGACGGGTTAGGGTAAGGCTTCGGGTAAGGGTTAGGGTTAGGGTTAGGGTTAGGGTTAGGGTTAGGGGACGGGGACGGTTTAAGGGACAGGTTAGGGTACGACAACGGTTTAGGGTGAGCGTACGTGTTAGGGTACAGGTTAGTGTTAGCGTACGGGTTAGGATTAGGGGACGGGTTAGGGTAAGGCTTCAGGTAAGGGCTAGGGTTAGGGTTAGGGTTAGGGTTAGGGGATGGGGACGGTTTAGGGGACAGTTAAGTGTATGACAACGGTTTATGTTGAGCGTACGTGTTAGGGTACAGGTTAGTGTTATCGTATGGGTTAGGATTAGGGGACGGGTTAGGGTAAGGCTTCGGGTAAGGGTTAGTGTTAGATTTAGGGTTAGGGTTAGGGTTAGGGGACTGGGACGGTTTAGGGGACAGGTTAGGGTACGACAACGGTTTAGGGTGAGCGTACGTGTTAGGGTACGGGTTAGAGTTAGCGTACGGGTTAGGATTAGGGGACGGTTTAGGGTAAGGCTTCGGGTAAGGGTTAGGGTTAGGGTTAGGGTTAGGGTTAGGGTGAGGGAACTGGGACGGTTTAGGGGACAGGTTAGGGTACGACAAGGGTTTAGGTTGAGCGTACGTGTTAGGTTACGGGTTAGAGTTAGCATACGGGTTAGGATTAGGGGACGGTTTAGGGTAAGGCTTCGGGTAAGGGTTCGGGTTAGGGTTAGGGTTAGGGTTAGGTTTAGGGGACGGTGACGGTTTAGGGGACAGGTTAGGGTACGACAAAGGTTTAGGGTGAGCGTACGTGTTAGGGTACGGGTTAGTGTTAGCGTACGGGTTAGGATTAGGGGACGGGTTAGGGTAAGGCTTCGGGTAAGGGTTAGGGTAAGGTTTAGGGTTAGTGTTAGGGGACGGGGATGGTTTAGGGGACAGGTTAGGGTACGACAACGATTTAGGGTGAGCGTACGTGTTAGGGTACGGGTTAGTGTTAGAGTATGGGTTAGGATTAGAGGACGTGTTAGTATAAGGCTTCGGGTCAGGTTTAGGTTTAGGCTTAGGGTTAGGGTTAGGGTTAGGAGACAGGGACGGTTTAGGGGACAGGTTAGTGTATGACAACGGTTTAGGGTGTGCGTATGTGTTAGGGTACGGTGTAGTGTTAGCGTACGGGTTAGGATTAGGGTACGGGTTAGGGTAAGGCTTCGGGTAAGGGTTAGGGTTAAGGTTAGGGTTATGGTTAATGTTAGTGAATGGGGACGGTTTAGGGGACAGGTTAGGGTACGACAACGGTTTAGGGTGAGGGTACGTGTTAGGGTACGTGTTAGAGTTAGCATACGGGTTAGGATTAGGGGACGGGTTAGGGTAAGGCTTCGGGTTAGGGTTAGGGTTAGGGTTAGGGTTACGGTTAGGGTTAGGGGACGGGGACGGTTTAGGGGACAGGTCAGGGTACGACAACAGTTTAGGGTGAGCGTACGTGTTAGGGTAATGGTTAGTGTTAGCGTACGGGTTAGGATTAGAGGACGTGTTAGAGTAAGGCTTCTGGTAAGGGTTAGGGTTAGGGTTAGGGTTAGGGTTAGGGTTAGGAGACGAGGACGGTTTAGGGGACAGGGTAGTGTATGACAACGGTTTAGGGTGTGCGTATGTGTTAGGGTACGGTTTAGTGTTAGTGTACGGGTTAAGATTAGGGGACGGGTTAGGGTAAGGCTTCGGGTAAGGGTTAGGATTAGGGTTAGGGTTAGGGTTAGGGTTAGGGTTAGGGTTAGGTTTATGGGACGGTGACGGTTTAGGGGACAGGTTAGGGTACGACAATGGTTTAGGGTGAGCGTACGTGTTAGTGTACGGGTTAGTGTTATCGTATGGGTTAGGATTAGGGGACGGTTTACGGTAAGGCTTCGGGTAAGCGTTAGGTTTAGGGTTAGGTTTAGGGTTAGGGTTAGGGTTAGGGTTAGGGTTAGGGGACGGGGACGGTTTGGGGGACAGGTTAGTGTACGACAACGGTTTAGGGTGAGCGTACGTGTTAGGGTACGGGTTAGTGTTAGCGTACGGGTTAGGATTAGGGGACGGGTTAGGGTAAGGCTTCGGGTAAGGTTTAGGGATAGGGTTAGGGTTAGGGTTAGGGTTAGGGGACGGGGAAAGTTTAGGGGACAGGTTAGTGTATGACAACGGTTTAGGGTGAGAGTACGGGTTAGGGTACAGTTTAGTGTTATCGTATGGGTTAGGATTAGGGAACGGGTAAGGGTAAGGCTTCGGGTAAGTGTTAGTGTTAGGGTTAGGGTTAGGGTTAGGGTTAGGGGACGGGGACGGTTTAGGGGACAGGTTAGGATACGACAACGGTTTAGGGTGAGCGTACGTGTTAGGGTACGGGTTAGTGTTAGCGTACGGGTTAGGATTAGGGGACGGGTTAGTGTAAGGCTTCGGGTAAGGGTTAGGGTTAGGGTTAGGGTTAGGGTTAGGTTTATGGGACGGTGACGGTTTAGGGGACAGGTTAGGGTACGACAATGGTTTAGGGTGTGCGTACGTGTTAGGGTACGGGTTAGTGTTAGCGGACGGGTTAGGATTAGGGGACGGGTTAGGATAAGGCTTCGGGTAAGGGTTAGGGTTAGGGTTAGGGTTAGAGTTAGGAGACGGGGACGGTTTAGGCGACAGGTTAGGGTACGACAACGGTTTAGGGTGATCGTACGTGTTAGGGTACGGGTTAGTGTTAGCATATGGGTTAGGATTAGAGGACGTGTGAGTATAAGGCTTCGGGTCAGGGTTAGGGTTAGGGTTAGGGTTAGGGTTAGGGTTAGGGTTAGGAGACAGGGACGGTTTAGGGGACAGGTTAGTGTATGACAACGGTTTAGGGTGTGCGTATGTGTTAGGGTACGGTGTAGTGTTAGCGTACGGGTTAGGATTAGGGGACGGTTTAGGGTAAGGCTTTGGGTAAGGGTTAGGGTTAGGGTTAGGGTCAGGGTTAGGGGACGGGGACGGGGACGGTTTAGGGGACAGGTTATGGTACAACAACGGTTTATGGTGAGCGTACGTGTTAGGCTAAGGGTTAGTGTTAGCGTACGGGTTAGGATTAGGGGATGGGTTAGTGTAAGGCTTCGGGTAAGGGTTAGGCTTAGGGTTAGGGTTAGGGTTAGGAGACGGGGACGGTTTAGGGGACAGGTTAGGGTACGACAACGGTTTAGGGTGAGCGTACGTGTTAGGGTACGGGTTAGTGTTAGCATACGGGTTAGGATTAGGTGACGGGTTAGTGTAAGGCTTCGGGTAAGTGTTAGGGTTAGGGTTAAAGTTGGGGTTAGGGGACGGGGACGGGGACGATTTAGGGGACAGGTCAGTGTATGACAAAGGTTTAGGGTGAGCGTACGTGTTAGGGTACGGGTTAGTGTTAGCGTACGGTTTAGGATTAGGGGACGGGTTAGGGTAAGGCTTCGGGTAAGGGTTAGGGTTAGGGTTAGGGTTAGGGAACGGGGACGGTTTAGTGGACAGGTTAGGGTACGACAACGGTTTAGGGTGAGCGTACGTGTTAGGGTACGGGTTAGTGTTATCGTAAGTGTTAGGATTAGGGGACGGGTTAGGGTAAGGCTTCGGGTAAGGGTTAGGGTTAGGGTTAGTTTTAGGGGACGGGGACGGTTTAGGTGACACGTTAGAGTACGACAACGGTTTAGGGTGAGCGTACGTGTTAGCGTACGGGTTAGTTTTAGCGTACGGATTAGGCTTAGGGTACGGGTTAGGGTAAGGCTTCGGGTAAGGATTAGGTTTAAGGTTAGGGTTAGGGTTAGGGTTAGGGTTAGGGGATGGGGAAGGTTTAGCGGACAGGTTAGGGTTCGACAACGGTTTAGGCTGAGCGTACGTGTTAGGGTACGGGTTAGTGTTAGCATACGGGTTAGGATTAGGGGACTGGTTAGGTTAAGGCTTCGGGTAAGGGTTAGGGTTAGGGTTAGGCTTAGGGTTAGGAGACGGGGACTGTTTAGGGGACAGGTTAGAATACGACAACGGTTTAGGGTGAGCGTACGTGTTAGGGTACGGGTTAGTGTTAGTGTACGGTTTAGGATTAGGGGATGGGTTACGGTAAGCCTTCGGGAAAGGGTTAGGTTTAGGTTAGGGTTAGGGTTAGGTTTAGGGGACGGGGACGTTTTAGGGGACAGGTTAGGGTACGACAACGATTTAGTGTGAGCGTATGTGTTAGGGTACGGGTTAGTGTTAGCATACGTGTTAGGATTAGGGGACGGGTTAGGGTAAGGCTTCGGGTAAGTGTTAGGTTTAGGGTTACGGTTAGGGTTAAGTTTAGGGGATGGGGAAGGTTTAGGGGACAGGTTAGGGTACGACAATGGTTTATGGTGAGCGTACGTGTTAGGGTACGTGTTAGTGTTTGCGTACGGGTTAGGATTAGGGGACGGGTTAAGGTACGGCTTCGGGTAAGGGTTAGGGTTAGGGTTAGGGTTAGGTTTAAGGTTAGGGGACGGGGACGGTTTAGGGGACAGGTTAGGGTACAACAACGGTTTGGGGTGAGCATACGTGTTAGGGTACGTGTTAGTGTTAGCGTACGGATTAGGATTAGGGTACGGGTTAGGGTAAGGCTTCGGGTAAGGATTAGGGTTAGGGTTAGGGTTAGGGTTAGGGGATGGGGAAGGTTTAGCAGACAGGTTAGTGTATGACAACGGTTTAGGGTGAGCGTACGTGTTAGGGTACGGGTTAGTGTTAGCATACGGGTTAGGATTAGGGGACGGGTTAGGTTAAGGCTTCGGGTAAGGGTTAGGGTTAGGGTTAGGGTGAGTGTTAGGTGAAGGCGACGGTTTAGGGGAGAGATTAGGGTACGACAACTGTTTAGGGTGAGCGTACGTGTTAGGGTATGGGTTAGTGTTAGCGTACGGGTTAGGATTAGGGGACGGATTAGGGTAAGGCTTCGGGTAATTGTTAGGGTTAGGGTTAGGGTTAGGGTTAGGGTTAGGGTTAGGGGACGGGGACGGTTTAGGGGCAAGGTTATGGTAGGACAACGGTTTAGGGTTAGCGTACGTGTTAGGGTACGGTTTAGTGGTAGCGTACGGGATAGGATTAGGGGATGGGTTAGGGTAAGGCTTCGGGTAAGGGTTAGGGTCAGGTTAGGGTTAGGGTTAGGGGACGGGGACGGTTTAGGGGACAGGTTAGTGTGCGACAACGGTTTAGGGTGAGCGTACGTGTTAGGGTACGGTTTAGTGTTAGCGTAAGTTTTAGGATTACGGGACGGGTTAGTGTAAGGCTTCAGGTAAGTGTTATGTTTAGGGTTAGGGTTAGGGTTAGTGTTAGGGGATGGGGACGGTTTAGGTGACAGGTTAGGGTACGACAACGATTTAGGGTGAGCGTACGTGTTGGGGTACGTGTTAGTGTTAGCGTACGGGTTAGGATTAAGGTACGGGTTAGTGTAAGGCTTCGAGTATGGATTAAGGTTAGGGTTAGGGTTAGGGTTAGGGGAAGGGGACGGTTTAGGGGACAGGTTAGTGTATACCAACGGTTTAGTGTGAGCGTACGTGTTAGGATACGGGTTAGTGTTAGCATACGGGTTAGGATTAGGGGACGGTTTAGGGTAAGGCTTCGGGTAAGGGTTAGGGTTAGGGTTAGGGTTAGTGTTAGGGGTCGGGGACGGTTTAGGGGACAGGTTAGGGTACGACAATGGTTTAGGGTGTGCGTACGTGTTAGGGTACGGGTTAGTGGTAGCGTACGGTTTAGGATCAGGGGACGGGTTAGGGTAAGGCTTCGGATAAGGGTTAGGGTTAGGGTTAGGGTTAGGGTTAGGGTTAGGGTTAGGGGACGGGGACGTTTTAGGGTACAGGTTAGGGTACGACAACGGTTTAGGGTGAGCGTACGTGTTAGGGTACGTGTTAGTGTTAGCGTACGGGTTAGGATTAGGGGACGGGTTAGGGTAAGTATTCGGGTAAGAGTTAGGTTTAGGGTTAGGGTTAGGGTTAGGGTTAGGGGACGGGGACGGTTTAGGGGCAAGGTTATGGTAGGACAACGGTTTAGGGTTAGCGTACGTGTTAGGGTACGGTTTAGTGGTAGCGTACGGGATAGGATTAGGGGACGGGTTAGGGTAAGGCTTCGGGTAAGGGTTAGGGTCAGGTTAGGGTTAGGGTTAGGGGACGGGGACGGTTTAGGGGACAGGTTAGTGTGCGACAACGGTTTAGGGTGAGCGTACGTGTTAGGGTACGGTTTAGTGTTAGCGTAAGTTTTAGGATTACGGGACGGGTTAGTGTAAGGCTTCAGGTAAGTGTTATGGTTAGGGTTAGGGTTAGGGTTAGTGTTAGGGGATGGGGACGGTTTAGGTGACAGGTTAGGGTACGACAACGATTTAGGGTGAGCGTACGTGTTGGGGTACGTGTTAGTGTTAGCGTACGGGTTAGGATTAAGGTACGGGTTAGTGTAAGGCTTCGAGTATGGATTAAGGTTAGGGTTAGGGTTAGGGTTAGGGGAAGGGGACGGTTTAGGGGACAGGTTAGTGTATACCAACGGTTTAGTGTGAGCGTACGTGTTAGGGTACGGGTTAGTGTTAGCATACGGGTTAGGATTAGGGGACGGTTTAGGGTAAGGCTTCGGGTAAGGGTTAGGGTTAGGGTTAGGGTTAGTGTTAGGGGTCGGGGACGGTTTAGGGGACAGGTTAGGGTACGACAATGGTTTAGGGTGTGCGTACGTGTTAGGGTACGGGTTAGTGGTAGCGTACGGTTTAGGATCAGGGGACGGGTTAGGGTAAGGCTTCGGATAAGGGTTAGGGTTAGGGTTAGGGTTAGGGTTAGGGTTAGGGTTAGGGGACGGGGACGTTTTAGGGTACAGGTTAGGGTACGACAATGGTTTAGGGTGAGCGTACGTGTTAGGGTACGTGTTAGTGTTAGCGTACGGGTTAGGATTAGGGGACGGGTTAGGGTAAGTATTCGGGTAAGAGTTAGGTTTAGGGTTAGGGTTAGGGTTAGGGTTAGGGGACCGGGACGGTTTCAGGGACAGGTTAGTGTACGACAACTGTTTAGGGTGAGCGTTCATGTTAGGGTACGGGTTAGTGTTAGCGTACAGGTTAGGATTAGGGGACGGGTTAGGGTAAGGCTTCGGGTAAGGGTTAGGGTTATGGTTAGGGTTAGGGTTAGGGGACGGGGACCGTTTAGGGGTGAGGTAAGGGTACAACAACGGTTTAGGGTGAGCGTACGTGTTAGTGTACGGGTTAGTGTTAGCGTACGGTTTAGGATTATGGGACGGGTTAGTTTAAGGCTTCTTGTAAGGGTTAGATTTAGGGTTAGGGTTAGGGTTTGGGTTAGGGGTCTGGGATGATTTAGGGGACAGGTTAGTGTACGACAACGGTTTAGGGTGAGCGTACATGTTAGGGTACGGGTTAGTGTTAGCGTACGGGTTAGGATTAGGGGTCGGGTTAGGGTAAGGCTTCGGGTAAGGGTTAGGGTTAGGGTTAGGGGACGGGGACGGGGACGGTTTAGGGGACAGGTTAGGGTACAACAACAGTTTAGGGTGAGCATAAGTGTTAGGGTATGGGTTAGTTTTAGCGTACGGATTAGGATTAGGGTACGGGTTAGGGTAAGGCTTCGGGTAAGGATTAGGTTTAGGGTTAGGGTTAGGGTTAGGATTAGGGGATGGGGAAGGTTTAGCGGACAGGATAGGGTTCGATAACGGTTTAGGCTGAGCGTACGTGTTAGGGTACGGGTTAGTGTTAGCATACGGGTTAGGATTAGGGGACTGGTTAGGTTAAGGCTTCGGGTAAGGGTTAGGGTTAGGGTTAGGGTTAGGGTTAGGGTTAGGAGACGGGGACTGTTTAGAGGACAGGTTAGAATACGACAACGGTTTAGGGTGAGCGTACGTGTTAGGGTACGGTTTAGTGTTAGCGTACGGTTTAGGATTACGGGACGGGTTAGTGTAAGGCTTCGGGTAAGGGTTAGGTTTAGGGTTAGGGTTAGGGTTAGGTGACGGGGACAGTTTAGGGGACATGTTAGGGTACGACAATGGTTTAGGGTGAGCGTACGTGTTAGCGTATGGGTTAGTGTTAGGGTACTGGTTAGCATTAGGGGACGGGTTAGGGTAAGGCTTCGAGTAAGGGTTAGGGTTAGGGTTAGGGTTATGGATAGGGTTAGGTTACGGGGACGGTTTAGGGGACAGGTTAGGGTACAACAACGGTTTAGGGTGAGTGTACGTATTACGGTACGGGTTAGTGTTAGCGTACGGGTTAGGATTACGGGATGGGTTAGGGTAAGGCTTCGGGTAAGGGTTAGGGTTAGGGTTAGGGTTAGCGTTAGGGGACGGGGACGGGGACGGTTTAGGGGACAGGTTAGGGTACGACTATGGTTTAGGGTGAGCGTACATGTTAGGGTACGGGTTAGTGTTAGTGTACGGTTTAGGATTAGGGGATGGGTTAGTGTAAGCCTTCGGGAAAGGGTTAGGTTTAGGTTAGGGTTAGGGTTAGGGTTAGGGGACAGGGACGTTTTAGGGGAGAGGTTAGGATACGACAACGATTTAGGGTGAGCGTATGTGTTAGGGTACGGGTTAGTGTTAGCGTACGTGTTAGGATTAGGGGACGGGTTAGGGTAAGGCTTCGGGTAAGGGTTCGGTTTAGGGTTACGGTTAGGGTTAAGGTTAGGGGACGGGAAAAGTTTAGGGGACAGGTTAGGGTAGGACAACGGTTTAGGGTGAGCGTGCGTGTTAGGGTATGGGTTAGTGGTAGCGTACGGGTTAGGATTAGGGGACGGGTTAGGGTAAGGCTTCGGGTAAGGGTTAGGGTTAGGGTTAGAGTTAGGGGACGGGGACGGGGACGGTTTAGGGGACAGGTTATGGTACGAAAACGGTTTAGGGTGAGCGTACGTGTTAGGGTACGGGTTAGTGATAGCGTACGGTTTAGGATTGGGGACGGGTTAGGGTAAGTCTTCGAGTAAGGGTTAGGGTTAGGGTTAGGGTTAGGGTTAGGAGACGGGGACGGGGACGGTTTAGGGGACAGGTTAGGGTTCGACAACGGTTTAGGGTGAGCGTACGTGATAGGGTCCGGATTAGTGTTAGCGTACGGGGTAGGATTAGGGGACGGGTTAGTGTAAGGCTTCGGGTAAGCGTTAGGTTTAGGGTAAGGGTTAGGGTTAGGGTTAGGGGACCGGGACCGTTAGGGGACAGGTTAGGGTATGACAACTGTTTAGGGTGAGCATACGTGTTAGGGTACGGGTTAGTGTTAGCGTACGGTTTAGGATTAGGGGACGGGTTAGGGTAAGGCTTCGGGTAAGGGTTAGGGTTAGGGTTAGTGTTAGGGTTAGGGTTAGGGTTAGGGGACGGAGACAGTTTAGGGGACAGGTTAGGGTATGACAAAGTTTTAGGGTGAGCGTACGTGTTAGGGTACGGATTAGTGTTAGCGTACGGGTTAGGATTAAGGGACGGGTTAGGGTAAGGCTTCGGGTAAGGGTTAGGTTTAGGGTTAATGTTAGGGTAAGGGTTAGGGGACCGGGACGGTTTAGGGGACAGGTTAGGGTTCGACAACTGTTTAGGGTGAGCATACGTGTTAGGGTACGGGTTAGTGTTAGCGTACGGGTTAGGATTATGGGACGGGTTAGTGTAAGGCTTCGGGTAAGGTTTAGGGTTAGGGTTAGGGTTACGGGACGGGGACATTTAGGGGACATGTTGGGGTACGACAATGGTTTAGGGTGAGCGTACGTGTTAGGGTACCGGTTAGTGTTACGGTACGTGTTAGGATTAGGGTACGGGTTAGTGTAAGGCTTCGGTTAAGGGTTAGGGTTAGGGTTAGGGTTAGGGGACGGGGATGGAGACGGTTTAGGGGACAGGTTATGGTACGTAAACGGTTTAGGGTGAGCGTAAGTGTTAGGGTACGGGTTAGTTTTAGCATACGGGTTAGGATTGGGGACGGGTTAGGGTAAGGCTTCGGTTAAGTGTTAGGGTTAGGGTTAGGGTTAGGGTTAGGGTTAGGGGACGGGGACGGTTTAGGGGACATGTTAGGGTATGACAACGGTTTAGGCTGAGCGTACGTGTTAGGGTACGGGGTAGTGTTACGGTATGGGTTAGGATTAGGGGACGGGTTAGGGTAAGGCTTCAGGTAAGGTTTAGGGTTAGGGTTAGGGTTAGGTTTAGGGTTAGGTTACGGGGACGGTTTAGGGGACAGGTTAGGGTACGACAACAGTTTAGTGTGAGCGTACGTGTTAGGGTATGGGTTAGTGTTAGCGTACGGGTTAGGATTAGGGGATGGGTTAGTGTAAGGCTTCGGGTAAGGGTTAGGGTTAGGGTTAGGGTTAGGGTTAGTGTTAGGGGTCGGGGACGGTTTAGGGGACTGGTTAGGGTACGACAACCGTTTAGGGTGTGCGTACGTGTTAGGGTACGGGTTATTGGTAGCGTACGGTTTATGATCCGGGGACGGGTTAGGGTAAGGCTTCGGGTAAGGGTTAGGGTTAGGGTTAGGGTTAGTGTTAAGGTTGGGGGACGTGGTGGGTTTAGGGGACAGGTTAGGGTACCACAACGTTTTAAGGTGAGCGTACGTGTTAGGGTACGGGTTAGTGTTAGCGTACGTGTTAGGATTAGGGGACGGGTTAGGGTAAGGCTTCGCGTAAGGGTTAGGGTTAGGGTTAGGGTTAGGGTTAGGGGACGGGGACGGTTTAGGGGACAGGTTAGGGTACAACAACGGTTTAGGGTGAGCATAAGTGTTAGGGTACGGGTTAGTGTTAGCGTACGGATTAGGAATAGGGTACGGGTTAGGGTAAGGCTTCGGGTAAGGATTAGGTTTAGGGTTAGGGTTAGGGTTAGGGTTAGGGGATGGGGAAGGTTTAGCGGACAGGTTAGTGTACGACAACGGTTTAGGGTGAGCGTACGTGTTAGGGTACGTGTTAGTGTTAGCATACGGGTTAGGATTAGGGGACAGGTTAGGTTAAGGCTTCAGGTAAGGGTTAGGGTTATGTTTAGGGTTAGGGTTAGGGTTAGGAGACGGAGACTGTTTAGGGAACAGGTTAAGGTACGACAACTGTTTAGGGTGAGCCTACCTGTTAGGGTACGGTTTAGTGTTAGCCTACGCGTTAGGATTAGGGGACGGGTTAGGGTAAGGCTTCGGGTAAGGTTTAGGGTTAGGGTAAAGGTTAGGGTTAGGGGACGGGGACGATTTAGGGGACAGGTTAGGGTTAGTGTTAGGGTTAGGGTTTGTGTTAGGGGACGGGGACGGTTTAGGGGACAGGTTAGAGAACGACAACGGTTTAGTGTGAGCGTACGTATTAGGGTACGGGTTAGTGTTAGCGTACGGGTTAGGATTAGGGGACGGGTTAGGGTAAGGCTTCGGGTAAGGGTTAGGTTTAGGGTTAGGGTTAGGGGACGGGGACGGGGACGGGTCGGTTTAGGGGACAGGTTAGGGTACCACAACGGTTTAGCGTTAGCGTACGTGTTAGGGTACGGTTTAGTGTTAGCGTACGGATTAGGATTAGGGGACGGGTTAGGGTAAGCCTTCGGGTAAGGCTTGGGGTTAGGGTTAGGGTTAGGGTTAGGGTTAGGTTACGGGGACGGTTTAGGGGACAGGTTAGGGTACGACAACGGTTTAGGGTGAGCGTACGTGTTAGGGTATGGGTTAGTGTTAGCGTACGGGTTAGGATTAGGGGACGGGTTAGGGTAAGGCTTCGGGTAAGGGTTAGGTTTAGTTTTAGGGTTAGGGTTAGGGTTAGGGGACGGGGACGTTTTAGGGGACAGGTTAAGGTACGACAACGGTTTAGGGTGAGCGTACGTGTTAGGGTACGGGTTTGTGTTAGCGTACGGGTTAGGATTAGGGGACGGGTTAGGGTAAGGATTCGGGTAAGTGTTAGGTTTAGGTTTAGGGTAGGGTTAGGGTTAGGGGACCGGGATGGTTTAGGGGACAGGTTAGCGTATGACAACTGTTTAGGCTGAGCATACGTGTTAGGATACGGGGTAAGGCTTCGGGTAAGTTTTAGTGTTAGTGTTAGGGTTAGGGTTAGAGGACGGGGACGCTTTAGGGGACAGTTTAGGGTACGACAACAGTTTAGGGTGAGCGTATGTGTTAGGGTACGGGTTAGTGTTAGCGTATGGGTTAGGATTAGGGTACGGTTTAGTGTAAGGCTTCGGGTAAGGGTTAGGGTTAGGGTTAGGGTTAAGGTTAGGGTTAGGGACGGGGACGGTTTAGGGGACAGGTTAGGGTACAACAACGGTTTAGGGTGAGCGTACGTGTTAGGGTACGGGTTAGTGTTAGCGTACGTGTTAGGATTAGGTTACGGGTTAGGGTAAGGCTTCTGGTATGGGTTAGGTTTAGGTTTAGGGTTAGGGTTAGTGTTAGGGGACGGGGACGGTTTAGGGTACAGGTTAGGGTAGGACAACGGTTTAGGGTAAGCGTACGTGTTAGGGTATGGGTTAGTGGTAGCGTACGGGTTAGGATTAGGGGACGGGTTAGTGTAAGGCTTCGGGTAAGGGTTAGGTTTAGGGTAAGGGTTAGGGTTAGTGTTAGGGGACCGGGACGGTTTAGGGGACAGGTTAGGGTACGACAACTGTTTAGGGTGAGCATATGTGTTAGGGTACGGGTTAGTGTTAGCGTACGGTTTAGGATTAGGGGACGGGTTAGGGTAAGGCTTCGGGTAAGGGTTAGGGTTAGGGTTAGGGTTAGGTTTAGGGCTAGGTTTAGGGTTAGGGTTAGTGGACGGGGACGGTTTAGGGGACAGATTAGGGTATGACAAAGGTTTAGGGTGAGCGTACGTGTAAGGGTACGGATTAGTGTTAGCGTACGGGTTAGCATTAAGGGACGGGTTAGGGTAAGGCTTCGGGTAAGGGTTAGGTTTAGGGTTAGGGTTAGGGTTAGGGTTAGGGGACCGGGACGGTTTAGGGGACAGGTTAGGGTACGACAACTCTTTAGGGTGAGCATACGTGTTAGGGTACGGGTTAGTGTTAGCGTACGGGTTAGGATTAGGGGACGGGTTAGTGTAAGGCTTCGGGTAAGGGTTAGGTTTAGGGTTAGGGTTAGGGTTAGGGTTAGGGTTAGGGTTACGGGACGGGGAAGGTTTAAGGGACAGTTTAGTGTACGACAATTTTTTAGGGTGAGCGTACGTGTTAGTGTACGGGTTAGTGTTAGCTTACGGGTTAGCATTAGGGTACGGGTTAGTGTAAGGCTTCGGGTAAGGGTTAGGGTTAGGTTTAGGGTTAGGGTTAGGGGACGGGGACAGTTTAGGGGACATGTTAGGGTATGACAACGGTTTAGGGTGAGCATACGTGTTAGGGTACGGGTTAGTGTTAGGTTAAGTGTTAGGATTAGGGAGGGGTTAGGGTAAGGCTTCGGGTAAGGATTAGGGTTAGGGTTAGGGTTAGGGTTAGGGTTAGGGTTAGGGGACGGGGATGGTTTAGGGCACAGTTTAGGGTACGGCAACGGTTTAGGGTGAGTGTACGTGTTAGGGTATGGGTTAGTGTTAGCGTACGGGTTAAGATTAGGGGACAGGTTAAGGTAAGGCTTCGGGTAAGGGTTAGGGTTAGGGTTAGGGTTAGGGGACGGGATCGGTTTAGGGGACAGGTTAGGGTACAACAACGGTTTAGGATGAGCGTACGTTTTAGGGTACGGGTTAGTGTTTGCGTACGTGTTAGGATTAGGTTACGGGTTAGGGTAAGGCTTCGGGTAAGGGTTAGGTTTAGGGTTAGGGTTAGGGTTAGTGTTAGGTGACGGGGACGGTTTAGGGGACAGGTTAGAGTAGGACAACGGTTTAGGGTGAGCGTACGTGTTAGGGTATGGGTTAGTGGTAGCGTACGGGTTAGGATTAGGGGACGGGTTAGGGTAAGGCTTCGGGTAAGTGTTAGGGTTAGGGTTAGGGTTAGGGGACGGGGACGGTGACGGTTTAGGGGACAGGTTAGGGTACGACAATGGTTTAGGGTGAGCGTACGTGTTAGGGTACGGGTTAGTGTTAGCGTATGTGTTAGGGTTAGGTGACGGGTTAGGATAAGGCTTCGGGTAAGGGTTAGGGTTAGGGTTAGGGTTAGGGGACGGGGACGGTTTAGGGGACAGGTTAGGGTTCGACAACGGTTTAGGGTGAGAGTACGTGTTAGGGTACGGGTTAGTGTTAGCGTATGTGTTAGGGTTAGGTGACGGGTTAGGGTAAGGCTTCGGGTAAGGGTTAGAGTTAGGGTTAGGGTTAGGGTTAGGGTTAGGGTTAGGGTTAGTGGACGGGGACGGTTTAGGGGACAGATTAGGGTATGACAAAGGTTTAGGTTGAGCGTACGTGTAAGGGTACGGATTAGTGTTAGCGTACGGGTTAGGATTAAGGGACGGGTTAGGGTAAGGCTTCGGGTAAGGGTTAGGTTTAGGGTTAGGGTTAGGGTTAGGGTTAGGGGACCGGGACGGTTTAGAGGACAGGTTAGGGTACGACAACTGTTTAGGGTGAGCATACGTGTTAGGGTACGGGTTAGTGTTAGCGTACGGGTTAGGATTAGGGGACGGGTGAGTGTAAGGCTTCGGGTAAGGGTTAGGTTTAGGGTTAGGGTTAGGGTTAGGGTTAGGGTTAGGGGACGGGGACGGTTTAGGGGACAGGTTAGTGTACGACAACGGTTTAGGGTGTGCGTATGTGTTAGGGTACACTTTAGTGTTAGCGTACAGGTTAGGATTAGGGGACGGGTTACGGTAAGGCTTCGGGTAAGTGTTAGGGTTAGGGTTAGGGTTAGGGTTAGGGGACGGGGACGGTTTAGGGGACAGGTTAGTGTACGACTACGGTTTAGGGTGAGCGTACGTGTTAGGCTACGGTTTAGTGTTAGCGTACGGTTTAGGATTAGGGGACGTGTTAGTGTAAGGCTTCGGGTAAGTGTTAGGGTTAGGGTTAGGGTTAGGGGACGGGGACGGTTTAGGGGACAGGTTAGGGTACGACAACGGTTTAAGGTGAGCATACGTGTTAGTGTACGGGTTAGTGTTAGCCAACGGGTTAGGATTAGGGGACGGGTTAGGGTAAGGCTTCGGGTAAGGGTTAGGGTTAGGGTTAGGGTTAGGGTTAGGGGACGGGGACGGGGATGGTTTAGGGGACAGGTTAGTGTACGACAACGATTTAGGGTGAGCGTACGTGTTAGGGTATGGTTTAGTGTTAGCGTACAGGTTAGGATTAGGGGACGGGTTAGGGTAAGGCTTTGGGTAAGGTTTAGAGTTAGGGTTAGGGTTAGGGTTAGGGGACGGGGACGGTTTAGGGGACAGGTTAGGGTACGACAACGGTTTAGGGTGAGCGTACGTGTTAGGGTACGGGTTAGTGTTAGCGTACGGGTTAGGATTAGGGGACGGGTTAGGGTAAGGCTTCGGGTAAGGGGTAGGGTTAGGGTTAGGGTTAGGGTTAGGGTTAGGGAACGGGGACAGTTTAGGGGAAAGGTTAGTGTACGACAACGGTTTAGGGTGAGCGTACGTGTTAGGGTACGGGTTAGAGTTAGCATGAGGGTTAGGATTAGGGGACGGTTTAGGGTAAGGCTTCGGGTAAGGGTTCGGGTTAGGGTTAGAGTTAGGGTTAGGGTTAGGGTTAGGGGACGGAGACGGTTTAGGGGACAGGTTAGTGTACGACAACGGTTTAGGGTGAGCGTACGTGTTAGGGTACGGGATAGTGTTAGCGTACGGTTTAGGATTAGGGGACGGGTTAGGGTAAGGCTTCGGGTAAGGGTTAGGGTTAGGGTTAGGGTTAGGGTTAGGGGACGGGGACGGTTTAGGGGACAGGTTAGGGTACGACAACGGTTTAGGGTGAGCGTACGTGTTAGGGTACGGGTTAGTGTTAGCGTACGGTTTAGGATTAGAGGACGTGTTAGGGTAAGGCTTCGGGTAAGTGTTAGGTTTAGGGTTAGGGTTAGGGTTAGGAGACGGGGACGGTTTAGGGGACAGGTTAGTGTACGACAATGGTTTAGGGTGTGCGTATGTGTTAGGGTACGGTTTAGGGTTAGTGTATGGGTTAGGATTAGGGGACGGGTTAGGGTAAGGCTTCGGGTAAGGGTTAGGGTTAAGGTTAGGGTTAGGGTTAGGGTTAGGGGACGGGGACGGTTTAGGGGACAGGTTATGGTACGACAACGGTTTATGATGAGCGTACGTGTTAGGCTATGGGTTAGTGTTAGCGTACGGGTTAGGATTAGGGGATGGGTTAGTGTAAGGCTTCGGGAAAGGGTTAGGGTTAGGGTTAGGGTTAGGGGACGGGGACGGTTTAGGGGACAGGTTAGGGTACGACAACGGTTTAGGGTGAGCGTACGTGTTAGGGTACGGGTTAGTGTTAGCATACGGGTTAGGATTAGGGGATGGGTTAGGGTAAGGCTTCGGGTAAGGGTTAGGGTTAGGGTTAGGGTTAGGGTTAGGGGACAGGGACGGTTTAGGGGACAGGTTAGGGTACGACAACGATTTAGGGTGAGTGTACGTGTTAGGGTACGGGTAAGTGTTAGTGTACGGTTTAGGATTATGGGACGGGTTAGGGTAAGGCTTCGGGTAAGGGTTAGGGTTACGGTTAGGGTTAGGGTTAGGGGACGGGGACGGGGACGGTTTAGGGGACAGTTTAGTGTACGACAAAGGTTTAGGGTGAGCGTACGTGTTAGGGTACGGGTTAGTGTTAGCGTACGGGTTAGGATTATGGGACGGGTTAGGGTAAGGCTTCGGGTAAGGGTTAGGGTTAGGGTTAGGGTTAGAGGACGGGGACGGGTACGGGGACCGTTTAGGGGACAGGTTAGTGTACGACAACGGTTTAGGGTGAGCGTACGTGTTAGGGTATGGGTTAGTGTTAGCGTACGGGTTAGGATTAGGGGACGGGTTAGGGTAAGGCTTCGGGTAAGTGTTAGGGCTAGGGTTAGGGTTAGGGTTAGGGGACGGGGATGGTTTAGGGGACAGGTTAGTGTTTGACAACGGTTTAGGGTGAGCATACGTGTTAGGGTACAGGTTAGTGTTATCGTATGTGTTAGGATTAGGGGAAGGGTTAGGGTAAGGCTTCGGGTATGGGTTAGGGTTTGGGTTAGTGTTAGGTTTAGGGTTAGGGGACGGGGACGGTTTAGGGGACAGGTTAGTGTACGACAACGGTTTAGGGTGAGCGTACGTGTTAGGGTACGGGTTAGGGTTAGCGTACGGGTTAGGATTAGGGGATGGGTTAGTGTTAGGCTTCGGGTAAGGGTTAGGGTTAGGGTTAGTGGACGGGGACGTTTTAGGGGACAGGTTAGGGTACGACAACGGTTTAGGGGGAGCGTATGTGTTCGGGTACAGGTTAGTGTTAGCGTACGGGTTAGGATTAGAGGATGGGTTAGGGTAAGGCTTCAGGTAAGGGTTAGGGTTAGGGTTAGGGTTAGGGTTAGGAGACGGGGACGGTTTAGGGGACAGGTTAGTGTACGACAACGGTTTAGGGTGTGCGTATGTGTTAGGGTACGCTTTAGTGTTAGCGTACAGGTTAGGATTAGGGGACGGGTTACGGTAAGGCTTCGGGTAAGTGTTAGGGTTAGGGTTAGGGGATGGGGACGGTTTAGGGGACAGGTTAGGGTACGACAAAGGTTTAGGTTGAGCGTACGTGTTAGGGTACGGTTTAGTGTTAGCGTACGGTTTAGGATTAGGGGACGGGTTAGTGTAAGGCTTCGGGTAAGTGTTAGGGTTAGGGTTAGGGTTAGGTGACGGGGACGGTTTAGGGGACAGGTTAGGGTACGACAACGGTTTAAGGTGAGCATACATGTTAGTGTACGGGTTAGTGTTAGCCAACGGGTTAGGATTAGGGGACGGATTAGGGTAAGGCTTCGGGTAAGGGTTAGGGTTAGGGTTAGGGTTAGGGTTAAGGGTAGGGAACGGGGACGGTGTAGGGGACAGGTTAGGGTACGACAACGGTTTAGGGTGAGCGTACGTGTTAGGGTACGGGTTAGTGTTAGCGTACGGGTTAGGATTAGGCGACGGGTTAGGGTAAGGCTTCGGGTAAGGGGTAGGGTTAGGGTTAGGGTTAGGGTTAGGGTTAGGGAACGGGGACAGTTTAGGGGAAAGGTTAGTGTACGACAACGGTTTAGGGTGAGCGTACGTGTTAGGGTACGGGTTAGAGTTAGCATGAGGGTTAGGATTAGGGGACGGTTTAGGGTAAGGCTTCGGGTAAGGGTTCGGGTTAGGGTTAGGGTTAGGGTTAGGGTTAGGGGACGGAGACGGTTTAGGGGACAGGTTAGTGTACGACAGCGGTTTAGGGTGAGCGTACATGTTAGGGTACGGGTTAGTGTTAGCGTACGGGTTAGGATTAGAGGACGTGTTAGGGTAAGGCTTCGGGTAAGTGTTAGGTTTAGGGTTAGGGTTAGGGTTAGGGTTAGGAGACGGGGACGGTTTAGGGGACAGGTTAGTGTACGACAATGGTTTAGGGTGAGCGTACGTGTTAGGGTACGGGTTAGGGTTAGCGTACGGGTTAGGATTAGGGGATGGGTTAGTGTTAGGCTTCGGGTAAGGGTTAGGGTTAGGGTTAGTGGACGGGGACGTTTTAGGGGACAGGTTAGGGTACGACAACGGTTTAGGGGGAGCGTATGTGTTCGGGTACAGGTTAGTGTTAGCGTACGGGTTAGGATTAGAGGATGGGTTAGGGTAAGGCTTCAGGTAAGGGTTAGGGTTAGGGTTAGGGTTAGGAGACGGGGACGGTTTAGGGGACAGGTTAGTGTACGACAACGGTATAGGGTGTGCGTATGTGTTAGGGTACGCTTTAGTGTTAGCGTACAGGTTAGGATTAGGGGACGGGTTACGGTAAGGCTTCGGGTAAGTGTTAGGGTTAGGGTTAGGGGATGGGGACGGTTTAGGGGACAGGTTAGGGTACGACAAAGGTTTAGGTTGAGCGTACGTGTTAGGGTACGGTTTAGTGTTAGCGTACGGTTTAGGATTAGGGGACGGGTTAGTGTAAGGCTTCGGGTAAGTGTTAGGGTTAGGGTTAGGGTTAGGTGACGTGGACGGTTTAGGGGACAGGTTAGGGTACGACAACGGTTTAAGGTGAGCATACATGTTAGTGTACGGGTTAGTGTTAGCCAACGGGTTAGGATTAGGGGACGGATTAGGGTAAGGCTTCGGGTAAGGGTTAGGGTTAGGGTTAGGGTTAGGGGACGGGGACGGGGACGGGGATGGTTTAGGGGACAGGTTAGTGTACGACAACGGTTTAGGGTGAGCGTACGTGTTAGGGTACGGGTTAGTGTTAGCGTACGGGTTAGTATTAGGGGACGGGTTAGGGTAAGGCTTTGGGTAAGGTTTAGAGTTAGGGTTAGGGTTAGGTTTAGGGGACGGGGACGGTTTAGGGGACAGGTTAGGGTACGACAACGGTTTAGGGTGAGCATACGTGTTAGGGTACGGGTTAGTGTTATCGTATGTGTTAGGATTAGGGGACGGGTTAGGGTATGGCTTCGGGTAAGGGTTAGGGTTAGGGTTAGGGTTAGGGTTAAGGGTAGGGGACGGGGACGGTGTAGGGGACAGGTTAGGGTACGACAACGGTTTAGGGTGAGCGTACGTGTTAGGGTACGGGTTAGTGTTAGCGTACGGGTTAGGATTAGGGGACGGGTTAGGGTAAGGCTTCGGGTAAGGGGTAGGGTTAGGGTTAGGGTTAGGGTTAGGGTTAGGGAACGGGGACAGTTTAGGGGAAAGGTTAGTGTACGACAACGGTTTAGGGTGAGCGTACGTGTTAGGGTACGGGTTAGATTTAGCATGAGGGTTAGGATTAGGGGACGGTTTAGGGTAAGGCTTCGGGTAAGGGTTCGGGTTAGGGTTAGGGTTAGGGTTAGGGTTAGGGGACGGAGACGGTTTAGGGGACAAGTTAGTGTACGACAGCGGTTTAGGGTGAGCGTACATGTTAGGGTACGGGTTAGTGTTAGCGTACGGGTTAGGATTAGAGGACGTGTTAGGGTAAGGCTTCGGGTAAGTGTTAGGTTTAGGGTTAGGGTTAGGGTTAGGAGATGGGGACGGTTTAGGGGACAGGTTAGTGTACGACAACGTTTTAGGGTGTGCGTATGTGGTAGGGTACGGTTTAGGGTTAGTGTATGGGTTAGGATTAGGGGACGGGTTAGGGTAAGTCTTCGGGTAAGGGTTAGGGTTAGGGTTAGGGTTAGGTTTAGTGTTAGGGGACGGGGACGGTTTAGGGGACAGGTTATGGTTCGACAACGGTTTATGATGAGCGTACGTGTTAGGCTATGGGTTAGTGTTAGCGTACGGGTTAGGATTAGGGGATGGGTTAGTGTAAGGCTTCGGGAAAGGGTTAGGGTTAGTGTTAGGTATAGGGTTAGGGGACGGGGACGGTTTAGGGGACAGGTTAGGGTACGACAACGGTTTACGTTGAGCGTACGTGTTAGGGTACGGGTTAGTGTTAGCGTACGGGTTAGGATTAGAGGACGTGTTAGGGTAAGGCTTCGGGTAAGGTTTAGGGTTAGGTTTAGGGTTAGGGTTAGGGTTAGGGGATGGTGACGGTTTAGGGGACAGGTTAGAGTACGACAACGGTTTAGGGTGAGCGTACGTGTTAGGTTACGGTTTAGTGTTAGCGTACGGGTTAGGATTAGGGGACAGGTTAGTGTAAGGCTTCTGGTCAGGTTTAGGGTTAGTGTTAGGGATAGGGTTGGGGACGGGGACGGTTTAGGGGACAGGTTAGGGTACGACAACGGTTTACGTTGAGCGTACGTGTTAGGGTACGGGTTAGTGTTAGCGTACGGGTTAGGATTAGAGGACGTGTTAGGGTAAGGATTCGGGTAAGGTTTAGGGTTAGGGTTAGGGTTAGGGTTAGGGTTAGGAGACGGGGACGGTTTAGGGGACAGGTTAGTGTACAACAACGGTTTAGGGTGTGTGTATGTGTTAGGATACGGTTTAGTGTTAGCGTACGGGTTAGGATTAGGGGACGGTTTCGGGTAAGGCTTCAGGTAAGGGTTAGGGTTAGGGTTAGGGTTAGGGTTAGGGTTAGGGGATCGGGACGGTTTAGGGGACAGGTTAGGGTACGACAACGGTTTATGGTGAGCGTACGTGTTAGGCTATGGGTTAGTGTTAGCGTTCGGTTTAGGATTAGGGGACGGGTTAGGGTAAGGCTTTGGGTAAGGGTTAGGGTTAGGTTTAGGGTTAGGGGACGGGGACGGTTTAGGGGACAGGTTAGTGTACGACAAAGGTTTAGGGTGAGCGTACGTGTTAGGGTACGGTTTAGTGTTAGCGTACGGGTTAGGATTAGGGGACGGGTTAGGGTAAGTCTTCGGGTAAGGGTTAGGGCTAGGGTTAGGGTTAGGGTTAGGTTTAGGGGACGGTGACGGTTTAGGGGACAGGTTAGGGTACAACAACGGTTTAGGGTGACCCTACGTGTTAGGGTACGAGTTAGTGTTTGCGTACGGATTAGGATTAGGGGATGGGTTAGGGTAAGGCTTCGGGTAAGGGTTAGGGTTAGGGTTAGGGTTAGGGTTAGGGGACGGAGACAGGGACGGGGACAGTTTAGGGGACAGCTTAGTGTACGACAACGGTTTAGGGTGAGCGTACGTGTTAGGGTACGGGTTAGTGTTAGCGTACGGGTTAGGATTAGGGGACGGGTTAGGGTAAGGCTTTGGGTAAGCGTTAGGGCTAGGGTTAGGGTTAGGGTTAGGGGACGGGGACGGTTTAGGGGACAGGTTAGGGTACGACAACGGTTTAGGGTGAGCGTATGTGTTAGGGTACGGGTTAGTGTTATCGTATGGGTTAGGATTAGGGGATGGGTTAGGGTAAGGCTTCGGGGAAGGGTTAGGGTTAGTGTTATGGTTAGGGTTAGGGGATGGGGACGGTTTAGGGGACAGGTTAGGGTACGACAACGGTTTAGGGTGAGCGTACGTGTTAGGTTACGGGTTAGTGTTAGCGTACGGGTTAGGATTAGAGGACGTGTTAGGGTAAGGCTTCGGGTAAGGGTTAGGGTTAGGGTTAGGGTTAGGTTTAGGGTTAGGGGACGGGGACGGTTTAGGGGACAGGTTATGGTACAACAACGGTTTATGGTGAGCGTACGTGTTAGGCTACAGGTTAGGGTTAGCGTACGGGTTAGGATTAGGGGATGGGTTAGGGTAAGGCTTCGGGTAAGGGTTAGGGTTAGGGTTAGGGTTAGGTTTAGGGGACGGGGACGGTTTAGGGGACAGGTTAGGGTACGACAACGGTTTAGGGTGAGCGTATGTGTTAGGGTACGGTTGAGTGTTATCGTAAGGGTTAGGATTAGGGGACGGGTTAGTGTAAGGCTTCGGGAAAGGTTTAGGGTTAGGGTAAGGGTAAGGGTTAGGGTTAGGGGACGGGGACGGTTTAGGGGACAGGTTAGAGTACGACAACGGTTTAGGGTGAGCGTTCGTGTTAGGGTACAGTTTAGTGTTAGCGTACGAGTTAGGATTAGGGGACGAGTTAGGGTAAGGCTTCGGATAAGGGTTAGGGTTAAGGTTAGGGTTAGGGTTTGAGTTAGGGAACGGGGACGGTTTAGGGGACAGGTTAGGGTACGACAACGGTTTAGGGTGAGCGTACGTGTTAGGGTATGGGTTAGAGGTAGCATACCGGTTAGGATTAGGGGACGGGTTAGGGTAAGGGTTCGGGTAAGGTTTAGGGTTAGGGTAAGGGTTAGGGTTAGGGGACGGGGACCGTTTAAGGGACAGCTTAGGGTACGACAACGGTTTAGGGTGAGCGTACGTGTTAGGGTATGGGTTAGTGTTAGCGTACGGGTTAGGATTAGGGGACGGTTTAGGGTAAGGCTTCGGGTAAGGGTTAGAGTTAGGTTTAGTGTTAGTCTTAGGGGACGGGGACGGTTTAGGGGACAGGTTAGGGTACAACAAAGGTTTAGGTTGAGCGTACGTGTTAGGATACGGGTTAGTGTTAGCGTACGGGTTAGGATTAGGGGACGGTTTAGGGTAAGGCTTCGGGTAAGGGTTCGGGTTAGGGTTAGGGTTAGGGTTAGGGATCGGGTGAGGGGACGGTGACGGTTTAGGGGAGAGGTTAGGGTACGACAACGGTTTAGAGTGAGCGTACGTGTTAGGGTAGGGGTTAGTGTTAGCGTACGGGTTAGGATTAGGGGACGGGTTAGGGTAAGGCTTCGGGTCAGGGTTAGGGCTGGGTTAGGGATAGGGTTAGGGGACGGGGACGGTTTAGGGGACAGGTTAGGGTACGACCACGGTTTACGTTGAGCGTACGTGTTAGGGTACGGGTTAGTGTTAGCGTACGGGTTAGGATTAGAGGACGTGTTAGGGTAAGGCTTCGGGTAAGGGTTAGGGTTAGGGTTAGGGTTAGGGTTAGGGTTAGGAGACGGGAACGGTTTAGGGGACAGGTTAGTGTACAACAACGGTTTAGGGTGTGTGTATGTGTTAGGATACGGTTTAGTGTTAACGTACGGGTTAGGATTAGGGGACGGGTTAGGGTAAGGCTTCAGGTAAGGGTTAGGGTTAGGGTTAGGGTTAGGGTTAGGGGATGGGGACGGTTTAGGGGACAGGTTAGGGTACGACAACGGTTTAGGGTGAGCGTACGTGTTAGGCTATGTGTTAGTGTTAGCGTACGGTTTAGGATTAGGTGACGGGTTAGAGTAAGGCTTTGGGTAAGGGTTAGGGTTAGGTTTAGGGTTAGGGTTAGGGGACGGGGACGGTTTAGGGGACAGGTTAGGGTACGACAACGGTTTAGGGTGAGCGTACGTTTTTAGGGTACGGGTTAGTGTTAGCGTACGGGTTAGGATTATGGGATGGGTTAGGGTAAGGCTTCGGGTAAGGGTTAGGGTTAGGGTTAGGGTTAGGGTTAGGGGACGGGGACAGGGACGGGGACAGTTTAGGGGACAGGTTAGTGTACGACAACGGTTTAGGGTGAGCGTACGTGTTAGGGTACGGGTTAGTGTTAGCGTACGGGTTAGGATTAGGGGACTGGTTAGGGTAAGGCTTCGGGTAAGGGTTAGGGCTAGGATTAGGGTTAGGGTTAGCGGACGGGGACGGTTTAGGGGACAGGTTAGGGTACGACAACGGTTTAGGGTGAGCGTACGTGTTAGGGTACGGGTTAGTGTTATCGTATGGGTTAGGATTAGGGGATGGGTTACGTTAAGGCTTGTGGTAAGGGTTAGGGTTAGGGTTAGGGTTAGGGTTAGGGTTAGGGGACGGGGACGGTTTAGGGGACAGGTTAGTGTACGACAACGGTTTAGGGTGAGCGTACGTGTTAGGTTACGGGTTAGTGTTAGCATACTGGTTAGGATTAGTTGACTGGTTATGGTAAGGCTTCGGTAAGGGTTAGGGTTAGGGTTAGGGTTAGGGTACGGGGACGGTTTAGGGGACAGGTTAGGGTACGACAACGGTTTAGGGTGAGCGTACGTGTTAGGGTACGGGTTAGTGTTATCGTATGGGTTAGGATTAAGGGACGGTTTACGGTAACGCTTCGGGTAAGGGTTAGGGTTAGGTTTAGGGTTAGGGTTAGGGGACGGGGACCGTTTAGGGGACAGGTTACTGTACGACAACGGTTTAGGGTGAGCGTACGTGTTAGGGTACGGGTTAGTGTTAGCGTACGGGTTAGGATTAGGGGACGGGTTAGGGTAAGGCTTCGGGTAAGGTTTAGGGTTAGGGTTAGGGTTAGGGTTAGGGTTAGGGGACGGGGACAGTTTAGGGGACAGGTTAGTGTATGACAACGGTTTAGGGTGAGCGTACGTGTTAGGGTACAGGTTAGTGTTATCGTATGGGTTAGGATTAGGGGACGGGTTAGGGTAAGGCTTCGGGTAATGGTTAGGGTTAGGGTTAGGGTTAGGGTTAGGGTTAGGGTTAGGGTTAGGTTACGGGGACGGTTTAGGGGACAGGTTAGGGTACGACAACGGTTTAGGGTGAGCGTACGTGTTAGGGTACGGGTTAGTGTCAGCGTACGGGTTAGGATTAGGGGAAGGGTTAGGGTAAGGCTTCGGGTAAGGGTTAGGGTTAGGGTTAGGGTTAGGGTTAGGGGACAGGGACGGTTTAGGGGACAGGTTAGGGTACGACAACGATTTAGGGTGAGTGTACGTGTTAGGGTACGGGTAAGTGTTAGTGTACGGTTTAGGATTAGGGGACGGGTTAGGGTAAGGCTTCGGGTAAGGGTTAGGGTTACGGTTAGGGTTAGGGTTAGGGGACGGGGACGGGGACGGTTTAGGGGACAGTTTAGGGTACGACAAAGGTTTAGGGTGAGCGTACGTGTTAGGGTACGGGTTAGTGTTAGCGTACGGGTTAGGATTAGGGGACGGGTTAGGGTAAGGCTTCGGGTAAGGGTTAGGGTTAGGGTTAGGGTTAGAGGACGGGGACGGGGACGGGGACCGTTTAGGGGACAGGTTAGTGTACGACAACGGTTTAGGGTGAGCGTACGTGTTAGGGTATGGGTTAGTGTTAGCGTACGGGTTAGGATTAGGGGACGGGTTAGGGTAAGGCTTCGGGTAAGTGTTAGGGCTAGGGTTAGGGTTAGGGTTAGGGGACGGGGATGGTTTAGGGGACAGGTTAGTGTTTGACAACGGTTTAGGGTGAGCATACGTGTTAGGGTACAGGTTAGTGTTATCGTATGTGTTAGGATTAGGGGAAGGGTTAGGGTAAGGC